>NW_011494959.1:3562450-3589410 GCF_000754665.1 Bison bison bison | reverse complement strand
CGCGATACTGGATGCTTGGGGCTGGTGCACTGGGACGACCCAGAGGGATGGTGTGGGGAGGGAGGAGGGAGGAGGGTTCAGGATGGGGAACACATGTATGCCTGTGGCGGATTCATTTTGATATTTGGCAAAACTAATACAATTATGTAATGTTTAAAAATAAAATAAAATTTAAAAGAAAAAAAAAAGAAAAAAAATAAAAATCGTCCATTTTATCATCTAAACATAAATTTATAAATGTTAAATCAATGATTTGTACATTGGTCCAAATTTCATTTTTATCTATATTTACTGCTAAATCAAAAAGCTAAAACCATCAGTGATATTACATGGAAATAGAAATTCTATTACTGAAGCAGGTTAAAGTCCATGGTTCTAATAAAATGAATTTTCGAGACACATTTTTACCTTTGAACTTGGGAGAACCTTGTATTTTATCTCCAGTGGGATAAAAAGAAGGATGAATTTACTGCATGGTTATTTTACTGTATGGATCTTCCCAGTGGTGCAATGGTAAAGAATCCACCTGCCAATGCAGGAATTAGTTCAATCCCTGAGTTGAAAAGATCCCCTGGAGTAGCAAATGGCAACTGTACTTTTCTTGCCTGGAGAATCCCATGGATAGAAGAGTCTGGCAGGCTACAGTCCGTGGGGTTTCAAGGAGATAGACTGAGCACACAAGTGTTTTGCTGTATATTTCAGAGATTTTAACAAGGAAACAGCTTAGAGTTTGGTCAGCACTTCCACAGGAAGGATTATTTAAAACTATAAAATAACAAGTTCACTTATAATTAGATTGAAATGTGTTGCTTTTAATAACTGTTCTAGTTATCAAAAGCTAAACCCTAAAATTTCATTAGCTATACAACCATATATATTGAGAAGAACAATAACTGTGCCATAATGATACCTACAAATTTCAAAAAATTTTAGTTTGAATATATCTTATGTGAGTAGGTGTGTACTTTCTTCCTTTAAAATAGACTCTGTTTTTTAGAGAAATTTTAGATTCACAGAAAATGTGAGCAGAGTGTGCAGAGAATTCCCATGTACTTTCTGTTCCTCTCTTCACATACACACATAGTCTCCCCTACTATCAACATCCTGCACCAGAGTGGTACATTTGTTACGATCCCTGAAACTATATTAACACGTCTTCATCACCTAAAGTCAGTAGTTTACATTTGGGTTCACTTTTGGTGTTGTGGATTCCATGAATTTTGATGAATGGATTGACATTACCCATCATTATAGTACAACAGTTTCACAGCCTTAAATCCTCTGTGTTTTGTCTATTAATTTCTCCCTCCTCCTAATCCCTGGCAACCACTGATCTTTCTTTTTTCTTTTTATTGTTTTCATACTTTTATCTTTTTTAGAATGCCATAGAGTTGGAATCACACAATATGTAGAATTTTCAGATTTAATTCTTTAACTTAATGACATTTGTTTGTTTTTACCATGTCTTTTCATGGCTTGACAACTGACTTCTTTTTAGTTTTGAATAATATTCTTATGTCTGGATGTGCCACAGTTTATTTATTCATTCACCTACTGAAAGATACCTTGGTTGCTTCTGTTTTAGCAATTATAAACAAAGCTGCTACACACATCTGTGTGTAGATTTTTGTATGGATATAAGTTTCAACCCTTTTTTTAGTATGATCACAAGCATGTTTAGTTTGATAAACTGCCAAACTTTCTTCCAAAATGACTATCATTTTGAATCCTCACCAGCAATGAATGAGAGTTTTGCTCGCTCCCTATCCTTGACAGCATTTGATGTTGTCAGTGTTCTGGATTTTGACTATTTTAATAAATGTGTCATGGTATCTTATTTTTGCTTTAATTTTCATTTCCTAGTGACATATGATGTGAAGTATCTTTTTATATGCTTTATAAGGGGCTTCCCAGGTGGCACTCTCAGTAAAGAACCCACCTGCAAATTCAGGAGATATAAGAGATATGGGTTTGATACCTGGGTTAGGAAAATCCCCTGGAAGAGGGCATGTCAACTAGTTTCCAGCATTCTTGCCTCAAGAATCCCTATGCACAGAGAAGCCTGGCAGGCTACAGTCCACAGGGTCACAAAAAATTGGACACAACTGAAGTGATTTCATACACACACACACACACATATATATTCTGGGGAAGGGCATAGTAATCCACTCCAGTAATCTTGCCAATGAACTGAGGAATCTGGTGGTCTACAGTTCATAGGGTCACAAAGAGTCAGACACTACTGAAGTGACTGAGCACAAATATATATATATATATATATATATATATATAGAGAGAGAGAGAGAGAGAGAGAGAGAGAGAGAGAGAATATGTATCTTATACTGTGATATGTCTATCTGTTTATGTCTTTTAGCCAGTTTTTAAAAAGCTGTTCTTTTTCTTAGGGTTGATTTTTCTGCATTTTGTGTATGTTTTGAATAATTGTCCTTTAACATATGTCTTTTGAACATATTTTCTTACAGTGTGTGTTTTGTCTTCTCATTCTTTTTTTTAAATTTTATTTTATTTTTAAACTTATTGTTTGTCTTAGAGCAGAAAATTTTAATTCTAATAAAGTCCAAGTTATCAATTATTTCATTCATGGATAATGCCTTTGAGTTTGTAAGTAAAAACCATCAGCATGTCCCAAATTGCGTACATTTTCCTCCGTGTTATTTTTTAGGAGGTATATAGTTTTGTGCTTTACAGTTATGTCTGTGATCCATTTTGAGTTAATTTTTGAGGAGAATATAAAGTCTATGTTTAGCTTCCACTTGTTTATAGTGACCATTTCTTGAGAAGAAATATATAAATTAATAGATTTTAAATGTACTTTAAGACAATAACTGCTTAGTTTGAGGAAAATAGTTCAGTGAAGAAACATCCTGGCATTTAGGTGGCCTATAACAGAAAAATAAATGAAAATTCTTAGTTCCACTCTTTAGCACAAGTTATGTTTATACAGAGTGATCTACAGTATTGAAAATGGGCATTTGAGACAAAAGTGTAATAAGCCAACAAACTGCCAATTTAAAAATTATAGTACTACTTGATCAAATTCTAATCTTTTTTAATGACAATTATATAAGTCACTAAAAAGATAGTACTTTCACCTGATTTTAAGACATGGCAGTTGTATTACTTTGTTAAGGCTGCTGTAACAAAGTAGCACATTATGGGTGACAAAGAACCAACATTTATTTTCTCACTATTTTGAAGGCTATAAATCTGAGATTAAGGTGTTTACAAGGTTGGTTCCTTCCAAGGGCTATGAGAAAAAAATTGTCCCAGGCCTCTCTCTTAGTTTCTGGTGGTTTACTTTCATGTCAGTATTTGGTATTCCTTGGCTTCTGATACATCAGCTGGATCTCTGCCTTCATTTCTACATGGCATTGTATGAAGCCTAATTTCCCTTTATTATAAGGACACCATGTATGCTGGGTTAAAGTCCCATCCTAGTCCTGTATGACTTCATCTTTAAGTAATCATATTTGCAACTACCTTATTTCCAAATACTATCACATCCTGGAGTATAGGACTTCAACATCTGAATTTTTGAAGGACACAATACAATTTTCTGTGACAATAGATTCAATTCACTGTGACAATATCTCTTTGTATTAGAGGTACCAAGGGAACATTTCCCACAATTATGGGAACAAAAAAGGACAGAAATCGTATGGATCTAACAGAAGTAGAAGATATTAAGAGGAGGTGGCAAGAATACATGGAAGAACTATACAAAAAAGATCTTCATGACACAGATAATCACAATGATGTGATCACTCACCTAGAGCCAGACATCCTGGAAAGTAAAGTTGAGTAAGCTTTAGGAAGCATCACTAAAAACAAAGCTAGTAGAAGTGATGGAATTCCAATGGAGCTATTTCAAATCCTAAAATATGATGCTGTGAAAGTGCTGCACTCAATAAGCCAGCAAATTTGGAAAACTCAGCAGTGGCCATAGGACTGGAAAAGGTCAGTTTCCACTCCAATCCCAAATTCTTTGGCAATGCCAAAGAATGCTCAAACTACCTCACGTTTGCACTCATCTCACAAGCTAGTAAAGTAAAACTCAAAATTCTCCAAGCCAGGCTTCAACAATATGTGAACCATGAACTTCCAGATGTTCAAGCTGGTTTTAGAAAAGGAAGAAGAACCAGAGATCAAATTGCCAACATCCATTGGATTATTGAAAAAGCAAGAGAGTTCCAGGAAAACTTCTACTTCTTCTTTATTGACTATGCCAAAGCCTTTGATTGTTTGGATCACAGCAAACTGTGGAAAATTCTTAAAGAGATGGGAATACCAGACCACCTTACTAGCAGCAGTTAGAACTGGACATGGAACAACATACTGGTTCCAAATCAGGAAAGGAGTACATCAAGGATGTATATGGTCACCCTGCTTATTTAACTTTTATATGCAGAGTACATCATGGGAAAGTTGGGCTGGATGAAGCATAAACTGAAAGCAAGAATGCTGGGAGAAATATCAATAACCTCAGATATGCGGATAACACCACCCTCTTGGCAGAAAGGGAAGAACTAAAGAGTCTCTTGATGGAAGTGAAAAAGGAGAGTGAAAAAGTTGGCTTAAAGCTCAACATTCAGAAAACTAAGATCATGGCATCTGGTCCCATCACTTCATGGGAAATAGATGGAGAAACAATGGAAACAGTGACAGACTTTATTTTGGAGGGCCCCAAAATCACTGCAGATGGTAACTTCAGCCATGAAATGAAAAGACTCTTGCTCCTTGGAAGAAAAGTTGTGACCAACCTAGCCAGCATATTAAAAAGCAGAGATATTTCTTTGCCAATAAAGGTCCACCTTGTCAAAGCTATGGTTTTTCTAGTAGTCATGTATGGATGTGAGAGTTGGACTGTAAAGAAAGCTGAGTGCTATAGAATTGATGTTTTTGAACTGTGGTGTTGGAGAAGACTTTTGAGAGTCCCTTGGAATGCAAGGAGATCCAATCAGTCCATCCTAAAGGAAATTAGTCCTGAATATTCATTGGAAGGACCGATGCTAAAGCTCAAACTCCAATACTTTGGCAACCTGATGGGAAGACCTGACTCATTGGAAAAGACCCTGATGCTGGGAAATATTTAAGGCAGGAGGAGACAGGGACGTCTGAGGATGAGATGGTTGGAAGACATCACAGACTCAATGGACATGAGTTTGAGTAGATTCCAGTAGTTGGTGATGGACAGGGAGGCATGGTGTGCTGCAGTCCATGGGGTTGCAAAGAGTCAGACATGACTGAGCGACTGAACTGAACTGAACGATAAAGAGCACCTATTCCTAAATGCTTTCTCTGCAAGTACGTGTATAAATTTTTGGTTAAAATATGAAATTGGGCTAAAATATATCTTTTGACCATAATAAACTGAAAAGACCTAGGATTTTTCACATTAGTTCTTGAAGAAGTGAATAAAGATTTTAAGGTATTAATTGCAAAATGTACAAAAAACTTTAGTTCGTTTTGAATATATTTCTTTTAAAATTAATAATGTGCTTAAAATACATTTGTGTCAGTGTACCTTCTGAGGACAGAAAGGCATTAAGAGTTTGTGAGTGAGTGAAAGTTGCTCAATTGTGTCCAATTCTTTGTGACCCCATGGACTGTAGCCCACCAGGCTCCTCCTTCCATGGGATTTTCCAGCCAAGAATACTGGAGTAGGTTGCTATGCCCTTCTCCAGAGGAACTTCCCTACTCAGGGGTTGTACCTGGGTCTCTCGCATTGCTGGCAGATTCTTTACTAATTAGGCTGGGAAAACAGGGAAGGGGGAAAAGTTTTGGCCACACCACGCAGCATGTGGGAACTTAGTTTCCCAGCCAGGGATCAATAATGCATTCTCTGAATTGAAAGTGCAGGATCTTAACCACTGGACCACCAGGGAAGTCTTACTAATGTTGACAATGTAAGTAAGTATTCAAAAAGCAATATAGGGGATGTGGTGCTTTGTGCTAGAAGTGAAAGTGGAATAAGTCGGAGTTGAATTAAGAATGTCTCCCAGGAAACCTCAAAGTGAAGGAAACTTAAAAATTGAATGAAAATGACACTTTATTACAGATATTTACTATTAAATGATGGATCAAGTTTTATAGAGAAAGAGTACTAATCATCAAAACAGTTATCAAAAGTGTCTGCTGGAATAGAACTTAATAAAAGCAGAGTGAAAGACGAATTTGGAAACAGAAGCATAATGTCTTAAAATTCTACAAAGTTAAAGTAATGACTATTAAGTAAGATACTATTAACACATTTAAATTCAACATTAAGAAAGGATTTTCCAGTTAAATTTACTAATTTGCAGTTATAGGCCTTGTTTAAGTTTTCTTAAAGTAACTACTTATAAGTTTATCTAAACCTGCTTCTGTAAACAGAATTAAACTTTTAAAAAGTTGTTTGTATATTAGAAATATTTCTATATATAAAAATGTTTTATATATAAATGTTTTATTATTTTATTTATATTTGCAATTTCTAGGTGAATTGTTTGCTCTGTATTCTCACAATATCAAATATATTCAAAAGCAAGACAGTATTTCCATAAAAATAAAAATGCTCGTGAAAAATTGTCAATTTTTATAGTCTATTCACTCAGCATTATTGCTCATTCATAGTCATTTATATGTTATTTTCCCGCATTTTCTGCAATTGTTATCATATCTCAAACTGACAGCTTCAAAAATTAATATTGAGTTCAGTTATTTTTTGTGGATGTAGGTGGACTTGATCACCATCCGTTTCAATACTAAGATTTTTTTTCCCTCAATTCTTGCACATAGGCAAAATATATAATGTGTGTGCATATAAGGCTAAATATAGAATAAGATACATTAGTGTGGTATGGAAAGAATTAAGAATCTTTAGAATTAAAAAAATAAGACAGTAAATGAAAAAATGAATGTAGGAATCAGTGAACAACATAAACTAGGCAATCTAACCTCAAATTACGAATATTTTCCTCATGTGAACTTACTACTTTTTATTAATTAGAATCATTGTGATGTATACTAATGAGGTGATGGTTAATGTGTATATTGTTTAATTATTCAGAATATTACTATTGAAGAAGTTGTCACAAAAGGTAATATCAGGAGAGAAGGATCATTTTAAGATATGAAAACTCAGACCATTGTGATCTATTCCTAACACAAAATATAAAAAAAGAAAATTACACAGGAGTGAGTTTATCTTATTTGAAAGCTAAAACAGATTTCTATTTAATTAGCATTTTGAATCACACCTAAGCAAATGTCTGATCCTTGCCTAAGGTCATCTCTATAGTTGTTTAATTTATCCCTAATGCTTTCCATTTTATAAACTTTTCTACAAACGTACATTATAAAATGTATTGTAATTCAGATTCTTTATAGTTTGATAGTTATCCTTTCTAAACTACTTCAAGATGAATTATTAGAGACTGACATATTTCAATGGTATCTGATGTATATTTCAGTAAAAAATATATGGCTATTTAGTCTGAAATAATTTTTTTATTACATATTTTGGATGACTTTTAGTTTAATTCTTAAACAAATGTCTTTTATGTTCTGGTTGTTTCATTTCTTCTAGTTTCTGTTTCTTCTAATTCATTTCTCAAATTTTATCTTGATAGTTTACCTAAAAATATCACATTTAAATATAATGTGATTTAACTTGGTAAATTAAATATAATTACTTTATGCAAAAAATGTTTACATTTAAAATTGATAGTTTTCATCAGGAATAGCCATTTTTTTGTTCATAATTACATCATTACCTAATAGTTAATGCTTTTATGATATGTGGATTATAGTACCACACTAATTATTTAAATATAGTTCTTAATACTATTTAATTATTTATTTATTTCCCATAAAGAAATCAACTTAATGTTTGAAAGATAGCTCTATAGGAAAAAAAGGAAACCCTAAGTTTATCACATGACAGTTTTTAATGTTTATTTTTATTTGATAAATAAAATTCAATTGGAGAACACTGAGTGAAAGAGATGGAAGCAGAAAAACACTAGAATGTAGAATTTAATTATCTAATGTTAGAATAATTAAAGACATGTGTTACCATGTTGTTAATGATTTTGAAAAATTCGTAAATATGGTTGATAAGTGGACTTTGTCCATTATAAACTATTTGTTTAATTGGATCATGATTACATTAATGATTTCACTTTTTATTATTATTTTAGAAATTATTAGTTCAGTTCAGTCTCTCAGTCGTGTCTGACTCTTTGAGACCCCATGGACTGCAGCACGCTAGGCCTCCCTGTCCATCACAAATTTCTGGAACCTACACAAACTCATGTCAATCATGTCAGTGATGCCCTCCACCCATCTCATTCTCTGTCCTCCCCTTCTTCTCTCAACTTCAATCTTTCCCAGCATCAGGGTCTTTTCAAATGAGTCAGTTCTTTCCATCAGGTGGCCAAAGTATTGGAGTTTCAGCTTCAGCATCAGTTCTTCCAATGAATATTCAGGATAGATTTCCTTTAGGATGAACTGATTGGATCTCCTTGCATTCCAAGGGACTCTCAAAAGTCTTCTCCAACACCACAGTTCAAAAACGTTAATTTTTCAGTGCTCAGCTTTCTTTATAGTCCAACTCTCACATCCATACATGACCACTGAAAAAACCATAGCCTTGACTAGACAGACCTTTGTTGACAAAGTAATGTCTCTGCTTTTCAGTATGCTGGCTAGTTTGGTCATAACTTTCCTTCCAAGGAGTAAGTGTCTTTTAATTTCATGGCCGCAATCACCATCTGCAGTGATTTTGGATCCTAGAAAAATAAAGTCAGCCATTGTTCTCCACTGTTTCCCCATCTATTTGCCATGAAGTGATGGGACAAGATGTCATGATCTTAGTTCTGAATGTCGAGTTTTATGACACCTTTTTCACTCTTTTCTTTAACTGCCATTAAGAGACTCTTGAATACTTCTTCACTTTCTGCCATAAAGGTGATGTCATCTGCATATCTGAGGTTATTGATATTTCTCCCGGTAATCTTGATTCCAACTTGTGCTTCATCCAGCCCAGCAATTTGCATGATGCATCTGCATATAAGTTAAATAAGCAGGGTGACAACATACAGCCTTGATTTACTTATTTCCTGATTTGGAACCAGTCTGTTGTTCCATGTCTAGTTCTAACTGTTGCTTCTTGATCATACAGATTTCTCAGGAGGCAGGTCAGGTGGTCTGCTATTCTCATCTCTTGAAGAATTTTCCACAGTTTTTGTGATCCACACAGTCAAAGGCTTTGGCATAGTCAATAAAGCAGAAATAGATGTTTTTCTGGCACTCTCTTGCTTTTTCCATGATCCAGTGGATGTTGGCAATTTGATCTCTGGTTCCTCTGCCTTTTCTAAAACCAGCTTGAACATCTGGAGGTTCAGGGTTCATGTATTGCTGAAGCCTGGCTTGGAGAATTTTGAGCATTACTTTACTAGTGTGTGCGGTGAGGGCAATTGTAATGATGGCATTTATTTCATGTTTGCCATGCCGCACATTGTATTAAGGGTTGAACATGTTTTATTTAAGTCTCATAACTGCTCTATAAATAATGCTAACTCACTGTGTAGGACTACCCTGGTAGCGCAGCTGATAAAGAATCCCCCTGCAATGGAGAGACTCCGGTTCAATTCCTGGGTTGGAGAGATAAACTGGAGAAGGGAACAGGTACCCATTCCAGTATTCTTGCCTGGAGAATTCCATGGACAGATGAGGCTGCAGTCCATGGGATGGCAAAGAATCTGACATAACTGACTCTGTTTCACTTTCACTTTTCAACCCATGGCATAGATAAGGAAACTGAGGCAGAAGAGAGCTCACAAAACTAATAAGTGATGAAGCCCAGATTAAGCCCAAGCTTTCTGTCCCATACCTTCTCATTTTCTACTGTGGCTTCCTCTTTGGCTCAAAGAGTTTGGATGACATATCCAAGACTGTCATGTGAGGGGGTATCAAACTTTATCTCATGATTTCTATCTTATTGCTTTTTCTCCTACAGTAAGCTTTTTTAGTTAATTTATTTTTTTCTGTAATACCTGACCCTTAAACTATAACCTAAGTCACAGAGATAATTGGAGAACTGGTGGTATTGATATGGTACATAAGTTAAGATGCTATCAGCAGCAAATAATAAGAAATCCTGAATCAACTGGTTTAAGAAATAAATAAAATGCATTATTCTCAAAACAAGCAGCCCCAAGAATGGGTGGTGTTGAAAAATAATTTAAGCACACTGAAACATACTGATTTCATTTTAATTCTTCTTATAATTATTAAGAGATAAATTATAGCATTGAATGGTCAAAATGATAATACATGAAATCATTTAGAGATAATTTTATATCACCAAATTTTGTATATATAACCAATATTAAATATTAATATCCATGGACAAAGTTAGATTTTTACTTGAACAAAATGTGGAATCTTAGTGAATTAGAAAATTATCTTATTATGAAAAATGATGGTTTCAAGAAAAGGAGTACATTACTGGCAATTCAAACATTTTATTTTTCACAATTTTTACAAGTAATGACTCAAAGACTCCCTTTCACATATGAGTGCATTTATAATAGACTAATTTGTACGAGAATCATTTTTCCTATTCTGATGTTTCAATGGCTTGGCTGAGTTAAATAGAAAACTCAAAAAAAAGATTTATCTTAATCTATGTTTCCTCTTCACCTTTATGTTATGTTTATGTTATTTGTCAGTGTTGTTGTGAGCCAGAGACAACTAGGTGAACTCCAATGAAGGTGTTCCCCTTCTATATGGTAAGAGAAATCTTCAGCTGTAAATAAAACCCCCAAAGATCAAAAATGTATAGTATTCAGTCTGTCTTCATAAGATCTGGCCTGTGGCTAAGTTCTAGCAAATCAGAAGTGACAGAAAGTGTCTCCACGAAGTTTCTGAGTACACTCCATGAAAGGCAATTCAAATGAAGACTTTATTTTTCTTTCTTCCTATTGCCTGGAGCTGTGGAAAACATCTTTAATGAGGGATGAATTGTGGAGAACAAAGGAGCCTCAATCTCTAAAGGCTTCTGGACTTAGACACTTTATCACCATTAAGCTGTCTAGGTCTCGCCTATTAAGAAGGAAACATAACTCTATCTTGTTGAAGTCACATATTTTAGATATATTCAACGGAAAGGAAAAGAAAATCTAACTTTAGTTGCTACAGACTTGGAGTATGCAATGTTTATTTTAGTTCATTACAATATATCTAACAAATATAACAGTAATATTTGTTTATAATTTATGCAAATAAATGTAGCAATTAGAATCTTAGATGAAACAATCATAGTGGATACTAGATTGTAAATACTAGATATTTTTATTAGTGGCTCTTCATCATTCTGGCGTATACTTTTATAAACCATCTCTTCATTAAAGAGTTTTAAATTACTTCTGAATATCCTGCCTTTTACTTATCAGATATTTGTCTAGCACAAGTGGATAACCTCTCTGCCAAGAGCAAATGGAGCACTAATAGTGGCGTAACTGATATAATGAACATCACGAACATCACTACTGTTGGCATGGAGTGTAATGTAGGCAGTGGCAAGGGGTTGAAAGAAACAGTATTTGTAGCAACTACAAACATTCTACATGGTGTAGCTTATTTTAACTTTCCTAAGAGAGTGAAAGAGGATTCATATAAAGGTCTTGAATATAACATTTAGAACACATATGAAAAGTCAGAAAACTTGTTAATTGCAGCTATGAACCAAACCAAGAGATTTACTTTCAGGGATGCAGAGCTAAAAGGCCATTAAGTACATATTTAAACACAAACAAATAGCTACTGCTGCTGCTGCTAAGTCGCATCAGTCGTTTCTAACTCTGACCCCACAGATGGTAGCCCACCAGGCTCTTCTATCCCTGGGATTCTCCAGGCAAGAATACTGGAGTGGGCTGCCATTTCCTTTTCCAATGCATGCATGCATGCATGCTAAGTCACTCCAGTCGTGTCCAATTCTATGCGATCCCATAGATGGCAGCCCACCAAGCTCCTCTGTCCCTGGGATTCTCCAGGCAAGAATACTCAAGTGGATTCCCATTTCCTTCCTGGACAAACAAATAGGGGAAGAGTAAAATACTGAGATATTGGATCAAAACATTTGGGCAGACACAGATGAGGGTGATAACTTTGGTTTCCAAAATATATCAATGTTTCTTGTCTTAGAAATAGTTTACCCTATCAGTCTAAGGAAATAGGCTTTCTTTTCATGAAACCCTTTGAATGACTTCATAAGAGAATTTCTTCATGAGGGTATTATCTGCTCAAAATTCAAGATTAATTCATTATGCTGTCTCCATGTAAGAATTAGAACCCCAGCACAGCCCAGACAGACAAGTAGAAGAAGTGGTCAGGGGCAAAGTAGACAACACACTAAAGAACAACATGGCCTTGCCAATATGTATCAGCAGAAGTTGAGGGAACATATATAGGAGTGGACTAAAAGATGTTTGACCAAAGAGGACAAAATATGAAACTAGGCAGGTCAAATATATTGATACTGGATACAATGAATCAAGATTATGGATTGGTTTAAGCAGTGGGTAATTTGTGGGCTTAGTTGTTCAATTACATCCTGAACTCTAAAATGATCTTTAGTCAGTAAGAACAATATTTTGAAGTATTCCTGGAGGACTGAAGAAGAAGTAACCCAAAGACTCAGGAAGAATAGAAATTTTATAGTGGTCACTTATGAATAATCTGTGAACATGTGTATTCCCTTTTTCCTCAGTTCAGTTGTGCAGCAGTGTCTGACTCTTTCCTACCACAGAGACTGCAGCACGCAGGCTTCTCTGTCCTTCTCCATCTCCTGGAGTTTGTTCAAATTCATGTCCATGCAGTTAGTGATGCCATCCAACCATCCCACCCTCTGTCGTCCCCTTCTCCTCCCACTTTCAATCTTTCCCAGCATCAGGGTCTTTTCAAATGAGTCAGTTCTTCGTATCAGATGGCCAAAGGATTGGAATTTCAGCTTCAATATCAGTCCTTCCATTGAATATTCAGGACTGATTTCTTTTAGGATTGACTGGTTTGATCTCCTTGCAGTTCAAGGGACTCTCAAGTGTCTTCTCCAACACGACAGTTCAAAAACATCAGTTCTTTGGTGCTCAGCCTTCTTTGTGGTCCAACTCTCACATCCATACATGAGTACTGGAAAAACCATAGCTTTGACTAGACAGAATTTTGTCAGCAAAGTAATGTCTGTGTTTTCCAATATGCTGTTTAGGTTTGTCATAGTTTTTGTTCCAAGGAGCATTTGTCTTTTCATTTCATGGCTGTAGTCACCATCTGCAGTGATTTTGGAGGCCCCAAAATAAAGTCTGTCACTGTTTCCACTGCTTCCTCATCTATTTGCCATGAAGTGACGGGACCCCATGCCATGATCTTAGTTTTCTGAATGTTGAGCTTTAAGCCAACTTTTTCACTCTTCTCTTTCACTTTCATCAAAAGGTTCTTTACTTCCTCTTTGCTTTCTGCCATAAGGGTCGTGTTTTCATATCTAAGATTATTGATATTTCTCCCAGCAATCTTTATTCTAGCTTGTGCCTCATCTAATCCAGCATTTTTCATGGTGTACTCTGCATATAAGTTAAATAAGCAGAGTGAAAATATATAGCCTTAATGTACTCCTTTCCCAATTTGGAACCAGTCTGTTGTTCCATGTTCGGTTCTAACTGTTGCTTCTTGATCTGCATACAGATTTCTCAGGAGGCAGGTCAGGTGGTCTGCTATTCTCTTCTCTTGGAGAATTTTCCACACGGTTTGTTGTGATCCACACAGTCAAAGGCTTTGCAATAGTCAATAAAGCAGAAGTAGATGTTTTTCTGGAACTCTCTTGCTTTCTCTATAATCCAGTGGATTTGGCAATTTAATCTCTGGCTCCTCTGCCTTTTCTAAATCCAGCTTGAACATCTGGAAGTTCTGAGTTCATGTATTGTTGAAGCTTTGCTTGCAGAATTTTGCACATTACTTTGCTAGTGTGTGAAATGAGTGCAATTGTTCAGTAGCTTGAACATTGTTTGGCATTACCTTTCTTTGTGATTGGAAAACTGACTTTTTGCATTCCTGTGGCCACTGCTGACTTTTCCAAATTGGTGACATATTGAGTATAGCACTTTAACAGCATCATCTTTTAGGATTTGAAATAGTTCAGTTGGAGTTTCATCACCTCTACTAACTTTGTGCATAATGATGCTTCCCTATTCCCTGATACTGCTGCTGTTGCTAAGTCACTTCAGTCATGTCCAACTCTGTGCAACCCCATAGATGGCAGCCCACCAGGCTCCCCCGTCCCTGGGATTCTCCAGGCATGAACACTGGAGTGGGTTGCCATTTCCTTCTCCAATGCATGAAAGTGAAAAGTGAAAAGTGAAAGTGAAGTCACTCAATCATGTTCGACTCCCAGCGACCCCATGGACTACAGCCCACCAGGCTCCTCCATCCATGGGATTTTCCAGGCAAGAGCACTGGAGTGGGGTGCCATTGCTTTCTCCACCCTGTTTCCTAGGCACCCTAATTTTTACACTGTGAGTACATCATGTACAAATTGACCATGATCAATTTGTATAGATAGAGGCTTTAGTTAGTTAGCACTAAAACATGTTTTTTTTTTTCCTCATCATGAATGATATGTTTACCATCAATAATAAGTGCCTAGGTTTCCCTGATACCTCAGTTGGGAAAAAGTCTGCCAACAATGCAGGAGATACCAGTTTGAATCTTGGGTCTCAAAGATCTGCTGGAGAAGGGATAGGCTACACACTTCAATATTCTTGGGCTTCCCCTGTGGCTCAGCTGGTAAAGAATCTACCTGCAATACTGGAGACCTGGGTTCAATCCCTGGGTTTGGACGATCCCCTGGAGAAGGGAATGGCTTCAGTATTCTGGCCTGGACAATTCCTTGACTGTATAGTCCATGATGTCACAAAGATTTGGACACAACTGTGCTACTTTCACTTCACTAAACTAAACAATAATTGTCTTAGGTCACAACAGAGTCTTTTTCTTCAGGGTCAATAGCCAGTCACCTAAAAGAAAGCTGACTATATTGGACTATTTTATCATGGACTATATTGGGTTTATTTTATCACGAAGGTTTATTCTCATGGATTTAGATATTTTCTAAATATTAAATTCCCTTCCTGTCTGCAGGGCTTTGGCCATCATCATCATTGATGATCTTACAAAGTGCTTTATTTATTAATGTGCAATCCCATGGAATATCTCTGCTTACTTATGGTAGTAGGGTGAGTACAACAATGGGGCCATGTGTACAGGATTCGTTAGTTTGAACACATGGTTAGAAAGAGCAGGTTTAATATGATGATTCTTTTCCCTGGTGGCTCAGTTGTAAAGAATCTGACTAAAATGCAAGAGACCTGGGTTCAATCCCTGGGTCAGGAAGATTCCCTGGGGAACCCAGGGAACCAGCAACCCACTCTGGTATTATTGCCTGGGTAACACCATGGAGGAGCTTGTTGGGCTATAGTCAATGGAGCCGAAAAAGAGTCCGGCACAGTTTAGCAATTAAACAACAAAAACACTAAAAATTTTGTAGTAGGAACCATGCCTAAAATGTTAGATGTGATATTTACTCCTTAGTCAAACACCCTGGGTCCAAGAACCAGACAGAAAACAGAGATGTGGGCCCTCTCATATTACAATTAATTATCTACTTAAGACATTTTTCCTTCCAAATCCTATATCAAATTGTTTGGAGTATTTGGATATTTTGGTGCTCAATGGACAACTCTCTCCCTTAGGAAAAGTTCCGTGTCTCCAGTAGTTTGAAAACTGAGGCTAACTTCTCTCTTATTCACTAACATTTTTGAACTCCATTCCACCGAATCAACAGACAGGAAAGAGGTCATTGTATGTACTGGCCAAGGAAAATAGTTCTAATTAGCAAACATGAACTGGGACGCTGCTTGTTGCAAAAGATCATCAAAACACATGATCACCCGTTTGACCTGAAGCTAGACCAGGGCATTTGGAGGCTGCTCACACTACCATCCCTTTACCCTCCATACTGGAATATATTCTCAGCTTGTCTTCTTCAAGCTGGAAGCTGTCCAAGGACACAGCTTTGAAATAGTAATACAGTGTTGAGACCATCTGGACGTTGTACATTTTTCAACCCAATTAAGGCAGCTGTATAAACTTGTGGGTAGGTGCAAAAAGCAACTGGTCTTGCAGCCACCCAAGAGAAGCCTTGATTGTGCTCTTGCCTCTTAAAGCTGCCACATCCCAGTCTGGGGTGGCCTGCCTCTTTCTTAGGTCTCTCTCTGCCTTTCATGTACAGGGCAGGTTTCACATTACACAAGGGATGCTCCCGAGGCCACTGTAAACCAAGCTATTACAAAATGGAAGCAAATAGGACCCCTAGAAATCTTAACATGCCTTTGCTCAGTAGACTTGGCCAATGTAAAAGTTACATCTATTAAGGCAGTAATGAATTAGATCCAAATAATTCAGAAATACATAATTTTAGATCACTCTTGTCTGATTTTATCATTTCCAACAAACAATAAAAAAGAAAACAAATAGAATAGATGGTTAAAAATAAAGCTATAGTTATTGAATTGTCAGGTTAAGCTACAGATCTGTGGGTCTAGGGAGTGGAAGAGTTAAGAACACCCAGCTATGTTTTAAGTTAATTGCTTTGTTCATTCTTTTCCCCAAAGATTTAGAAGTCTTTGGAAACATGACAAAACTGAACCAGCTTCACAAGGATAACTAAGCTATGATGCTTTATGCATCCTGTTTTGAATAGTTACACAATATATTATTGGCTTCCCAGTTGACTCATTGGTAAGGAATCTGCCTGCCAATGCAGAGGATGTGGGTTCAATCCCTGGGTCAGGAAGATCCCCTGGAGAAAGAAACGGCAATGCACTCCAGTATTCTTGCCTGGACAAAGGAGCCTGGTAGGTTACAGTCCATGGGGTCACAAAAGAGTCTGACACAACTTAGCAAATAACCAACAACAACAAGAAGATTACTTATAATACTTAATATAATATAGATGCTATGTAAATGGTTGTAAATACAATGTAAACACTATGTAAATAGTTCCTCCATGATGGCAAGCTCAAGTTATGCTTTTTGGAATTTTCTGGAATCATTTCCCCAATATTTTTCATTTGTAGTTGTTTGAATATGCCATGTGTGACCTTAATGATGCAGCTGGACTGTAGTGCCATTCAAGAATATTGGACAGGAGGAGTTTAGCACACATGTAAGGTACCAATCTTTCTAAATTTGTAATAGTCCTGTTTCAGTCTCTGGGTTGCTGTTGGAGTTCTCTTATTGACATACTGCTCTCTGCTCATCCCTCCCCATTGCCTCTGTGCTCAGTGTAAGGGCTGGAACAGGGCCTTGACTGGAGAGCTCACAGAGCTGAGACCAAGCCCAGTGCACCATTGCAGTGTTCACACCTCAACATTCATAGTTTTACAAATGGATGTCCAAGGGGCCCACTACCAAAATCAAATTCTTCCCTATTTCATTGTATATCAATTTTTCATGTCAGATTTTGAGCACTATCATTATCAAGTATCCTTGTTGTCTATATTTGAGCTAATTGTGTTGCACAACCCTGCTTGCCTGCAGGCAGTAAGCTAATCAGCTGATACTAGGTTATGCTATCAGAAGCTCCAGTGTTTATTGCATCATGCCAATCAAGGAGTCTGGGCAGCTAGGGATTAAAAGATCAGAACTCCTTGATGGCTATCAGGGAATGTTTTTTTTAAAGACAAGGTGAGGGAAGGGTTAGTGTGTACATGTCAGCTTATAGACATTTTTCTGATTGGTTGATGGTGAGGCAATCAGGAATCAACATCATTAGCCTTCTGGTTCCAATAGCTCTGGGGTCTTCCTGCTTGTGGGCAGCACACAATTAACTTACTCCAGCTGATGGGGGTTTCAGTATCTGTAAAATAGCACAAAGGATATGGCTTAGAATATTATCTATAGCCCTTGAGGAGGAACTAAAGGCCCTTGACTTTGTGTAGTGGACAAATTATTATTATAAACTATTATAATATTGTATTATAATTATATTGGAAGGAAAGTTATGACCAAACTAGATAGCATATTAAAAAGCAGAGACATTACTTTGCCAACAAAGGGCCATCTAGTCAAGGCTATGGTTTTTCCAGCGGTCATGTATGGATGTGAGAGTTGGACTGTAAAGAAGACTGAGTGCCAAAGAATTGATGCTTTTGAACTGCAGTGTTGAAGAAGACTCTTGAGAGTCCCTTGGACTTCAAGGATATCCAACCTGTCCATTCTGAAGATCAGTCCTGGGTGTTCATTGGAACGACTGATGCTGAAGCTGAAACTCCAATACTTTGGCCACCTGATGAGAAGAGCTGACTCATTTGAAAAGACCCTGATGCTGGGAGGGATTGGGGGCAGGAGGAGAAGGGGACAACAGAGGATGAGATGGTTGGATGGCATCACCAACTCAATAGACAAGGGTTTGGGTGGACTCCGGGAATTGGTAATGGACAGGAAGGCCTGGTGTGCTTCGGTTCATGGGGTCACAAAGAGTCGGACGTGACTGAGCAACTGAACTGAACTGATAATTATATTATAAATCAACATATTATTAATACATAATAATATTAATTAATAATCAGTAAATTAATAGTAATTGTATATTATATTATACTATACTATTATAAACTATTATCATTTTGTCTTGTGAAGTGAACTGAAAGATGTTCAGTTGTGTCTGACTCTTTGCAACCCCGTGAACTGTAGCTCATCAGGCTCCTCTGTCTGTGGCAATTCTCCAGACAAGAATACTGAAGTGGGCAGCTGTTCCCTTCTGCAGGGGATCTTCCCAACCCAGGGATCAAAACTAGGTCTCCTGCATTTCAGGCTAAGATTTTTTATCTGAGCCACCAAGGAAGCCGAAGAATACTGGAATGAGTAACCTATCCCTTCTCCAGCTAATCTTGCCAACCTAGGAGTTGAACCACAGTCTCCTGCATTGCAGATGGAGCTACCAGGGAAGCCCTGTTTTTCTTTGCTTCTGCATTTTCTCACTTCTCTGATTAAATTTATTCTTTGGAACTTAAGGAAAGCCTAGGAGGCCAAAATTTTTCTATAAATAAGAGCAAGTGGAGGACTTGGTGGGATATGTATTATGTCCTGAGAAGGCATTATAGGATCTTGCTTGATCACAATTATATCCTGTCATATTTATTATATGTTTATAATTCACCTTTATATCTGAGAATAAAAGTTCTTCAGAAGTTGTTTATGCTTTTGCAAGATTGCCCGATCTCTTTTTGACTTATTTTTCATGTAATTTTAGAAACAGCTAATCAAGCTTTGCTAAGACACCTGCTGGGATTTTTATTGGTGCTGCTTTGAATCAATATATTAATTAGGAGAGAATTTACATGTTTACAATATTGATTTTTCAAAACCTTGAACTTGGAATAATGTGTTTATTTAGGTCTTCTTTAATTAATGTTATTCTCATTTTGTTATTCCTAGGGGAGGGCTAATGTTCCCACTATGTTAGATTTATTATTATGCATTTTATTTTATCTTTCTTATGCTATCAAAATATTATTTTTTCTAATTGTTTTTTCTCATATATAGAACTTGGTTCTCACAAATAGCACTGCTAAATTCTGTTATTTTGATTTGTCCAATTATGTTTCATATAGAAATACACTTTTATTTATTGCCTTCCAATTCTCTGATTGCACTGGCTATGGCCTCCAGTATGATAAAGACAGATCACAATATCATATTTTAAATACCTGTAACATGCTTTCAGGTGAAAATTCCATATTATTATTTTTAATAAACATTCTCTCATTTTCTTTCTTTCATAGTGGAATTACAAAGAATAGCACACTTATCCTTTGTTCCTCACTTATCAATTATTTTACAGCTGAACACATACCAATTTCCTCCAATTTCTACAATATTGTCAATGCCATCCATCACTCCCTCAAATTATTTAATGTTCACTTCACTCCTCTGTTGTATCTACAATTCTTTTGAGAGTCTTTCTTTATTGCCTTCTGTGAAGCCACACTTACAATGTTTACCAAGTTTAGTTATTAGAGTGGAATTTTAAAATCAGGAAAGTCTTACTTGTGTCCTTCTACCAAGACTAACTTATTTTACAATTTTAAATTCTCTAAGATTAATTTCTTTATCCTGATATAATATCTGTTTATAAGAATTTTGTAGGAAAACAGTTACATACAAAAGGCCTAGTACTTGGCCAGGCACAGGATTAATGCGTGTGTACTTTTTTACTTCTTTCAAGTATCTGCTTCTATTCTTGTATGCCTTAAAATTAGTTTTGCTACAGGTTTCATTTAGAGCTTTGTTCTCTTTCCAATTAATGATCTTGAGTGACATGATCTTATTATTATCTTTTAAAATTCAGCTTGAGTTTTACCTCCTTCACTCTTCCCCAGAAAATCTAACTTAAATTTGATTTCTTCATGTCCTGATGATAGTCTCACGTATCACTTGCTGTACTGTAATAACATGCACTTCCTATAATTCTAATAACTTAGAATTAATAATAAACTAATAAACCTAATAACTTCCTAGCTTATGTGTTCATTTTTTTGAAGGAAATTTGTGTTTCATTTATTTGAGAATTTTGGGGTTGAAGTTTCTTGAAGCCATTCAGCCTTTCATTCATAGATAAATTATTCAGATTGTTACTTATATGTATGGCTGCTTAAATTCATTGCAAGGCCTTTATTATTATTTACTTTAAGCATATTATGAAATACATTAGTTACCTACAAAAGCATCAAGGTAGAATAGATAATGTACATATAAATTATGGAACTATCATTTATGTATATTTCCTACTCTATTCTTCTTCATTTCTGACAAGAATTCTTCCAAATTTGCTTTTTTAAACAATGATACATGGAATATTTTTTTCCTCACACACTGTTGATGAGGATAGGGAATGAACACTTAATTTTTTAATTACAGGATAATTGCTGCATAGCATTGTGTTGGTTTCTGCCGTACAACAACATGAATCAGCCATATGTCTGCATATATCCCCTCCTTCTTAAGACCCCCTCCAACCCCCTCATCCCACCCATCTAGGTCATCACAGAGCACCAGGTTGAATTCTATGTTATACAGCAACTTCCGATATTTTAAGTATTACCTTATATTAAAGAAATTGTCCCTTAAATAAATAGAAAATGTACAATCCCACTAGCAGTTTATCATTACTTTTCTGTTTTCCCAACTCTGGGACAATACATGGGATTTTGAGAGTATCAAGTATTTGTTAACTTAATAGAATAAAATATTGCCAGGATTATAGATAAATAAATATGTGTTAACTTAATAGAATAAAATATTGCCAGGATTATAGGTAAATACGTATGTTCACTAGCCTTTGGTTTTCCCTTACTTTGATGATCTTTATGATGCTTGGTTTTTGTTGTTTTTTCTCTTACTGGGCTATATGTTTTGGGGGGACAAGAGGGTATATACTTACTAGTTTTTAATTTTGTATTTAAATTGGCCATTTTTGTCCTATATATCTTTTCAAGTTCTTTTTAACATTCTGAGATTATTCATTATGTTTATGACATCACAGAGACTTTAAAATTTTGAGTCAAAATTTTATGTGCAGAGATTTAGCTAATTTCTCCATTAAATTTGGAAAAATTTTTGTAGCTTCATATAACATGTGGATTTGCTTGTCAGGTTCAATGACACTTGCTTTTATATAGAGTAACTATTTGTTATTGCTGATTCATTTGAATGCCATGACTTTCGTATTTTGATACATTTACTCTGCTAAGTACTTCCTAGCTGTGGAGGAGTTAATATTATTTTCTTGGATTTTTACCATTATTATGTGACTTTTAGGAAAAGTACATTTTTTTCATTTTCCTTTTTTTTCCCTTAACTTCTTTATTACATTTCTTTGGCTAGAACATCCAGTACTATACTGATTATGAGCTATATTAGTGAGCAAGATGGCATTTTGCTTACAGTAAAAGAATTGGCTATATTTTTTCCCTCTCAAGTATGGTGTTGCTTTGATTCTTGGCACAGAGGTTTATCAAGTTGCTAGGATTTAACATAATTGCTATGTTTTTATCAGATATATTTTTCTGGATCTACTGAGAGTTTTTCTTTTTGTCTTTAATCAGTTAATATGGTGATTTACAGTGACAATTACAAAAAATACCAACACACTTTCACATCCTTAGGGCAAATTATACTAGGTAATGAGTTTACTGCTACTGCTACTGCTAAGTCGCTTCAGTCGTGTCTGACTCCGTGCGACCCCATAGACGGCAGCCCACCAGGCTCTCCTGTCCCTGGGATTCTCCAGGAAAGAACACTGGAGTCGGTTGCCATTTCCTTCTCCAATGCATGAAAGTGAAAAGTGAAAGTGAAGTCACTCAGTCGTGTCTGACTCTTAGCGACCCCATGGACTGCAGCCTACCAGACTCATCCATCCATGGGATTTTCCAGGCAAGAGTACTGGAGTGGGGTGCCATTGCCTTAGCAACTTTCAATTTTTACTCTTTCTCCAAACTGTATAGTATATATAGGATTACCACCATTCCAGATATGTTTTTTTCTAAAACAACAGTTTAATAATTCATGGAACACCTGTGTTTTCAGAGAGAAAATTTTTGACTATTGATTTGGTTTATAAAAGGCATTTATTTCTCCTGACCACTTGCCCAGTCCCCATCTCTTCAAGAGAGATAAGCTTCATCTAAATTATTTCATCTGATTGATGATTGTCATTTATAACTTTACTGCTGCTTCGGTCTTGGGTATTCCTTTGGTAAAGGTGTATGGATTCATTATATATTCTAATGTATTGTCTATAGATTATAAGATAAAGTCAAGCATGTGTCTGCTGATACTATTTAAGTTGACCTGTCTTTATACTTAGAAATGTCTCTTAATAGTAAGCTTCCCCGGTTACTCAGATGGTAAAGAATCTGCCTGCAATGCAGGAGACCTGTGTTCGATCCCTGATTCAGGAAGATCCTGTGGAGAGGGAAATGGCAACCCACTCCAGTATTCTTGCCTGCAGAATTCCATGGACAAAGGAGCCTGGCAGGCTACAGTCCATGGGGTCACAAAGAGTCAGACACAACTGAGCAATTATCACTCACTCTATTTTTCTTGAAATCCTCCTGTACTCTTAGGTATTGTATTAGTTTTCTTTTCTTTTTTTTAAATTTATTTATTTTAATTAGAAGCTAATTGCTTTACAATATTGTAGTGGGTTTTGCCATACATTGACATGAATTAGCCATGGGTGTACATGTGTTCCCTATCTTGAACCCACCTCGCACCTCCCTCCCCATCCCATTCCATTGCTGCATAATTGCCAATAAATTGCCATGAATTTATTGGGTTAAAATATCTCATATTTTTACTCTCAGTCTCCATTGGTCAAGAACCCAGGTATAGTTCACTTGGAGCCTCTCTCAGGGCATCTGAAGGCTGCAATCAAGGTATCTGGAGATGTGCATTCTCCTCAAAGGCTCTACCAGGTAAAGATTAGTTTTCAAGCTTCTGGGTTGCTGGCCACAGTCATTTCCTTGTTGATGAAGAACTTGCAGTAGGTGTCTTCTTCAATGCCAATTGGAAAGTCTCCCTCCTCAGGGATAGTCCTTGTCTTTTTTTTTTTTTTTTAAATAACTTGAACCTATTTTAAATCTGGGTTATTCACTATAATCATCTTTGATTAACTCAAACAAATTTGGGACTTTCAGATATCTGCAAAATCATTTCATGTTTCCATTGTCAAGAACTATGTCAAGGCAAGTTTTCCCTATGTTTTATTTCAAGAGTTTTAAAGTTTTAGGATTTAACAGATCCATTTAAAAATAATGTCTATGCATGGGCTTCCCTTGTGGCTCAGCTGGTAAAGAATCCACCTGCAGGGAGGGAGACCTGGGTTCAATCCCTGGGTTGGGAAGATCCCCTGGAGAAGGGAAAGGCTACCCACTCTAGTATTCTGGCCTGGAGAATTCCATGAACTGTATAGTCCATGGGGGTAGTAAAGAGTTAGACATGACTAAGGAACTTTCAGAGAAGGCAATGGCACCCCACTCCAGTACTCTTGCCTGGAAAATCCCGTGGACGGAGGAGCCTGGTAGGCTGCAGTCCATGGGGTTGCTAGGAGTCGGACACGACTGAGAGACTTCATTTTCACTTTTCCCTTTCATGCATTGGAGAAGGAAATGGCAACCCACTCCAGTGTTCTTGCCTGGAGAATTCCAGGGATGGAGGAGCCTGGTGGGCTGCCGTCTTGGGGTCGCACAGAGTTGGACACGACTGAAGCGACTTAGCAGCAGCAAGGAACTTTCACTTTCATACATACTTATGATGTTTTTAATGTTAAAAATGCCAATTCTTAAGGGAAAATATATTGCTATATTGTATAAATATAATGCTTTCTCCTCTACACCCATTCCTATGATAAAGCTTAATTTATAAATTAGGCATAGTAAGATATTGACAATGGTAGCTATTACTAAAATAAAACAATTATAATGATATACTGTAATAAACATTCTGTGAATGTGATGTCTCTCTGTGTGTTCATATGCCTTTTGCAAATTCTTATTGTATAAATTTAATTCCTTTTCCATCTTAACCAAGTACTTATCATGCACTGTGACCGTACCTTTGCAGTTTGAAGTGTGACAGCAAAGCGATCACACATTTCTATTTTCATTTTTTCAATTTCATGGACATAAAATTCATTCTTACTGTAGGTCTAAGCAACCTCAGCATACGATTTTTTTCTTTCTTTATTAAGAAATTTCACCTTTTAACTTAAAGGGGCTTTAGGCTTTCTTTCCAGCTTCTCTTCAAATATTCAAATTGCCACCATTACTCCTTGAGCATTTAAGGCTATTATTAAGTAAAATAAAGCTAATTGACCACAAGCATTGCAATACTGTGGCAGTCAACCTGATAGTAGAAGGCTTCAAGACTACAAGGTGACTAAGGGGCATGATACACTGGACAACAGGAAGATTCACATCCATTAAGGGACTGAGCAGGAGTGCTGAGATTTCATCACACTACTCTGAACTGCATGCAGTTTTAAACTTATGAATTTTTCTTTCTAGAATGTTCCATTTAACATTTTTAGACCACTGTTGATTGTGTGTAACTGAACCTCAGAAAGCAAAACCACAAATAACCTGAGACTACTGTACTTTTCTTTCAGTTCCCAAAATCTATGACTAAATACTGTAAAAATAGCAGTTACACTCACCTTGTACAACATAATCTTTGTTTGCTTGCTTTACTTTTTCTCCATAGCAGTTACCTGTTACTGCTTCTTTGCTGTTGTTCTGTGGGTTAGTTTGGTTCCTCTGAGATATAGACAACAGGATGAAATTAGTCATTTCTGTAAAGGACAAAGCCTGTGAGGAAAAGTAGATCTGAGGAAGTCTAAAAAGTTGTTAGATCCTAATGTTAGTTGGCTCTGGGTATAGGAAAGAGGGAAAGAAGGAAGGAAAGGAGGAAGCAAGGAAAGAAGGGCAGAAGGAAGGAAGTGAGGGGAGAGGGAAATAAGGAGGAGGACAAGGAGGAAGGTAGGGGTGAAATATTTGAGATTTCTATACAGACCTAAGAGAATTTGGCTAGGCTACTATAGAGTCCTTGAGCCAAGATGTCCCATGAGAGCAGTAGCAAAGCTACTAGGAATGTGTGAGCCTGAGCATCCCAGCCTCACTCAGTCATCAGCAGGAAAATGCACTCAGCATGTCCTCATATATCACAAATTCAGTAATAGATTTCAGAATGCAACAGCTCCACTGGTTGCCAATTACACTCCAGGCAAACAGAATCCTGAGTGAGATCTGAGAAGCATATTTCAAGGATGCCACAGACTGTCTCTCTCTATTCAGCACAGGTTTACCTCTCTATCTGCATCACCTACAACAGTACTTGGGTCATATAGTAGTCAGTAAATGCATATAAATAAGTGAATTGTCTGGAAAAAAAAATAGATGTTTATATTTCCTGTTGTATCTTCCTGCACATTAACCTTCTGCTAAGCGCTACTGGAAATCTTGCACTAAAGTCTAATGATCTGAGAAGATGCCCGAATCCTCATTCAAACATCACAAAAGGGCAAGTAAAAACCTTTAAAGGCACCGTTCATCAATGAACCAGAGAAGTGCCCTTGTAATAAGTACACAAATTATCTTATCACTAGTTACTGAAAAGTAATTTCATGGGATTTAAAACGGCCAATGAAACAGGATCAGTATCGTTGAGTTTCACAGTGAGGTATGGGCTATCTGGACTTCACAGTTCTCATGCTGCCTTCTGTTAAATGTAACCATAGTTTCAAACAATTCTATTACTGAAGCGCAATCTTTGTTTGCTCTGTTATTGAAGAATGTTCAATTCTTCTGAAAATGATAAAAAATAAAATAATTGAAGCTCATAGGATGTGTTAAGCATAGAGAGTAAGCACGTAGCTTGTAACAAAAAGAAGGAATTCATGGAGGGTGATGAGTAGAAAGTCATGTGAAGTGAAAGAGAATAAATGATCTGTATCGGTTCAGTTCAGTTCAGTTGCTCAGTCTTGTCTGACTCTTTGCAACCCCATGAATCACAGAACGCCAGGCCTCCCTGTCTATCACCAACTCCCAGAGTTCACTCAGACTCATGTCCATCGAGTCAGTGATGCCATCCAGCCATCTCATCCTCTGTCATCCCCTTCTCCTCCTGCCCCCAATCCCTCCCAGCATCAGAGACATTTCCAATGAGTCAACTCTTCACATGAGGTGGCCAAAGTACTGGAGTTTCAGCCTTAGCATCATTCCTTCCAAAGAAATCCCAGGGCTGATCTCCTTCAGAATGGACTGGTTGGATCTCGTTGCAGTCCA
>NW_011494959.1:3515280-3562350 GCF_000754665.1 Bison bison bison | reverse complement strand
TTCAAAAGCATCCATTCTTCAGTGCTCAGCTTTCTTCACAGTCCAACTCTCACATCCATACATGACCACTGGAAAAACCATAGCCTTGACTAGACGGACCTTTGTTGGCAAAGTAATGTCTCTGCTTTTGAATATGCTATCTAGGTTGGTCATAACTTTTCTTCCAATGATCTGTATAAGGGGAAAAGAATGGCATGAATTGAAAAAGATGAAAAGAACAAATAAATATGCATGAGCACAAACCCTAACATTTATATTTTAATAGTCAGACACCTACAGGTGACACACCTTATGACTCCATTTGGTCTCACGTGTGTTCTACCCAGGAGTGCAGTTAATAAGCACAGCTCAGCAATTAGACCAGTCAATCCTAAGGTAAATCAATCTTGAAAATTCATTGGAAGTACTGATGCTCAAGATGAAGCTCCAATAGTTTGGCCACC
Source organism: Bison bison bison (assembly GCF_000754665.1). Taxonomy (NCBI): domain Eukaryota; kingdom Metazoa; phylum Chordata; class Mammalia; order Artiodactyla; family Bovidae; genus Bison; species Bison bison. The sequence goes on along the minus strand of NW_011494959.1, from coordinate 3,561,907 downwards.
TGATGCAAAGGAACAACTCTTTGGAAAAGACTCTGATTGAGAAAGAGGGAGGGAAAGATTGATGAAAGATTAAGGGCAGGAGGAGAAAGGGTCAACAGAGGATGAGATGATTATATGGAATCATTGACTCAATGGACATGAATTTGAGCAAACTCCAGGAAATGGTGAAAGACCAAACCTGGAGTGCTGCTGTCCATGGAGTTGAAAGAGTCAGACATGACTTAGTGACGGAACAATAACAAAGAAAATCATAGAAAACTGTAGTTACTGGCCAGAAGTACTTGTTCTGAATCTCTTCAAAAGAGCTAAACATTCAGGTGTCTTCTCTCTACTGAGTCTCCTTGTTTGAACCTCAATTTCCATTCTAAGAAACATGGTGGTTCAGCAATAAAGAATCTGCCTGCCAAAGCAGGAGATGCAGGTTCGATCCTTGTGTTGGGAAGATGTCCTGGAGAAGGAAATGACAATCTACTGCAGTATTCTTGCCTGGGAAATCCCATGGACAGAGGAGCCTAGCAGGCTTCCATGGGGTCACAAAGAGTCAGACATGGCTTAGCGACTACACAACAACAACAACGAACATGGCATTATCAAAGAAGAATGTTGTGGCAGAGAAAGTGATGATGTTATGTAAATTCCTAATGAAATTTTATATCTTTTATTATTGAAATAATTCACTGACTTGGAGGTAAAAGAGAACACTACATAAATAGTTTGTAGAAGAGAGATCCTTGGCCCAAGAAAAATTGATAATGGTAGTGAGTGTGTTAAAGGTGAGTAAAGACATTGATTTCCTCAGCAGACAGGTGAACTCTATTGGGCCCAAATGAAGCAGAGCTCTTTGTTCTGTGTCCTCAGGCCATGAGCTACCTTTGACATGCCAGTTTCTAGAAAACGCCATTGTCTATGTGAGACGTAATATAAAAAAGTGAGAATCACTGGGTTTTGATAAGTTGGAAGATGTTCATGACAGTAAAAGGTCGATGTGTCACCAAAGAGCCCATGTTATCCATGTCAAGATAAAACATGTTGTGGAAAACCCTCTTAATTACTGTATTACTCTATAATGTCTGCAAAACTATAGCTAGCATTATTTCACCTGATCATACACTTTAGAGCCATACACTACTATATCACTTATTTAGCAAATGGGTCAATAGAGGTCTTTCAAAGACTGGTGAATATCCTTTGTCTCCTTCTTAGAAGCAGCCAGACCACAATTTTCACAGGGGTAAAATGCACCCAGATAAAGGGTTAGATTTTCAGCTATTTATAAAAGCAGATGACTGAATTTTCCAAAGATAAATTAATAGCTTTCACAACAATGCTTTTTCTACAAATGTGCCACTACCCTATTAAAAGTAGAGTCTAAAAATTCTTCTCTTTACTAAGAAGGAAAGTTTTAGTATGTCTGCAGGACAAGATTGTATCAAATGGCATGTGTGCTACTCAAAACTAGGTTAGAAAACAGCACGTAGCTTCAGCGTGTCTTATGCTGAATGCTTTCTCTTGGAATCCAGCCCATATTCTATGGAAGCCCAAGGACCTTGTGAAGTAACACAGATGTCATCTTCATGTTGTCTAGAAGTCTTAGTTGAGGTCTCAATAAACAGTGATTATCAGCTTCCAGACACGTTGATTAATTTTCTTCAAATTGTACAAGCCCAGAGTCATCAAGTTACTCCTGGATTTCGAGTCTTCCAAACTGAGCCCCAAACATCATGGAACAGAAATAAGGCACTCTTCCCATGGCTTTTCTGAATCCTTAACTGATGAAGACTTTCAATGTAATAAAATAGTTGTTATTTTTTTCCAGTTAGTTTGAGGTTGTCAGTTAGTGATACTAAATGGAATAGTAACTGACTACAGCAAAGTGAATAAATTTGGGTAACAGACTTTATTTTATTGGGCTCCCAAATCACTGCAGATGGTGACTTTAGCCATGAAATTAAAAGATACTTGCTCCTTGGAAGAAAAGCAATGACAAACCTAGACAGCATATTAAAAAGCAGATATCACTTTGCTAACAAGAGTCCATCTTGTCAAAGCTATGGTTTTTCCAGTAGTCATGTATGGATGTGAGAGTTGGGCCATAAAAAAGGCTGAGCACCTAAGAATTGATGCTTTCAAGCTGTGGTGTTGGAGAGGACTCTTGAGAGTCCCTTGGACTGCAAGGAGATCAAAACAGTCAATCCTAATGGAAATCAACCCTGAACATTCACTGAAAGGACTGATGCTGAAGCTGAAGATCCAATATTTCAGCCACCTGATGTGAAGAGCTGACTCATTGGAAAAAACCTTGATGTTGAGAATGATTGAAGACAGGAGGAGAAGGAAATGACAGAAGACAAGATGGTTGGATGGCATTACCGGCTGAATGGACATGAGTTTGAGCAAACTTCAGGAGATGGTGAAAGAGGTGGAAAAGCCTGGCATGCTGCAGCCCATGGGGTCTCAAAGAGTTAGACACAACTGAGCAGTTGAGCAACAAGGAGATGTAAGTGGGAGTTGGAAATCACATAAGACTCATAAAGGAAACAAACTACTGGGCTAAGCTGTACTATTTGTCCTTTCCTCTGTCTAGCTTTCTATGTCCTAAAATAAGGATATAATTGTTGGAGCTCCAGCAACTACCATGTGATGATAGATAGAAGGTACCTGCTGTCCTGATGTCTTAATAGAGTCATCCTAGCAATTCAAGACCTTTGGAATTAAGCTATACAAGAGAAAATTAACTGCTTAGGCATTTAAAACATTAAGATACCTCATGGATTTACTTGTATATGTTTCCAACCCTAAATGTAATTTATGCATCATTTAAAAACTAAAAACATAAATCAAGTCACTTGCCCAAATTAGTAAGTGGAAGAATTGGGAATTATATCACAATTGTCTGATTACAGGACTTAGAGTTTTATCACCACACCATACTGCCTCAAGGGCAAAAGCACAAACATCAAAAAATGGGGAAAGTACAAAAGATTTTAAAAACCCAAAATTATAAAATGTATCATAATCATAAAATTCCAAAAATGTAAAGTAAATGGACTATTGTCAGTAGCATATGATATTCCTTGCCACCTGCACCTGCCATGGTCAAAATCACAAAAGAAAACCTTTAACATACCTCAAAACTTTAGATTGGCCAGAGTTTTTTGTTATCCTAGTCCATGGGCACTCAGTAAAGTTTTATATGTTGAAATAACTCTGTTTATGGGAAATATCATAAAACTAACTTTAAAGGAGTGAGGTATTTCCTGGTCAAGTTTTTCTTTCTTTCTTTTTTTTTCTGATTCAAACTCATCAAATATAGTACAGGCACATAAACAACACCACCACCTGATTGTAAAATCTAATTCTGAAATGAGAAACTTCCTTATATCCCGGGGTTGCAAATAATTAAGGAAACATCTGATTCCTTGTAAGTGAAAAATTTATTCTTTCTGATTTGCTGTGCATTTGCACATTTGTAGCTCGCTAGTTTCATTTGCAGCAGGGATATTGAAAATACATTTCAAGGGTTCCCACTGATTTGAGAAATTCATTGTACCTTAAGGGCTGTCAGAGGAAATTTGTAAATTACTAGTCCAGATTACTTCAACAAGAAAACATACTGATATGTTCAGGTAATGGAAAGGGGAAAAAAAATTAACATAAGTGTCATAAGAAAGCTATTGTGCCGCATAAATCACAGGTAGTCAAAGATGTTTTGTAAGAGAGATTGCTGTGCTAAAATGCAAGAAAGAATATCTCTTATACTTCCTTTCTTACTCAACAGAGAATACCCCTTTGATTTTAATATTAAAATATACACTTCCCTTTTTCTATACCACAATAAGACATTATGCTTTATTCCTTGAAATACTATTTGGTGAATGAAAAAAAAATCTTTCATGTAAGTACAATACCTATGCATATATTTCTATACAAATGAAAATTTTAATTAAAATATTCAATGATTCAATAAACCCATAAAATCTATTTAATTAGGCATCCTTGGTAACCACTAATAGCATGGATTAGATTCACTTATATTTTAAAGAAATGAGTTATGTGATTAATACATTCTTTGTAAATCCTACAGAAATAATACACATAATTTACCATTAATATGGTCACATATAAAATGTAGTCTTTAATACATACAATTGGGATAGTATATGCTTAAAAAGCTGGCACCTATTAGGGGAAAAACATGAATTAGTTAGGAAAACACTTGTTATCCTATTTAGGTATCAAAATGACTGGATCTAGGCAAGGTCTGAAAGGCAAGGATTCAGGCAAAGAATTTCTGTAGGAACTGAAGTGCTTTGCCTACAAAAATAGGAAACTTTCCCTTCATCTCTATTTAATTTACTAGTTTTATTTGAAGAAATTTCGTTAGTGCCCTCAGTTCAGTTCAGTTCAGTCACTCAGTCATGTCCGACTCTTTGTGACCCCATGAATCACAGCACGCCAGGCCTCCCTGTCCACCACAAACTCCTAGAGTTCACTCAGACTCAAATCCACTGAGTCAGTGATGCCATCCTGCCATCTCATCCTCTGTCGTCCCCTTCTCCTCCCGCCCCCAATCCCTCCCAGCATCAGAGGCTTTTCCAATGAGTCAACTCTTCGCATGAGGTGGCCAAAGTACTGGAGTTTCAGTTTTAGCATCATTCCCTCCAAAGAAATCCCAGGGTTGATCTCCTTCACAATGGACTGGTTGGATCTCCTTGCAGTCCAAGGGACTCTCAAGAGTCTTCTCCAACACCACAGTTCAAAAGCATCAATTATTCGGCACTCAGGCTTCTTCACAGTCCAACTCTCGCATCCATACATGACCACTGGAAAAACCATAGCCTTGACTAGACGGACCTTTGTTGGCAAAGTAATGTCTCTTAGTGCCCTGGTGGTAGTAATAATGGAGGTGTCTGGGTGGTGGAAATGATTAGGAAGGCAGTGGTATGTTTTTCCAGACAGGGGCTAGAATGTTGGAGAAGAGTGGAAAGAATTATGGACTGTCAAAATACCTAATTTTATTTTATGTTTTCTATTGTGTCGTAATTCAAATTCCCATCATACACAATTTCAGTATTGTTCCCACAGAACAATTTCTTGACTATTTATTATATGTTGCAAAGTAAAGGATGTGCCTATTCACCTTTTATGTAATTCATTTTAAAGAATCCATACAAAGTGATTGAGTTTCAGATGTAAATAGAAGCAAGTAACAAGGTACCAGTCAAATCGAACAGAAAAAAAAGCATACAGATTTGAGGATGATTTAAACACCATTAAAGATGTTATGGTTGCCAAGTTTCTTGAGACAAGCATAGATGTGGTACTCCTAATAAACTAATCTCTGAGTCATATGAATTTCAAAGAATGTATTATTATCTGGATTACAAAAATACCTTCTAATGGAAATATTCTTAAATCTTCTTTATGTGTGAGTGTACTACAAAATAACCTTAAATTTGACAAATGCTTGATTAATCCAAAGTAAATATTTTTGAAAGATATTTGTGTTACAGTATTGTGTTGTTTTCTAGCTAACATGTTTGTCTGAAAAATAATAGATTTTGTTAATCTGACATTAAAGCAGTTGAGTTTCTTAATATTTGCTGGCCTTCCCACTAACTCAGTGGTAAAGTATCTCCCTGCAACGCAGGAGATGCAAGTTCGATACTTGAATTGGGAAGATCCCCTGGAGGAGGGCTTGGCAACCCCCTTCAGTATTCCTGCCTGGAGAATCCCATGGACAGAGAAGCCTGGTGGGCAACAGTCCTTCGGTTCACAAACAGTCAGACACAATGAAGCACAATGCACGAAGATTTGGTAAGAAAACTGTTTGTTTTTTAATTAGGAAAAAAAAATTGTCTACATCATTTATTTTCCAGTTTAGGACAATGATGAAAGTGTATAGCAGATTTTATTCTAATATATTTCTAAAATTTGTTAGTAGTGCCTAGAATTGCACTCATCTCACACACTAGTAAAGTAATGCTTAAAATTCTCCAAGCCAGGCTTCAGCAATACGTGAACCGTGAAATTCCACATGTTCAAACTGGTTTTAGAAAAGGCAGAGGAACCAGAAATCAACTTGGCAACATCCGCTGGATCATCAAAAAAGCAATAGAGTTCCAGAAAAACATGTACTTCTGCTTTATTGACTATGCCAAAGTCTTTGATTGTGTGGATCACAATAAACTGTGGAACATCCTAAAAGAGATGGGAATACCAGATGACCTGACCTGCCTCTTGAGAAACCTGTATGCAGGTCAGGAAGTAACAGTTAGAACTGGACATGGAACAACAGACTGGTTCCAAATAGGAAAAGGAGTACATCAAGGCTGTGTATTGTCACCCTGCTTATTTAACTTATAGGCAGAGTACATCATGAGAAACGCTGGGCTGGAAGAAGCACAAGGTGGAATCAAGATTGCAGGGAGAAATAACGATAACCTCAGATATGAAGATGACATAACCCTTATGGCAGAAAGTGAAGAAGAACTAAAGAGCCTCTTGATAAAACTGAAAGAGGAGAGTGAAAAAGTTGGCTTAAAGCTCAGTATTCAGAAAACTAAGATCATGGCATCTGGTCCCATTACTTCATAGCAAACAGATGGGGAAACAGTGGAAGCAGTGGCTGACTTTATTTTTCTAGGATCCAAAATCAATGCAGATGGTGATTGCAGTCATGAAATTAAAAGGCGCTTACTCCTTGGAAGGAAAGTTATGACCAACCTAGATAGCATATTGAAAAGTAGAGACATTAGTTTGTAAACAAAGGTCTGTCTAGCCAAGGCTATGGTTTTTCCAGTGGTCATGTATGGATGTGAGAGTTGGACTATATAGAAAGCTGAGCACTGAAAAATTGATGCTTTTGAACTGTGGTGTTGGAGAAGACTCTTGAGAATCCCTTGGACTGCAAGGAGATCCAACCAGTCCATCCTAAAGGAAATCAGTCCTGAATATTCATTGGAAGGACTGATGGTGAAGTTGAAACTCCAATACTTTGGCCACCTGATGCGAAGAGCTGACTCATTTGAAAAGACCCTGATGTTGGGAAAGATTGAAGGCAGGAGGAGAAGGGGACGGCAGAGGATGAGATGGTTGGATGGCATCACCAACTCAGTGGACATGGGTTTGGTTGAACTCCGGGAGTTGGTGATGGACAGGGAGGCCTGACATGCTGCAGTTCAGGGGTCACAATGAGTCGGACACAACTGAGAACCTGAAGTGTTTATGTAATAATTTAGTTTTATCTGATTAAATCTTGATGAGGAATGCTGAATAACTTTAAGTAGATACTTAAAATGATTTTATGGAAAATCTTCATAGGCAGGTCTTTCTGAGTCAAGTTTGTTGAAATAATTTTAATCGTTCTTTTGTGGCATGTCGTTTACACTAGATGAAAGTTGTTAGTAATGTGTGCCCTTTATAATCTTTAAGTAAAGAACACTGGCAAAGTAATATCTATTAAAATGTTCTTAATTTCTTTTGATCAGTAATATTGTTTCAATGGCTAAAATAAATATTGAACACATTTCAAAGAGAACAAAACAGCACATTAGAGCATGCTGCTGCTGCTAAGTCACCTCAGTCGTGTCCGACTCTGTGCAACACCATAGATGGCATACTCAATCTAAATAATACCTAAAATATATCAAATATTAATTGAGCAAATATGTTTTGTTCTTGGGGTAATGATTTTGTTTTCAGAAATTGATGGATAGTATGCTTTAGACAATTTTTTATAGTTTTTAAATGAGCAATGTAAGATTGTTTCAATTTCCTTGTTAGTTTGCATTAATAAACTTCCATATACAAGGAGCACTCATAAGTGCTATATAGTCATATTGACCTAATTATGTTTTAGTTTTTGTGCCTTTATATCTATTTAAAGCCTTCACTTATTTCACTCATCCCCTACTTCCCACTTCAGGCAATCAATAATCTGCTCTGTACATCCATAAGCTGATTTGTCTGTTTTTCAGAATCCACATATAAGTGAAATAGTATATTATTGATGTTTTCTCTCTGAGCAATTTCACTTAGCATATGTACATGAGTTCAATCCCTGCTGCTGTAAATGGCATGATTTCATTCTTTTTCATGCCTGAATAATATTCCATTATATATATATATGTGTATATATATACATGTATATAAGTTCTTTTCATATCTTAGCCATTGTAAATAATGCTGCCAGTTACATAGGGGTGCATGTATCTTTTTAAAGTAGTATTTTTGTTTTCTTTAGATAAATATCCAGAGTGAAATTACTGTGTCATATGGCAGTTCTATTTTTAATCTGTTAAAAAACTTTCATACTGTTTTTCATAATGGCTGCAGCAGTCTACATTCCCCACCAACAGTTCACAAATTCCCTTTTCTCCCCATCCTTGACAACACTTGTTGCTTCTTATCTTTTCAGTAATAGTCATTCCAACAGGTATGAGGCAATATCTCATTGTGGTTTTGATTTGTGTTTCCCTGATGACTATTGATGCTGAGCATCTTTTCATGTACATGTTGGCCATCTGTACGTCTTCTTTGAAAAAATGTCTCCATATCTTCTTGAAAATACCAAATTACCAAAAGTGATGCTACTATGACACTTAGTTGATATATATCAAGCTACTATAAATACACTATTGGATCTTATAGCAAATAGTCACTCTAGAAAGTCATTTTTACATGAAAGAATAAAAAAAAAAAAAGATCTGTGGAAGAGAGAGGTCATATATAAGTCATGCAGTGGTTGTGAAAGGAGTTTCAAAAAGGAATTCCAAATGAATGCTGCATTATGACAAAGCAAAAAGGTGACAGTGTCAGATCATGGGAGAAATGAGACTTGAGTTCTAGTTGTGGCCCATGGTTCAAGATGCATGCACTTAGTAATTTACTTAAACTTCTTGAACTTCAGAATCCTTATATTTATGCTATTTGATCTCTTTAATATCTGCATATAAGAAAAATCACATCTCTTTATTTGTCCAAATAAAATTATAATTAGGCTGTAAACTTCTTATCTACTAGTTTGGTAGAAGGTCTACAATCAGGCACCTTTTAAAATTTTCCCACTTTGGAATAAGATTTAAGTCTAATTTCTTCTCTGTCCTTATTAATATACTATATTAATTGTTATTTAAATTCTTAAGTCACAGTAATGTTATCTAGAAAATGGAGATAATAATACCTGCCTTTTAGGGGGTGTGTGTGTGTGTGTGTGTGTGTGTCTTTTCATATGGAGTGGAAAAAATGAACTACTTATGTAGTTTCTGTTATACGGTAAATGTTAAACATACTTTAATCAAATTTTTGGAGAATAAAGTTTTTATTGTATCATTTCAAGAAGAAAAGGTTTTTTTTTTTTTATCTAATTTATTCTCAACTTGAAGTTTGGAAAAAAATCACTGAAAGTTTTGTTTAATAAAGTCCTTTTTTTTTTCATTTTCTTCATTAAGGAGATTGATTTTATTATAACATAAAAGCAAGATATTGGATCTTTCATTTTTCTTTAAAAGGCCAGAAAAATACTTCTGTATTATCTCAGATGAGTTAACTTCTCTATAGATTATCCAAATGTGTAGCAATCTTGACATTTCAAAAGAGAACATCATATAGTTTTGAGTCATATTTGTATATTTATTGCTATTTTAAATAATTGTTCTTTGACTTCTGCTGTTAAAATTTCTGTTATACCAGACTTTTATTTCTTGGTGATCTGCTCTCATAAACCAAGAGTTCTATGACCTTGGTAAAACACTTACCACAGTGTGTGGCTATCAGCATTCCAGGACGGCTTTCAAGAAACATCAGACAGATTCCCTCTATTAAGGGAAGCCATAAAATTCCTCCACTCCATTTCCTATTACCTTTTCCTGGTCCTGTCTAATTCAGTGTTAGTCACTGAATCATGAATTAAGTGGCCTTTTTTAAAATGATGCTTGGCCATCCATATACTCTCTCAAAAAAACAGGGAAGAAATGATTTCTCTTATTGTAGGTAGTATGCCCTGTTAAGATGTCAAATGACCATTGGTAGTCATTTGAGCTGTATTCAAGAAGAAAAAGAAACTGGTTGGGAAATAGAATGAGGAGAGGGTTAGAACAGAAATACAGAAAGAAGCAGCAGATTACTAGTCTTGTGGTTCCAGAAAAGGAAAAAGATAGTGATAGAAAATGATGGCTAATCAGAATACAGTTAGGTGTTATGTTTTGAGAAATGACGGCAAAGTATTTAATATTCTTCTCACTGAGAGATTCAGTGTCCCCTCCCAGGACCTTGGTCAACTTTAAACTGCTACAATTGTAGTAGGACATGGCAGAAATGATGCTGTGTGATCTCAGAAGACAGGTAATGGAAGGCAAGGCAAGTTTTTCCTTAGCTATGGGAATATTCAAATTGAGAGCCATGAAATATCATGTAGTATAGTAATCTGAGTATCCTAAGACCACCATGCCAAGAGGATCCAGATACCAGTTGGCCAACTCTAGATTCCCTGGTTGACAGCTTTTGTCCTTAGGTCTTTCCAACTCAGGTGCCAGATAGATGAGTGAAGAAGCCTCCAGTTAACACCAAACTCCAGCCCTTGTTTTATACCTAGTCTTCAAGTTTTATGAGCTGAAGTCCCAGACACTATGGAGCAAGGGCAATTTACCTCTTCTATACAGTGTTCACATTTCTTATCCATAGAATTGAGGAATATTGTTCAAAAAAGAAAAGATGGCAGTAGTTTTAAAGCACTACATTATGGAGTGGGACTTCTCCGGTGGCTCAGATGGTAAAGAATCTGCCTGCAATGCGAGAGACCTGGGTTCGATCCTTGGGTCATGAAGAGCCCCTGGAAAAGGGAATGGCTACCCCTGACAGTATTCTTGCCTGGAGAATTCAATGGACAGAGAATCCTGGTGGGCTACAGTCCACGGGGTCACAAAGAGTTGGACACAACTGAGCAATTAACATATTATTGAGTAGTTGCTTCTGTGGATATTAGTTTGAAATAATCAGTTAATAGTTTCTGTAGTAAGTATGTATACCTATGTTATAATCACAACTTTCTACAAGCTTACAGATTATGTATAACTTTCTAAACTGAGTGTCTACATGAGGAATTTCCTCTAACATGTTTTATATTGCAGTCTGCTATTGATGAATTCTCTTTGTATTTATTTTATGTGTGAAATATTTCATTTTGCTTTCATTCTTGGAAAAATATTTTAGCTGATATAGAATTTTTGTATTTTTGTTTGTTCATTTGTTTTCCATGCTTTTAAAGAATTGCTTCATTGTCCTCTGTCATGCATAATGGTTGATAAGAAGTTGGCTATGATTCTTTTTTGAAATTCCTATGTGTGATGTGTCATTTTTCTGTGGTTGCTTTTAATATTTCTTTTTGTTACTGTTTTTCAGAAATCTGATTATGATGGTTATTGTAGTTGCTCTATTCATATTTCTTCTGCTTGAAAATCATTGAGATTTTGGATATGTAATAAAGTTAAGATTTTTCTATTCATCACTATCATTCAGAAATATGTTTATGTTATACCTGAGTGTTTTTCACTCATGCTAATTTTGTCTTTGTCGAAGGGTTTACATTTTTTGTTAGGTGAAATATCATATATTTTCCCTCAAAATTGGAAAAAAAATGTTTGGCTGTTATTCTTCACATATACTTTCTCTTTACTCTTACTTTTCTACTTTTCACTTATAAATTAAATCCTTTGGTTTTGTCCAACTGGTTTTGTCCAGCTGGTCTTATTTTTCTACTTCTCACTTATAAATTAAAACCCTTGGTTTTGTCCAACTTTAGTGTAAGGATTTGGATTAATTGGGCTAGGAGGTGGGCGGTATTTAATGTTTGCTTTATCTATAGCTTTCAGAGATATCAAATCCCTCCAATGTCAATTCCATTTTTTTTTTTTTTTTTTGCCTTTTGCCTTTGGTCTTGACTGAGCACTCCACCCTGGTGACAGTTTGGGTCTTGCAGCTCTTTGAGCTGTAAGCCATTGTTATCATACAGTCCATTCTTATCCTCACCATAGCTTGTGTTCTATAATGTCACTAGAGACACTGAATGGACTAACACTGAACTACTGCTGTGAGGGGACATGCAGGCTTAGGTTCCTATGAGTCCGATCAGAACGTTTCACCACCTGAAATGCTCTTTGGGCTATTATAGGTCCATTTGCCAATGTCCTTAAAACTAAGCCAGTCCCAAAACATGGGAAGCTTGCTCTTTTACATAATCTCTTTCCTGTACAACATTTAGCAGACATTTTTGAACAATTTTGCTGCAGCCTGTGGTCTGTAGAAACTGCTTCACCTGTAAGTTTAGCAGTTTTACGCCACATTGCCTTCTGAAATGCACGAGCCAGCCAGTACTAGCCAAGAAAGCTTCACACTTTCCTGACCCCACGTAACATGACCCTGAATTTCTTTAGCTTTCAGCCACATACCACCACTGTCCACTATGCTTTTCCTTTTACTGCTTTCCTTTCCCTTATTAATCTAAAAAGTTAGATGCATTTTGATATTTCCAATAGTTTTATCACACACTATAAATATTACTTCATCACTTTCCAGAGCAGCCTTATATACAAATAGGTGACATTCCTCCTCCATTTTATGAAGGTACCATACTGTGATTCATTTACATTGAACTCACAGTGAACAGGTGCTGTAACTCATGCCTGGATGAAGCTGCTCTAGCACACATATTTTGTCAGAAAGGCACATCACATCCTTCTAGTTCTAGAAACACTACTGTACTTCAGCACTTCTCTTGGGGTCCATTTTAAACAACAGCGTCACCAAAATCAGCCTCTTTTTTTTTTAAATGTAGCATTAAATAGACCCTGAAGAAGGGTATGTTTCCAATATGAGGGCTGAAACAAGAAGGCAGAGAATCTCCTAATTCCATCTCATCTGGGGCATGCATATCAGGAAACTAAAAATTTTCACCACACTGTCCTTATCAGCAAATGATTGCAGAATCGCTACAAGGGTTAATTTGTGGTTACAAATACATTTTAAGAAGGAGGTGAATTCACAAATACACAATCTGCAAATGAGAAGAACTGACAATATTTCACTTTGCTGCTGCTGATACAGTGTAAGATATGTGAGAGGAGAGTCTTAGCATCAAACTGCATCTCTGTGGTGTGGCCTTCACCATCTTTCCCTCCAGCAGTATAGATGTTTTCACACTTGAGGTGAGAGAGGAGGGTAAAAGGAAGCTGTAATTGGTGGAGCACTCTTCCCTCAGTGGGAAATGACCCTGCTAACACCTTTTCCTACTGAAAAGTAGGCTTCTGATGGGAAGAAACGTGTGAAAGAATTTCAAAATGATTATTCCCTCTGCCAGAACAAACAGGGACTCTTTCTGGGATCTTCATTTTAAAAACCTGGTGGGATTTGTCAACTAAAAAATAGTCACAGTCTGAAAGTATAGAGTTACTGCATTCAATGGGAATTATGAAGACTTCAAGCCCGGGAGACAGGATCTCAAGTGACCCTGAGAGACTGCTCCAAGGAAATGGGAAAGGAGTCAGGATATATAGAAGTTTGTAACAGGCTGCGGAGGGGGGTGGGAAGGCAGTCTGTTAATTAAGGAAAACCAGATATCTCAAGGAATTTAGCAGCTTTCTATGTATGGGAAGATGCAGGCATCTGGGCTCACTGAATTCATTCCTTCCACATGCATCACAACTATCTGGAGCCAAATCCTGCTTCTTGATTGTTCACATCCTTTGTTGTTGTTCAGTCACTCAGTCATGTCCAACTCTATGTGACTCCATGGACTCCAGCACGCCAGGCTTCTCTGTCCTTCAGCATCTCCTGGAGTTTGCTCAAACTCATGTCCATTGAATTGATGATGCCATCCAACCATATCATGCTCTGTCATCCCCTTTTCCTCCTGCCTTCAATCTTTCCCAGCATCAGGGTCTTTTCAAATGAGTCAGCTCTTCACATCAGGTGGCCAAAGTATTGGAGTTTCAGCTTCAACATAAGTCTTTCCAATGAACATCTGGGACTGGTCTCCTTTAGGATGGACTGTCTGGGTCTCCTTGCAGTCCAAGGGACTCTCAAGAGTCTTCTCCAACACCACAGTTCAAAAGCATCAGTTCTACAACACTCAGCCTTCTTCATGGTCCAACTCTCACATCCATACATGACTACTGGAAAAACCATAGCTTTGACTATATGAATTTTTTTCAGCAATGTCATGTCTCTGCTTTTTAATATGCTAACTAAGTTTGTCATAGCTTTTCTTCCAGGGAGCAAGTGTTTTTTTTTTTAATTTCACATCCTTAATTCCTCCTTTACCATAAGGGGTGGCGGATGTGGCAGATGGCTGCCTCTTGGACTTTATTGCTTCCCCGATCTTCTCATGGAGCTTACCTGGGCTGATGGCTACCCCAATAGCCAGTGGAGTTTCCCTGGGTTAAGAAATTTACATTTGAAAGTCTGGAATCCCTGGTGACTATATCATTCTTGTTTACAGATATAGCAGAAAATATTTCATTTCATGGATTCCTGAAAGTAAAGCTCATGAAAGAGTTGGGACATTGGTGACAGTTAAATTTATGTATCAACTCAACTGGCCACAGAGTGCTCAGATTAAATATTATTTGTGACTGTGTTTGTGAGAATGTTTCTGAATGAGACTAGCATTTGCATCAGTGGACTCACTAAAGTAGATTTGTGGGTACACTTCCTTTATTTCTCATATTATGATCCACACATACTTGGATCTTTATAACCCCCATGAGATCCCCACTGCACCCCCCCTTGCAGGAAGAGATCCACCTTTTAAGCCCTCACACCCTTGACAAGGACTAAAATGGAGATACAGTGCCTGTCAGGCCACCAGAAAAGCATCTGTATGATGTCATAACAGAAGCAGGCGAGGGTCACTGAAATCACTTTTATGAAAGATCCTGTTGGTGCCTCTGAGACACAGGACACCAATTCCAACCTGAGAGGAAATAAATGTTGTCCAGCTCTGGTGCTCCCTTGTCCCCAGGTCACGAACCAAAGCTGCCCTGGAACATTATCCTGGACTGGGCCAGGGTAACCAAGAGGCTAAAGGTCCTCAGAGGCCAATGGACACCACCTGAAGCTGCCTTTGCGCTTGCTCATCACCCCAGGCATTAGACACAAGGAAGTCACAGATGACACGTGAGGTCCCCACATGCAGAGAAGACCCACCTTCCCTGCTTCTGCTCACAGACTGTTTGTGTGAACCCTAGCCCCTGGGGGCTCTGGCAACAGAGGCATGGCTGGACTCAAGGGTTAAGGCCCACAAGATGTGGGTACCCAAAGATGGTTCTTGCCTCTCTCTGGCCAAGATTTTAGCACAGAACCCTTCCTCTCCTGTGCTCTGGGTTTGCAGTCAGCTAAGTCAAGATGCAGACTGTGGGGTGCATGTGACAATTCTAGGAGAACAACTGGAGAATTCAATAGAAGGTACATTCTTCTGGAGACTTCTCTCAGACCCTGCTTGATCCCTCAAGCCCTTCCTTCCGTGTGCATAGTGGAGCCTTTGTGTAGCACAGGTTTCTGCTGCACAGGCCCATCACCTCACACAGATTTTACAGAGAGCTGTGGAGGACTGAAGAGGACGAGAATAGAGGCCCTTATTGTGGCCTCCATATGGCTCAGGCCTCCAGCTGGGGGTGCACAAGCAGTGTGGTCCTTCCTGGAGATGTCCCCAGCATCCAGAGAGCACAGGGCAGAGCCAGAGCCCTGGGAGCCCGTAGCACCCTCACGTATGGGGCCAGTTTGCTTGCCCTGTCTCAAACATTCACACCTGATGCTGGGAAATACTGAGGGCAGGAGGAGAAGGAAGCAACAGAGGATGAGATAGTTGGATAGCATCACCAACTCAATGAACATGAGTTTGAGCAGACTCCAGGAGATAGTGAAGGACAGGGAAGCCTGGTGTGCTGCAGTCCATGGGGTCACAAAGAGTCAGACACAACTTAGTGACTAAACAACAACTCCTCTCCCCTACACACATACACACACACATATATAAGGATCTGTTACTGTGGAAGTATTTAAATTGAAGAGGTTAATCACGGCCTACAGGCATGGCAGAATAAGTATAGCAACCATGACAGTGCTTACAAG
The DNA here is from genome assembly GCF_000754665.1 of Bison bison bison. Taxonomy (NCBI): domain Eukaryota; kingdom Metazoa; phylum Chordata; class Mammalia; order Artiodactyla; family Bovidae; genus Bison; species Bison bison. The sequence goes on along the minus strand of NW_011494959.1, from coordinate 3,545,782 downwards.
AACATTTTAAACTTAATAATACAAATAGAAAAACTTTACAAATGAATTTGCTATGATAAAAGAGGTATACATCATATTTAACTTAATTTGTGGAAAAAAATGAATTATAACCAAGAATGAATACTAGATAAGAGAATGTATTAATGACTTAAAAATCACAATATGTTTTTCACAACATTTCAGCAACCTTCATCTGAGTATAATAGCAGATGGTTATCTATTCTTAAATGACAGATCATTAGTGAGAGATATTAAAATTTGATTTAGTAAGACTTTAAAGAATATAATTATAATAAGTGAACTTATCTCACATATGATTTCTACCTCCCTTATACCAAGAGAAGTTAATTGCTTTAAATTCATATAATGTGTACTATGGAGTATATTAATGCATGTAAATTTGTGCAAGCACGTTGGAAAACTGTCAGTGAATAAACTGAAAATAAATATTTTTCTGACTCCTTCAGAGAGTTGAGGTTTCAGGACAAACAACTACCCAAAAATATGGCTTTCCAGGTTTGGAGCATTCAGGGAGACACTGCCAAGATCCAATTGCCTGGAGAAAAAGCTGCTGAATACTTAAGTCAAAGGAATACATAAATGATAATTATAATAAATTTATTGAAAATGAACTATGAGCTAGCTTGAAAATGAGAATCTCTTGATGGCCACAATCTTAAGATGCTGTATTTGTCACAATTCTCCAGAGAAGTTGAATCAATAGACACATTTTAAGAAAAGACTAAGTAGAATTGACTCATGAAATTACAATGGCAGAGAAATCCTACAACCTGCCATCTGTAAACTGAAGACCCAGAAAGGCAGTAGTGTAATATAGTCCAAATTGGAAGAACAAGGAGCACCTAGGGCAAAAGGACAATTTCCTAATTAAAGTGACTAGACAGGGAGAAAAGGGGGCTGATTCCACTATATATGTATATGTGTATACACACACACACACGTGCATGTGTGTGTGCTAATTCACTTCAGGTCTTTCCAACTCTTTGCCACCCTATGGACTGTGGCCCGCCAAGCTACTCTGTCTTGCCTGGAATTTCTCCAGGCAAGAATACTGGAGTGGGTTGCCATGAACACCTCCAGGGGATCTTCCCAACCCAGAAATCAAACCCACATCTCCTGTGTCTCCTACTTTGCAGGCAGATTATCAGGGAAGCCTATAAATACATGTATATGCCTGTGTGTGTGTGTGTGTGTGTGTGTGTGTATATATATATATATATATATATATATATATCTGAATTAAATTCACCCATTCCAGTCCATTTTAGTTCACTGATTCCTAAAATGTCAATGTTCACTCTTTTCATCTCCTGTTAGACCACTTATAATTTGCCTTGACTTATGGACCTAACATTTCAGGTTCCTATGCAATATTGCTCTTTACAGCATTGGACTTTACTTCCATCACCAGTCACATCCACAACTGGGTATTATTTTTACTTTGACTCCATCTCTTCATTCTTTCTGGAAGAAAAGCTATGACCAGCCTAGACAGCATATTAAAAAGCAGAAACATTACATTGCTGTAATGTAGACAAAGGTCTGTCTAGTCAAAGCCATGTTTTTTTTCCAGTAGTCATATATGGCTGTGAGACTTGGACTATAAAGAAAGCTGAGTGTCAAAGAATTGATGTTTTTGAACTGGGGTGTTGGAGAAGATTCTTGAGAGTCCCTTGGACTGCAAGGAGATCCAACCAGTCCATCCTAAAGGAAATCAGTCCTGAATATTAATTGGAAGGAATGATGCTGAAGATGAAACTCCAATACTTTGGCCACTTAATGTGAGGAACTGACTCATTGGAAAAGACCCTGATGCTGGGAGAGATTAACAGAAGGAGGAGAAGGGGACAACAGAGGATGAGATGGTTAGATGGCATCACCAACTTGATGGACATTAGTGTGAGCAAGTTCTGGGAGTTGGTGATGGACAGGGAAGCCTGGCATGCTGCAGTCCATGGGGTCGCAAAGTGTCAGACACAACTGAGCGACTGAACTGAACTGATATATCTACACACACACATACACACACATATATATATATTTATATGACTGTCAATGATTATGTGACGATTCTACAAGTGCATTCTTCAACAGACTTCACATACTCATTGAGTCTCATATAGTAGTTAGCTATAGAATATGAACTATATTGCTAGTAAGATTTCTCTGATGAAAAGGGTCATGTTAAAAGTACATTTACATGCCTAATTAAAAACCAGTCAACCTAAGGTTTTTGCATAACCTTTGTTCTAATGAACACTATGTATGCATGCATGTTTCTTTAGAGTGAGTTTATTTTTATGTTTCAAATTTTGGTATTTGTGGAATGCATATAAATGCAAAAGGAATTGCATTACATGGATCATGTAGAATAATCACAATTAAATACATATTACTAGCATATTAGTTTGGCAACAGTGCCAAAGCTTGAAAACACCTTTAGTTGTCAATGCTGTGAGTAAACAGACATTTTGATGAATTGCCTATGGTAATGCAAAGTGATCAAATCTCTTCTGGAGGGGAATTAGGCAGTATAATTAGTATCAGTGGCTTTACCCTATGACGCAGCGATCTTATTTCTATAAACTAAGATAATCTCAGAATTTACAAAATTTATATGTATGATCTGATTAACTCTGCTGTTATTTATTGTTGTATAACACAGAGAAAATAAGTGTCTTACTTTCTTATATAGAAAACTGGTTAAGTAAATTATAGTTGAACAAACTGTGAACAAATATGGAGTGACTTTTAGGATATTTTAAGTAAAATGGTGAAAAAGAAACACAGCATGAATAGTTTTGTGCTTTTGAATAATTGTGAAAAATAGAAAACAATAATCAGGAACATAAGCAATATGTGGAGGAGTGGATAAGTGGGAGCAGAGAGTGTGGCATGAAAGAGGGCATGACAATTTTCTCAATATATATATATAATTTTATGATTTTAACTTTTTTAACCATGTTAGTGTTTCATATATTCAAAAATGAAATATAACAAAGAAGGAGAGAAGTATTGCTCAAATAGCTTACAGACAGATTTAACTATGCTATAAATAAATAAGCATATAAAGCATCTAAATTAATTTAAATTCAATATTTTGCTTACATATCTTTGGTCAAATAAAATAAAAGAAATGCTATATTAATTTTGAGTTCTACTTAGTATCTCTGTTATAGTGATATGAGCATAGATATCCTGAAACTATTTTTATGCTCATGTATTGTTGAATTCACAAATGATTAAATTGATATTGTAGGGCTAGTGTTTTTGCAATCAAAGGAGGACATGCAAATAAAAAGTGGATGGAAGCAAGGAAAAACCCTTTCTTGTTGAATTGTAATAATATGTATATATACAAGTATGAAAAAGCAAAAGAGAAAGCAAGTGTGACAAAATATTGTATTTGGTGAATCTAGACAAAGGATATTGAATAGTATGTGGTATTTTTTCTCAACATGTCCATCAGTATATCTATTTCAATCTATTATCTATGTGCTTACATATTATATGTATTATAGATAGGTACAAATGAATAAAGTTATACATACATGAAATGATGTTGTGTTAGTGAACTCTATATGCATGCATGCTTACTCAGTCATTCAGTCTTGTCTGGCTGTTTGCAACCACAAGGACTTTAGCCTGCCAGGCTCCTCTGTTCATGGAATTTTCCAGGCAAGGATACTGGCATGAGTTGCCATTTCCTCCTCCAGAGGATCTTCCTGATCCAGGGATCAAACCCACATCTGCAGCTCCTGGATTCACAGGAAGATTCTTTACCACTAAGCCATCTGGGAAGCCCCAAACTCTATATACCCACAAATTTAACAAGACAATAATCAACAACCCCCAAAAGCCTGAATCTTTAGCTGCTACTAACATCTATAGTGTAAATACTATCACAATGGCAGATATAAGCCATCAAAGTGACGAAAGCTGATACATTTCCTAAAAGTGTAACTATTTGTTGCAGGAAGCACAATTCAGAGACTGCTGACTGATTTTCTGATAGTAATGACCTTCATAATTTCTAGTACCATAATGATTTTAATTATCTTTAATGATTTTAATTTTGTAATTAGAATATTTATATGATACAGTTAAATTTAAGATACAGAGATTATCTGGGTAAATCTGACCTAATCACATGAGCCTTTCAAAAGTAAAGTCTTCTTCTTAAAGAAGAAAAGGACATCCCAGGTGTTAAAGAAACTGCCTGCCAATGCAGGCAGGATTCATAAGGGACAAGGGTTCAAGCCTTGAATCAGGAAGAACACCTGGAGAAGGAAATGGCAACTCACTTCAGTATTCTTGCCTGAAAAACCCCATGGACAGAGGAGCCTGGAGGGCTACACCCCATACGGTCGCAAAGAGTCACACATGACTGAAACGACTTAGCACCAAGTAGGAAAACTCAAAGATTTGAAACAAAAAGGATTCCATGCATTGTGGCTCCTTTGAGGATGGGAGTCAAAGAATACAGATAGCCTCAACCAATTAAGAGCAACCCCCAGCTGACCAGCTATAAAGGAAATGGAGCACTCACCTACAACTACAAGGAAATGAATTCTGCCAAAAACAAGATTAATTTTGGAAGGAGATTATTGAAAAGTGCTTCCAGAAGAAAAGTGAACCTGTCCAACAACTTATTTTCAGCCGTGTTATAGCCTGAGCAAAGAATCCAGTCCCCGTCATGCTGTGCCAGACTTCTGATTTATAGAACTGTGAGTTAATAAATGGGAGTTTTCTAAGCCAGTAAGTCTGTGGTAATTTGTTATGAAACTTTAGATAATTAATACAGATGTTGGTACATAAAGTAGGGTGCTACATTAACACAACCCTAAAATGTGTGAGTGATTAGGAATTAGGCAGTGGGAGAAGGACAGAAGAGTTTGAAGGGGAGCGATGAAAAAAAATCTAAATTTTCTTAAGCAGATTATTAGTAAAATTATTGATATTAAAGATGCTGGGAAAAAGATGCTATAGCTGAGTGTTCAAAAAAAGGAAAGAGCATTATAAATAAATTCTAAATAGTCCTAGAGAAGGCCTACATCACCATAAGCAGAATGTTAGTAGAAATACACACTTCATGGGCACTGCTGGAGAAGTTTCTAAGGGAAGTGAAAAAAAATATTATTGGAAACTGAAAAATGATTCTTGCTTTGTGGTGGCAAGAAACCTAGCCAAATATGTCCAGTAGTTATGGGTAAATGATGAAACTGGAAATTTAAGATTTGTCTAAGAAAATTGCTCTCTTTTTTTCTGTTTAAAAAATATATTTTATTTATTTATTTATTTTTGGTTGTGCTGGGTCTTCATTGCTTTTGTGCAGGCTTTCTCTAGTTGCAGTGGGGGGCTACCCTAGTTGGGATGCAGGCTTCTCATCATGATGGCTTCTCTTTTTAAGCATGTGGAATCTTTCTGGACCAGATAGCAAACGCTTGTCCCCTGCATTGGTAGGTGGACTCTTATCCACTGCACCACAAGAGAAGTTCTTTAAGAAGATTTCTAAACAACATTTTGAAGATGTTTCTTCTTTCTTTTCTAGTAACATGTAAGAGGAAAGATGTAAATTGAAGAAAGAACTTTTAAACAAAATGCATGAAATCTTGATGGACTGGGAAACTCAGCCTATTTAACATGCAAAGATATTGACCTTGAGAAACTGCTTCTGGCAACACTATATAGAGAGGAAATGCTAAGGATCTGCCTCCAAGGGGAAAAGGGAAAAAAGTAAAAAAAAAAAAATAAAAGTTTCATCAAGAGATTCTTTATTAAGCCATAGGACATCTAGGAGATTTAAAGGAATTGTCCTTAATTCATATCTGTAGAAACCAAAGGGATTATCTCAGATCTGTAGACATGGCTTTGTTCTACTAATGAAAACCTGTGAAATACACAAAGGTCCATAAGGCTTTTGAGAAAATTACATGTGCACAACACTGGCAACTTGGACTGAAAGGGACTGAGAAAGTAGAAAATAAAAAAGGATATTAAGACCCCCAAACTCTACCTCCAGTGACCAGACTGATAAAACAACTCAGATAAAAAAAAAAAAAATACATATACCATTTATGTATAATCAGAATTCCAGATGGCAGAACCAAGAGCTCATAGGGTAAATGCAAAAGCTATAGACATGATTCACATGATTTGATGCCTAATCAGGGAAATCCAGGTTGAATTCCTGTTTGGATTTCAAAACTGTTTTTGATCCTATGACGCTTTCTAACCATTCATTTTTTTTTCCTTCTTTTGAACCAAAATGTCAAAAAATATTATAGTTTCATCATTCCATTGGATATTGGAAATATTTATTTCAGATTATTTGTGTTTTTTCTTTCATAGACAGAATTATACTTAGGAGTTATACAGTGTAATAATAGATTATGCTCAGTAGCCTCATCTGCTCCTGACTGAGACAGTTTAGAAAATGAAATTGTGGGCCTTTTGAAATGAAGAGATTTAAATGTATACTTGATGTCATAAGGGATGAGAATCTTGGGACTGTGTGAACGTATTCTGTGACTTTGAGGATATAGGGGGAGGATGGTAATAGGTGGAGTTTTAAAATGCCCACCATATAATATGTGTGTATATATGTGTGTCTGTGTGTATGTACATGTGTGTGAAACTGAATCATTCAAACTGAAACTAACACAAAATTGCAAATCAACTATACTTTCATTAAAAAAAAAAAGTAGCCTGTTTGATTTCTCAACCCTACCCTATGTAAAAATTATGTATAATTTCTAAAGTAGTGAATATGATGGGTTTTACTATCATGGTTTAGGTTATGTTAAATGGTACAGTTCACTTTATGATGTGTGTGTTGTCTGGGTAGGCTTGATCTAGTCACATGAGCCTCTTATTAGCACAGAATTTACTTATGCTAATCAAATGAGAAGTCAGATATTTGAAGTAAAATGAGTCTAAACAGTATTGCTGCTTACAGATGAAGGAGGCCATACTAAGAGAATAAGGAAGGCCTCAAGTAGTTCAGAGTGGCACCTGGGGAAAGAAGCATGGAAATATGGGCCTCAGTCCTGCAGCCTCAAAGAAACAGAATTTTAACTGCAGCCAAATAAAGGAAAATATCTATTTTATGCAGAGACCATCTTATAAAACATTTTGACTTAGATGGGTTAGTTTATCCTTTTGACTTGTTAGATGATAATGTCAAGAAGGATGAGCATGAAAGCTAATTTTCCTTTGAAGCCTCAGGACAAGAACTCAGGGTAACCAACTTGCTGATTTTAACACTGTTTTACCCTAAGAAGAGTGTCCAACCATAACATGCTAGATTTGTGATTTGTAGAACTGTGTGCTAAAAAGTGAATATCTTTGTAAGATGTTAATTTTGGGGTAGTTTGTTACACACTGTTAACAAACTAATATAATTAATTTCTGAATGTAGGTTGGAAGAGCTCACAATTGCAAACATATTTTATATTTAAAGTATTTTTAAATGTTTTTCATTGAAATGTTATTACTTTTATTTCCTAAATATCATTACTTATAACTCTTTAACTTTTGACTGTGCAAGGGGGAAAATTATAAAACAATCAGTTCAGTTCAGTTCAGTTCCGTCGCTCAGTCGTGTCCGACTCTTTGCAACCCCATGTATCACAGCACGCCAGACCTCCCTGTACATCACCAACTCCCGGAGTTCACTCAGACTCAAGTCCATCAAGTCAGTGATGCCATCCAGCCATCTCATCCTCTGTCGTCCCCTTCTCCTCCTGCCCCCAATCCCTCCCAGCATCAGAGTTTTTTCCAATGAGTCAACTCTTTGCATGAGGTGGCCAAAGTACTAGAGTTTCAGCCTTAGCATCATTCCTTCCAAAGAAATCCCAGGGCTGATCTCCTTCAGAATGGACTGGTTGGATCTCCTTGCAGTCCAAGGGACTCTCAAGAGTCTTCTCCAACACCACAGTTCAACAGCATCAATTCTTTGGTGCTCAGCCTTCTTCACAGTCCAACTCTCATATCCATACATGACCACAGGAAAAACCATAGCCTTGACTAGACAGATCTTTGTTGGCAAAGTAATGTCTCTGCTTTTTAATATGCTGTCTAGGTTGGTCATAACTTCCCTTCCAAGAAGTAAACATCTTTTAATTTCATGGCTGCAGTCACCATCTGCAGTGATACTGGAGCCCAAAAAAATAGTCAGCCACTGTTTCCCAACTATTTTCCATGAAGTGTTGGGACCAGACACCATGATCTTAGTTTTCTGAATGTTGAGCTTTAAGCCAATTTTTTTACTCTTCTCTTTTACTTTCATCAAGAGACTCTCTTCACATTCTGCCATAAGGGTGGTGTCATCTGCATATCTGAGGTTATTGATATTTCTCCCAGCAATCTTGATTCCAGCTTGTGCTTCTTCCAGCCCAGAGTTTCTCATGATGTACTCTGCATAGAAGTTAAATAAGCAGGGTGACAATATACAGCCTTGACGTACTCCTTTTCCTATTTGGAACCAGTCTGTTGTTCCATGTCCAGTTCTAATTGTTTATTCCTGATCTGCATACAGGTCTTAAGAGGCAGGTCAGGTGGTCTGGTATTCCCGTCTCTTTCAGAATTTTCCACAGTTTATTGTGATCCACACAGTCAAAGGCTTTGGCATAGTCAATAAAGCAGAAATAGATGTCTTTTCTGGAACTCTCTTGCTTTTTCCATGATCCAGAGGATGTTGGCAATTTGATGTCTGGTTCCTCTGCCTTTTCTAAAACCAGCTTGAACATCTGGAAGTTCATGGTTCATGTATTGCTGAAGCCTGGCTTGGAGAATTTTGAGCATGACTTTACTAGCATGTGAGATGAGTGCAATTGTGCAGTAGTTTGAGCATTCTTTGGCATTGCCTTTCTTTGGGATTGGAATGAAAACTGACATTTTCCAGTCCTGTGGCCACTGCTGAGTTTTCCTATTTTGCTGACATATGAAGTGCAGCACTTTCACGGCAACATCTTTTAGGATTTTAAATAGCTCCAAGGGAATTCTATCACCTCCACTAGCTTTGTTCATAGCGATGCTTCCAAAGGCCCACTTGCCTTCACATTCCAGGATATCTGGCTCACACCATCATGATTATCTGGGATATGAAGATCTTTTTTGTACAGTTCTTCTGTGTATTCTTGCCACCTCTTCCTAATATCTTCTGCTTCTGTTAGGTCCATACCATTTCTGTCCTTTATTGAGTCCATCTTTGCATGAAATGTTCCCTTGGTAGCTCTAATTTTCTTAAAGAGATCTATAGTCTTTCCCATTCTATTCTTTTCCTCTATTTGTTTGCACTGATCTATGAGGAAGGCTTTCTTATCTCTCCTTGCTATTCTTTGGAACTCTATTCAAATAGGTATGTCTTTTCTTTTCTTCTTTGTTTTTGGCTTATCTTCTTTTCACCGCTATTTGTAATGCCTTCTCAGACAAACATTTTGATTTTTGAATTTCTTTTTCTTGGGGATGCTCTTGATTACCGTCTCCTGTACAATGTCACAAACCTCCATCCGTAGTTCATCAGGCACTCTATCAGTTCTAGTCCCTTAAATCTATTTCTCACTTCCACTGTATAATCATAAGGGATATGATTTAGGTCATGCCAGAATTGTCTAGTTGTTTCCCCCACTTTCTTCAATTTCAGTCTGAATTTGGCAATAAGGAGTCCATGATCTGAGCCACAGACAGCTCTCTGTTTTGTTTTTGCTGACTTTATAGAGCTTCTCCATCTTTGACTGCAAAGAATATCATCAATCTGATTTTGGTGTTGGCCATCTGGTGATGTCCATGTGTAGAGTCTTCTCTTGTGTTGTTGGAAGAGGGTGTTTGCTATGACCAGTGCGTTTTCTTGGCAAAACTCTATTAGCCTTTGCCCTGCTTCATTCTGTACTCCAAGGCCAAATTTTCCTGTTACTCCAGGTGTTTCTTGACTTCCTACTTTTGCATTCAAGTCCCCTAAAAGGAAAAGGACATCTTTTTTGGGTGTTAGTTCTAAAAGGTCTTGTAGGTCTTCATAGAACCATTCAACTTCAGCTTCTTCAGTGTTACTTGTCAGGGCATAGACTGGATTACCATGATATTGAATGGTTTGCCTTGGAAACAAACAGAGATCACTATGTCATTTTTGAGATTGCATCCAAGTACTGCATTTAGGACTCCTTTGTTGACTATGATGGCTACTCCATTTCTTCTAAGGGATTCTTGCCCACAGCAGTAGATATAATAGTCATCTGAGTTAAATTCATCCATTCCAGTCCATCTTAGTTCACTGATTCCTAGAATTTTGATATTCACTCTTGCCATCTCCTGTTTGACCACTTCCAATTTTCCTTGATTCATGGACTTAACATTCCAAGTTCCTATGCAATATTGCTCTTTACAGTATCGGACCTTGCTTCTATCACCAGTCACATCCACAACTGGGTATTGTTTTTTTTTTTCATTGGCTCCATCCCTTCATTCTTTATTGAGTTATTTCTCCACTGATCTCCATTAGCTTATTGGGCACCTACTGTCCTGGGGAGTTCCTCTTTCATTGTCCTATCATTTTGCATTTTCATACTGTTTCTGAAAGCTATAAAAGAATAGCTTTTCCCAAATACAACTAAAACAAATCATGTGTAATCTGAGAAAAATTATTTTACTTATATATTTCATTCTATATGCTGTGCTGTGCTTAGTCATTCAGTTGTGTCTGACTCTTTATGACCCCATGGACATAAGAACATGGCTCCTCTAATATTCTCCAGGCAAGAATATTAGAGTGGGTTTCCATAACCCTCCTCCAGGAGATCTTCCCAACTTAGGTCTCCTGCATTGCAGGTCAATTCTTTACCTTCTGAGCCACCAAGCAAGCCCAGGAATACTGGAATGGGTAACCTATTCCTTCCCCAGGGGATCTTCCTGACCCAGGAATCGAATCGGTGTCTCCTGCTTTGCAGGCAGATTCTTTACCAGCTGAGCTACCAGGGAAGCTTTATATTTCCTTCTGTAATCCATCAAAATACAAAATATCTAATTAAAATAAACTTTTTACTCTATTTTTTACCTAAAGTTCTGATTCTCTCTGCTCATTAGGTAATCTAGTCGATTTTTAGTTATACAGTGTTTGCTGAATTATATTTATTGATACACACATACCATGCCATATGGAGCTAAGGGAAAAAAAAATATGTATCTGTTTTTTACTCTATATAGTTCATGGTGATGCAGAGGGCAATCCTGCCATACCCTTTCAAAGGGCAAACACATAAGCCATGAAAAAAAAAACTGAAAAGAGTAAAAGCAAATAATTTTTTCAACCACAGAAAAACAAAGAGAGCTATAATATTATAAAACATTTTGACTTAGACTGGTTAATTTAGCCTTTGACTTAACAATTATGAGATTTGTTTTTAATGCCTAGAAATAACCCCCTCTGGTTAGCTGTCCAAATAGCTAACTTATTGTTTTCAAAGTAACAAAACATTAGAAAATTTGGGGACATTACAATGATTATGAATAAGCTTAGTGATATTACAAAAATTGCCCAAAACTTTTTGTAGTAGTGTATTTCAGACTTCAGAATCTTAAATATATAGTGATATTTGTGTTACAAATGTTACCAAATAATGAAACAGTATACTGGGATTAATTTCTCATTCCTGTAAAATATTGCTATGAAAATTTGTATAAATTATTCTGAAAAAAGTATACAATTTGAAATGTAAATATTATACCAAAATTCCTAAAAAATCAAACATTTTTGTCCACATATTTAAAGGGTATAATTTTAAGAAACACAATAGTTAGGATGCAAAGTATTGATTTATTGCCAACAATATAATTCTTTACTAAACTGTACAAGAGATAAAAATAAGAAATGTGGATGTTGTTCAGTAGCTCAGAAGGTGTCCAACTCTTTGTGACCCCAGGGACTGCAGAATGTCAGGCTTCCCAGTCCTTCACCATCTCCCAGAACTTTCTCAAGCTCATGTTCATTGAGTTAGTGATGCCATCCAACCATCTCTTCCTCTGTCGTCCCCTTCTCCTGCCTTCAACATTTCCCAGCAACAGGGGCTTTTCTAATCAGTCAGCTCTTTACATCAGGTGGGCAAAGTATTCAAGTTTCAGCTTCAGCATCAGTCCTTCAAATGAATATTCAGAATTGATTTCCTTTAGGATTGACTGGTTTGATCTCCTTGCAGTCCAAGGGACCATCGTGAGTCTTCTCCAACACCACAATTAAAAAACATCTAATCTTCAGCACTCAGCCTTCTTTATAGTTCAACTCTCCCATCCATACATGACTACTAGAAAAACCATAGCTTTGACTAGCTGGAACTTTGTCAGCAAAGTAACATCTTTGCTTTTTAGTATTCTAAGTTGGTCATAATTTTCCTTCAAAGGAGCAAGTGTCTTTTAATGTCATGGCTGCAGTCACCATCTGCAGTGATTTTGGAGCCCAGAAAGATGGTCTGTTACTGTTTCCATTGTTTCCCCATTTGCCATGAAGTGATGGGACTGGATGCCATGATCTTCTTTTTTTGAATGTTGAGCTTTAAGCCAGTTTTTTCACTCTCTTCTTTCACCTTCATCAAGAGGCTCTTTAGTTCCCCTCGCTTTCTGCCATAAGGGTGGTATCACGTGCATATCTGAGGTTATTGATATTTCTTCCAGCTGTCTTAATTCTAGCCTGAAGAAATGTGGGGCTGCACACCAAAATCTAACATGTATTTTTATACAATGTTCAAAAGCAATGATCTCATGATTACTTTGTTGTTGTTGTTGTTTTCTAAAAATATGTATCTATTTAGAAACAAAAATGCTGCTAAATCATGGTCTTTGGGAAATATGATTTTCCTTTGTATAGCTTGAAATGGAAGTTTACTTTAGGACAGTTAAGGACATTTTGAAATTATGTTCCTAAAATTAAAACCATATCCTGATTTAAGAACTCCATCTTTGAACCTAGTTATAAATTTAGAATTTTTAAAATAAAACCCTTTTCTTCTATGCAGAAGATATTTCTTTCCTTTAGCTGTGCTCTGGTGAGCCACAAAGATAAAAATTTGATCTAAAGAAAATATATTCTAAAATATACTAAAGTAAAGCTATGGAGATTGGCTGAAAATTCAAATCCTTATTATTTTTTCATAACTTTTTCCTTTTGCTATAAAATAAACCTACCCTCATTTTGAATGGCTATATATACTAAGTAGTGTATAGAAATGCAAACTTTTCACACAGGTATGCACTATTTAAATGTTAGTTTCTTTTCTTTCTTTTCTTTTCTTTTTTTTTTTTACTGTTTTTTAGCTGATAGGCAAAGAATTTTCATAATTCTACCATGTTTTGTTATTTAATAATGCTTACAGCTTTATAAATCAATATTAAAGTTTTAGCCCACTAGTATAACAGTTTGTTTGAATCAGTTATGATTCATAGATAATTTTTTATGAGATCTTTGAATCTATGCTTATGTGGCTATTGAGTATAAATTTTATGCCCATTTTTGAATTAATGCTTACAACACACAAGGAAAAAATGTGACTCCTTTCTTCACAGTCCTTAAAGAAAATTCAATTTAATGTGCCCAATGTGTGAATAACATTATTAAATAGCATCTTCACTCTAGAAATACCATGCCCCCATGTAATCAGAGAAGTTTTATCTCTTTGTTGAAATTTTAGTTAGGTATTTTCAATGCTTGAGGGCAATGTATTAATACAATTCAAATTTAGGTTCAGAGGTAAAGAATCTGCCTGCAATGCAGGAGACAGGGTTCAGTCACTGGGTTAACATGATCCCCTGGAGAAGGAAATGACAACCTACTCAAGTATTCTTTCAGGGAAAATCTATCGACAGAGAAGCTTGGTGGGCTATAGTCCATGGGGCCCCAAAGAATCAGACATGGCTAAGAGACTGAGGTATCGGTTAGGTATTATGCAGGCATAACATACATTTACTTTAAAGCTGAAGGAAATAAGGATTCAAGAGTTCTTAAGTGACAAGACAAGAATGAAATTCTAGACTTTCTGCCTCCTGGTCCAATTTCTTTCCACATCTTTAAAATTTGATTATTTTTGAATAGATTATGAATATATTGGATATCTTTATGAAATCTGAAATTAATAGAAACACTTTATTACACTTAAACACAGCTGGTACCTTAGATAATAGTATCAACTGACTTTTACTCATGCAGCAATGACTTTCTACATCTATAAAATAAATAATTTTTGACAGTACTTACAAAATATTTTGCTAGGCAGATGAGAATAGAGACCAACAGGAAATGACTTTCTATTTCCTTCTCTATGTAGCATATTATTTTGTAGATGAGGTAAACATGGAAGCAAATAATTGCAATGGAGAGGTTGTCTCGCTGAGGAAGTGATTACCTTAGTCAGGATTAATGAGACAGCAGAGATGGTAGAAGAAGCCTTCACAAAGTAAGTAACATCTGATTTGGAAATTTAAAAGCATTAAACTACATGAAGACAGAATGCAAAAGTATTCCATGCCAATGAATTAATCTCTGGTGTTTTTCACATGGAAATATTAAAAGTTTAACTGGATTGTCTGATACCAGGCACAATTTGCATTCTATATAGGACATTATTTGTATTGGCTCTTTAAGAATGTGAGCACTATTACTTAAATTTCATTGAATTAGAACAACAGTTAAGCAGTTGAAGAACATCTGAATTGAATATGAGTAATTGAAAAAATCATCTATTAGAAGAAACTATTAGACACTGAAGTTGAAAGCACGACCTGTCTTCCAAGGCGTTGTACATTTCCTGGAACCACAGCAGTCTAGGCATCTACCTGTCTCATAAACAAAGTAATTTCATTTTGGCTATTAGAAAATTCTTACAACTGACTCTATTTACTCTTCTAAGTTTACACTTAGAACAATAGTGTCAAGTAAGTCAATTTTTATCTTCTGTCTGTCCATTTTCACATATTCCCTATGATTTTAAAAGATAGATTTTAGAGATCTTAATTCAGTGTTCAGGTGATTTCATCCTTTTATCATTCATCCAGTTTATATGTTCTCAAAGGCCATTCAACTGTGAAATTGTGCAATTCAATTTACTATGTTAAACAATAGACTATTATAGTAGGAGCTTGTTTAGATGGTTATGTTAGAATTTTAGACAGACTATTAAAAATAATAAAAACAGAAGACGGCATCAAGAAAACAGATTTTGAGCAAGTGTTTTATTCCTTAAACTTTAGTTTTCATATATATAAAATAAAGGTAAGGCTATCTACTTCACACAGATTTTGTTTAAATTGAGAGAGTTTAAATTAATTGAGATATAATTTGAGTACATGCAATGAGTAACATGCATAGAAAATATAAGCTGAGTCAAAGCAGTCTTCTTAAAGAGAAGTATTTGCCTAGAAGTGTTCATTATAATTATTATTCAGATATAATTGGTTTATAACAATGTTTAAGTGTAAGTTGTATGTGAATAAGTGTTCTTTTGCTCAGTTGTGTCTGACTCTTTTGTGACCCCAAGACTGTAGCCCACCATGCTCCTTTGTTCATGGAATTTTCTGGGCAAGAACACTGGAGTGGGTTGCCATTTCCTCCTCCAGGGAATCTTCCCAACCCAAGTATCTAATGCACATCTCCAGCATCTCCTTTCATTTATTTACCTCCCAGAGGGCAACCACTGAGCCACCTGATAAGCCCCGAATTTAAGCTATATAGAATATTGATTTGATACATTTATATACTGCTAAATGATTATCACCATAGCAATAGCTAACACCTCTATCACGTAACATACTTATCATTTTTTCCATGGTGAGAAAAAGTAAAATCTAGACTCTTGGCAATTTTTAAGTGTTTGTGTGTTGCAGTTTGAAGGTGTCTCTATATTTTTAGATTTTGGTGACCCTGAGTCATTTGTCTCTACATTCTACTTGAGCTCTCCACAAAGAGTGAATTATTTAAGCCATTTTACTCTGTATAGCAAGGATTTTATTGGGATGTTCTTTGAAACCAATTCCTTTATTGGGTGGAATTGAAAAAATGTCAGTCATCTTACAAAGCCTTTCCAGTGTTCCTTGTCTGCTTCTAGCATATTTAAGGCAATTGCACCAGTTGCTCAATGATTAGTATTTCTGCCTGTGACTTTCTCAGAATCCTATACAACAATTTAGAAAATCCTCTGGTGCAGGTTTGTAGAATAACTTTTTCTACATATTTTTAGATGCCTGTACTGTTCTTGGCTGCAAAATATAGAAGGAAGAAACTATTTGGGAAAAAAGTGTTGACACAATGACTGATGTAAGTTTGAATAGATTGTTTTAATGGCCCCCTTTGGTTAACCTTATTTTAGTTTGTAATTCAATACCACATTAACCTCTAGTAGTGACAGAGATATCAGTCATACCCCTGTAAGTCTCACAAGCACCCCGCACTTGAAGCATATACTTTTCATATAGTAGTGCCTTGAACTTTAGGAAATCAATACATCTCTTCAAGCTTAAATTTTCAAAACAATAAAATGCATATAATAGTAAGTTCCTACTCCACTAGGTTGTTGGAAAAATTAAGAGAAATATAAGACCTCATGAAAAGCAATCAGCCCAACATTGAGCATTCAGTGAGCTACCAATAAGTATGAGTCATGATTACTTATTAATAATGTCATTAATAAGTTATCATTACTTATTAGTTACTTATTAATAATATTGCAGAAAATGCTATTTGTTATTTTTTTGATGTTTCAGAGCAAGTGAAAATAATGACAAGTTTTGAGGAATCATTCTCTAAAATTTTGGAACACAATTATATTAGATTCAGAGATATACCAATTAGTCAGTTGTATACTAGTTAAGCACTTCTGGACTATAGTAATTAGGTAGAATGTTTTCCTATTTCACCAAATACTATTCCATCAAAGTTAATTTTACCAAAACCAGTTCATTGTAAGCTATATTTATATCTCTCAACAAACTATTTTGGAAAGCTGGGGGAAAAAAATTCTCAGATAATTATCTCTCATAGAAAACAACTCAGGACCACATAGACACTCTGTTTTCTCTAGAATTTTATAAATCCCAGAGGAGTCTAGCAAGGTCAGTGATATCTAGATCTGGACACTATACTTCACCTATAAACAATTTTTCCACCATACTCTAAGCTCAGAAAAAAAATTCTGTGTGTGTATGTGAGAGAGAGACAAAGGGAAAGAGACAGAGGAGAGAGACAGAGAAAGAGAGAGACAGAAAAACAAAGCATATTTAAATGAGAGACATCTAGGGAACAGTTCACGCTTGCTAATATTTGTTAGTGCAGTAGCATTAATAAGACTTGGTGGTTACATTCTTTTTTAAACTAATGATATTTTATTTTTAATACAGTGATATTAAAATTCAATATATTGTCCATAAAATAAGTACTTTAAGTCTTTTAGATATTTTAGGTTAAGAGAATTCTCAGTTATATTGAAAGAGAAATCAGAAAATCTAAAGCAATGAGTATATATTTGCCAGAAGCTTTTATTTACACTTATAATTATATAATTATAGGTAATTAAATAGCAGATATTTAAATCCATGCACTTATTTTAAAATTATACTGTATTGACTGTTTTTAGAGATTGTGACAAAACTTAGAGATTATAATGTAAATTGACATTCATTTTTTTAATATAAATTTATTTATTTTAATTGGAGGCTAATTACTTTACAATATTGTATTGGTTTTGCCATACATCAACATGAATCTCTCACGGGTGTACATGTGTTCCCTATCCAAGCAAATAACTTAGTTATTTTATCCTACTATATTTTATAATTTCTTCCTATGCTATTTGTTTTGTTTCCAAATAGCTATCTGTATTTTAGATAAAAAGATACTGCAAACATATTATACCAAAAGCCTTTTTATCAATTTTTAAAAATAACAATATACTGTTGTTTTATGAATCTCTAGGTACTACTTAATTCTCTAATGAGGAGACAAATAATCTTACACTGCTAGTGAATGCATTGATAGCAGTATACTATTAGGTTCAAAGATTTACCTGTCTTCATGAGTTTATAAGATAGCACAAAAAGCCTAGCATTTTAGATTTAACTTCTTCACTTGTAGAAGTATCCACTTCTAGTCACATGCTTACTCTTCATTGCACCTAAAACACAAATGGTATATAGACTGGATTCACACTCCACACTCATTTTTATGACGTTTTCCGTGTGTGTGTGTGTGTATGTGTGTGAAGTCACTTCAGTTGTGTCTGATTCTTTGTGATCCTATGGACTGTAACCCTCCTGTGGGGCTCCTCTCTCCATGGGATTCTCCAGGCAAGAATACTGGTGTGGGTTGCCATGCCCTTCTCCAAGGGATCCTTCTGACTTGGGGATCTAACCCACGTCTCTTACATCTCCTGCACTGGCAGATGATTTCCTTACCACCAGCATCATCTAGGAAGCCCATTTTCTGTGTAATGGGTGCTAGATGAAAGAAGTTTTTCTTTTCAAAGGTATCACTTACAGGTTTAGCAAGCTTGTCACTTACACGTTGGACAAAAAAATAAAAATCAATCTCCAAGATACTTCGCTGGTTAAAAGTCACAAATGTATAAATTTTAAAGACTTTTTCACACATATTATTCTGGATTATAACTGGAATAGTTATACTTTCTTTTTATAGTATAAAAAGTTATACTTTATTTGATAGTTCTTTTGATAACTGCTATCCAGGTCATGTGCAGGTGTTGTGTGGCTGAAGCTTATATAAGTTGAAGAGAGGAGAACCTTAGAGTCTGTGATTCTCAAATGAGGATCATCTCCTGGCTCCCAAATGGGGAGTTTGAAACTATGTGGACATTTTCTGTTGTCACAGCTCCTTGAAACTAGTGGGTAGAGGATATTAGTGCTGCTAGATAGCCTACAAAGCACAAGACACCCCCCCTACCCCGACTACAAGGGATTATCCATTCAAAAGTGCTAATGGTTGAAGTGCTAATGTTGAAAAATGCTTCTTTAATTAAAAGAATAAAATTATAAAATTAAACTCAGGAAAAAATGGGGGACTCTAAAGATAAGCTTCATTAATTTCATAGGTAAAACTGCTTCCGCTATTAATCCAATACAAAATCCCAAGTCAAATGTCCTTTTTTTTTTTTTTTTTTTTTTAAATATTACGTTAGCCCTTATGAGTTTCCACCTCTGGCTAAAGGTTTCAGAAGAGTGGAGAAACTAATGTGGTTTAAATGGATGCCCTCTGTCTAATGAATTTAAAAGACAACTACATAATACATGATAATGAGGTTGGCAAGGACCATGTTACAATGATTAGATTAAGTTAAAGGAGTCTAGGGGGGGAAATCAGATAGAAACTTTGTATATTGCAGGTAACATTTTCCTAGAAGTAGCAAATTAGTGAAAGTAAAAAAGTATTTTAAAATTACTTTTTAATTTCTTTTATAACTTCTGCACTTCTCTGTCATTTAAGATGCAGTAGTTTTGCACAACTCTGATAAAGTACATCATAAGTGATGTATTCAAGCCCTAATCAAGGACTGTTGTTCAGTCACCCAGTCATGTCTGACTTTTTGTGACCCCATGCACTGTCTAGGTTTGTCATAGCTTTCTTGCCAAAAAACAAATGTCTTCTGATTTCATAGCTTCAGTTACCATCTGCGTGGTTTAGAGCCCAAGAAGAGGGAATCTGTCATGACTTCCATCTTTCACCCCTCTATTAGCCATGAAGTAATGGGGCTGGATGCCATGATCTTCAGTTCGGTTCAGTCACTGAGTCGTGTCTGACTCTTTGCGACCACATGGACTGCAGCACGCCACGCTTCCCTGTCCATCACCAATTCCTGGAGTTTGTTCAAACTCATGTCCATCGAGTTGGTGATGCCATTCAACCATCTCATCCTCTGTTTGCCCTTCTCCTTCTGCCTTCAATCTTTCCCAGCATCAGGGTCTTTCTAATGAATCAGCTGTTCCAATCAAATGACCAAAATACTGGAGCCATGATCTTAGTTTTTTTAATATTTAGTTTTAAGTTGGCTCTTTCACTCTCCCCCTTCACCCTCATCAAGAGACTCTTTAGTTCCTCTTCATTGTTCCTAGTTCCTCAAGGACTGACAGCTATAAAAATCATGTCCCAGGTGGCTATGCATGTGACCTGTGACACCAACTCATGAATCTTAGCTCACCACCCTACAGACACACACACACACACACACACACACAACTTTCATCCTTTATAAAAATGACCCAACTCATTAAACTACCAGACTAAAAAAAAAATAAAAATTGAAATTAATTTCTGTATATGTGTGTGTGTTCAGTTGTGTCCAACTCTTTGTGAGCCCATGGACTGTAGCCTGCCAGGCACCTCTGTCCATAGAATTTTCCAAGCAAGTAGACTGGAGTGGGTTGCCATTGCCTTCTCCAGGGAATCTTCCTAACCCAGGGATCAAACTTGTATCTCTTATGTCTCTTGAACTGGCAGGCGAATTCTTCTTCATTGTGCTACCTGAGAAACCCAATTTGTGTATATTGCTTATAGTACATATAGGCTATTGTCAAACTACCAGGGGAGCTGCAAGTTGCTAATGTCTAGTCTAGCAGCAGTTAAGCTAAAGTGGTCTATGCCATTTAAAACTACACCATCTGATAGGGGCATCACTTAGCCCTTTGTTGAATCATATAAATTTAACTTGTGTACTTTAATGTCATCACACTGTCCACAGAAACATGATCAGAAGTACAAATTTATATTGTTTTCTATGATGTGTGCTATTTTGATAAATAGAATTGATTTCAAACTTTCAGAAATTTAAAAATATGAACCAATATTGCTTTGATTATTCAACAGTACAGACTACTCTACACAATTCACCAGATGGTCAATACTGAAAGCATGCTGATTATGTTCTTTGCAGCCAAAGATGGAGGAGCTCAATACAGTTAGCAAAAACAAGACTGGGAGCTGACTGTGACTGACTGTGCTTTTGAACTGTGGTGTTGGATAAGATTCTTGAGAGTCCCTTGGATCACAAGGAAATCAAACCAGTCAATCCTAAAGAAAATCAACCTTGAATGTTCACTGGAAGGACTGATGGTGAAGCTCCAATACTTTGGCTACCTGATGCCAAGAACTGACTCATTAGGAAAGATTCTGATGCTGGGAAAGATTGAAGACAAAAGAAGAAGGGGGTGGCAGAGGATGAGATGGTTAAATAGCACCACCAACTCAATAGACATGAATTGGAGAAAAGTCTGGAGATAGTGGAGGACAGAGGAACCTGGAGTGCTACAGTCCATGGAATTACAAAGAGTCGGGCACTACTGAGGACTGAACAATAATACATTTTTTAGAAATATATTGAATATCCAAAGCAATATTCACTTGCTCCTAAAAATATAAACTATTTCACAATCATATTTATTTATATATTTATTTTTTCCTTCTCTCAAATGATAGTCATCAAAATAATACTCTGTTTTTGCTTCTTCAATTTCCCTGCTATACACACTGTTCTTAATATTGCATTCCATCCTTTCTCTTCCTGCACCAAAATATAAATCTCTATATAGAAATATTATTGAGCTCCTAGGTTTGTGTATAGTTCTAAGATTGGCATTAAGTGCCTCATTTTCTTGGCATCTCTGTGAATTAACACAATCTCCTTAACATTACTCTTTTCTTTCATAATTGTCATTTTTATGCAAATAAATTTTCATGTATCAGAAATAAAAAAATAAGAATAAAACCATGAGTTTGAAAGTCTTTGAAAAAATTGATATCCATGCTCACTGTTATTAAGAATGTAAAATGGTGGGAACTTTATGGAAAACAGTATGGCATTTCCACAAAAATTTTAAAAATAGGAATACCACATGGGTCATGGTATTTCATGAGTCAGCAATCTATTTCTGGGTATAAATTCAAAAGATTTGAAATCAGGATCTAGAAGATATATATATATATATATATGCCCATGTTCACTGAAGTTTTCATGATAACCAAGTATTCATAACAACCAAGATGTAGAAACAAAATAATTGTATGTTGACAGTTGATGATAAGTAAAGAAAATAAATTGTGGTATACATATACAATTGAATTTTTACATTATCTTTAAAGCATTCATGAACTCAATTATATCTTTTTTTTTTTTTTTTTAAGCTAAAATAGTCCCTCATGGCTTAGATGGTAAAGAATCTGTCTGCAATGTGGGAGGAATGGATTAGATCCCTGGGTCAGGAAGATCCCCTGGAGAAGGAAATGGCAAACCACTCCAGTATTCTTGCCTGGGAAAAACCCATGGACAGAGGAGCTTGGTGGGCTACAGTCCATAGCTTTGCAAAGGGTCGAACACGACTGAGTGACCAACACTTTTTTTCTTCTTTTCTAACTCTGTAGGTCCTCAAACTTTTCACCTCTAGTGACTCCATATCAGAGCGAAGTTGTGTTCAAGGGAGCGCCATATTTTGCAGTGACATCCCATATCTTACTATATTGGCATGCCCATTTAATTGTTCATTTTCTCCTCTAAGGGGCAACTTACTGGAGGCCAGAAGCTGTCTTTAATTTTGGCATGCCTAACTAACCACTAGGATATGCTAGGCAAAGAGAAGGTGCGTGATAAATCTTTAATTTTTCATGAAAAGTCTGTATTTTCTTTCTCTCTCTCTCTCTCTCTCTTTTTTTCCCTCCTTGCTTCATCTCTGATACCCCTCACTACCCACAGACTAGAATGTCATGGATAGTTTTAACCTAATGTCTTACATGTTTTCTATACTCTTTTCATTGGCAATTATGTATAGCCACACTTTCACTTATTATTTGTATTTAACCGGCTTATAAAACAGCATCTCCTGTCCTAAGATCCAGTTCTACATTTTAAGATGACTGTATATAAACTGGAATTCTCCGATAAGCTAAGCTTTTCATTCTTCACTATCACCATTACCCATAAAGCTTTCCCTTGTAACTTTCCTAATTTTCCTAATACTGCTTAAATAAAGCTCCAAATCAATGAATCTCAAACTCTAGTTATATGTTTAAAATCTACGCATATTATTCCTTCATATCATTTAAATTATTAGCAGCTATTAATAGCCATTTCCTACTTCTCTTGGTTTTCATTCTTATGGCTACTTCTCCACCAAGTTATCACTGCCATCAAAGCAAAACAAATAAAAGCAGCCACTCTAACATACGATTAACATTTCCCCCTCTCAATTCTAAATCTGATTCTTACCTGCTTAAATACTCTCTTGAACCTTGACAAGCATTACTATTTTTCTACAAAAACTGCATTTCAAACAAAACCCTTAATTGAAAATAGGTCACAAATTATATTGGAGGGGATTATATATTCATTTGGGAACAACCATTTCAGTAACACCAGCTCTAACAACTTTGGTTAGTGAGATGTAATCATAAGTTTACTGAGAATTTGTGGGAAAGTTTTAAGTTTCATGATAAAATGGGAGTGATCAGCCAAAGTCGCCTTCCCACACTTCTGCTTGATTTGTGGAACATAAATGCTTGAATTTCATCAGCCATCTTGATTCCATGAGGAAATCATGGAGAACCTGTAGCCGACATGACTAAAGATAACATAGAGAAATATTTTAATAGCTCAAGTCCTTGGCGACATTTTAAAATAACTGAATAAATGCAGACATTTCTTCTTTCTTTATTTTATGGTATTAAAGAAAAATAAACCTTCACTGGATACCCTTGACATTGCTGATTTTTTAAACAATGACAATATTCTCAGTGTATTCACTCAAAACCCCTCACATTCAAAACTATTCTTTGACTCCAAACTTCAATTTTGTATGCTTTCTTCTAATCACATTTACATTGCACTTCCAAAAGCCAAGGTTATCAATGTTTTGGAAAATCCCACCTGAACTTAATTGCACAGGAATTATAACAAATTGTTTATAGAAAAATACTACCTCCCCCCAAAATAGGGTAATGTTCTTTGTATACCTGCAGGAAATCTTGTAGTAAGTACATTCATGGCAATGAAATGAATTGGTCTTCATTACTTAAAAATTACAAAGAACTAAAATTATTTGGAATTCTGGGATACCTAGGGACATTAATGAATTTATGTAGTCTTTATAAAAATTTTTATAAAGATTCATTTCACATATGTGAGACCTCCAGTCTTTCCAGGTCCCTTTAAGTATTTATATAATATTTTGAAATATCAGGCTAGATGAGGAGTATCTATTGTGTAATGACAGCTGCTAAGTAAGTGGAAGGATATTTTATATGCTTAAAGCCAAAACAGAGAAATAAAACTTCAAAAATCCTGCAAGAGAACATTGGCATTGTCGGCTTTATCCATATTTGATATCTCAAGTGTGTGAAATCATTTCAGGCTTTGCAACACAAAGTTGTTACAGAGATAAACAGTTAATTTCAGCTATACTGTGATCAATGGCATGAGGATTAAATCAGTCGAATATGAATACCTCTGTGCTGTGCTGTGCTTAGTTCCTCAGTCATGTCAGATTCTTAGCAACCCCATAGACTGTAGCCCTCCCTGCCTCTCTGTCCATGGGGATTCTCCAGGCAAGAATACTGGAGTGGGTCACCATGTCCTCCTCCAGGGGATCTTTCTAACCCAGGAATTGAAACAGGGTCTCCTGCATTGGAGGCAGCTTCTTTTAACAGCTGAGCTATTTATCAAGGAAGCCCACAAATACTTCTACCTCATTGGAAATGTGGAAGAAGAAACAATAACAATATAAAACTGCAAGGTCAAGTTGAAAGTTGTCTGTTATCCTTCCTGATTAATAAATCTTATGCTAATATTAACTGTTTGGTCCTCTAAATTGCCATCTTTATTTATTTCAATAAGGGAGGAGGTTATTTAGAAATTGTATTTTCCATTATAAGCATTTATTTTTCTTGCTCAAGTATAATTCAAATGAACTCTGATTTGATATAGCAGGAGAACGAGGGAAGGGAAAATAAAAGACTCATGACAGGGAATAGAAAATTAATTGGTAGCAATTCCCTAAAAATTAAATGACTAGGGATGTTCCAAAGGGCAATGAGAAAGGTAGTCATCCTAGGTATTTTGCAATACTCACTTCTTCCTTCCTAAAGGAACGTTAGAATGAGTTAGAACTCATTGATAGTACATTGGTAGATGGAAGTATTAGCAGGAGCAAAAATAATAATAATAATAATGGTATTAGCAATGGGAACAGGTAAACTCTGAGTGTGAGGGAACAGGTAAACTCTGAGTGTGAGGGAACAAGTACACTCGGAGTGCTTCCCTCTTCTTAAGTAGAAGAGATGATGGAAATCTTTCTTAAAACTCTGAGATCATAAACAGCACATGTATATGTTTTGGGGGTCAAGTGCCCTTTGGTTTAATAGCCCAGTATTTAGAATAAAAAATCCAATAAAGGAGAGCTTTTGAAAGATGCGTTTTTGACAAAATGTTTGAAATACACAAAAAAATACGTGTAAAATATGTCAAAACCATTAGGCATAAAATAGAATTGAACACCTATGGAGCAAAAAACAATACAACTATCAGTTTCGCTGTAATGACTCTCTATTTCTCCCATGTTCCATGGTCACCATCCTTGCATCATTCCACATAAAAAATACTGACATAAATTATTTGTTTATCAGCTTTTTGCTTTTCTTTTTCATAGTTGTATTACCTGTGTGAGTAACTTTATTTAGTTTTGTTTGCATCTAGTTATTATAAAAATGGCTTCATGCTCTAAGGCTTCAAGTTATAGAAATGACTTTTTTTTTTCTGGGTGGAATATATATGTAAAATTTATGAAGCCGTATTCCATTTCCTTTAAGTGTATTAGTGAAAATTGTTGCCACAAGCCATGTGCTATGCTGGGATTCACGACCTCCAGAGGAGAAGATTTTGATCTGGGGCCAGAGACCAGGCTTGACCACTCGGAGCTTTTTGTATAATGGAGTTTTATTTAGGTATAAAAGAGATAGGAAAGCTTATGACATAGACATCAGAAGCGGGTAGAAAGATTGCCCCTTGCTAGTTTTGCCTGGAGAATCCCAGGGACGGTGGAGCCTAGTGGGCTTCCGTCTATGGGGTCACACAGAGTCGGACACGACTGAAGCGACTTAGCAGCAGCAGCAGCAGCAGTTTTTAGCAAGGCAGTCTATGTTTGTTGCTTCCCTTGTGGCTCAGCTGATAAAAAATCCACCTGCAATGTGGGAGAGCTGGGTTTGATCCCTGGGTTAGGCAGATCCCCTGGAGAAAGGAAAGGCTACCCACTCTAGTATTCTGGCTTGGAGAATTCCATGGACTACGGTCCATGGGGTCACAGAGTCAGACACAACTGAATGACCTTAACTTTATGTTTGTTGCTGCTGCTAAGTCACTTCAGTCGTTTCCGACTCCGTGTGACCCCATAGATGGCAGCCCACTAGGCTCCCCTGTCCCTGGGATTCTCCAGGCAAGAACACTGGAGTGGGTTGCCATTTCC
Organism: Bison bison bison; assembly: GCF_000754665.1. Lineage (NCBI taxonomy): Eukaryota > Metazoa > Chordata > Mammalia > Artiodactyla > Bovidae > Bison > Bison bison. The sequence continues at coordinate 3,519,277 of NW_011494959.1, read as the reverse complement.
TTCTCCAACTCATGAAAGTGAAAGTGAAAGTGAAGTCGCTCAGTCATGTCCGACTCTTAGTGACCCCATGGACTGCAGCCTACCAGGCTCCTCCGTCCATGGGATTTTCCAGGTAAGAGTACTGGAGTGGGGTGCCATTGCCTTCGCTTCTAATCAGATAAGGGACACACCTTGAGGCTGAAGGAGTTTCACCAGTTTCTCCCACAGTATGCATTTTTTTGAGATAGAATGGGATGGGATGTGTCATCCCCAGCCATATAACAATTGACAAGAATACTGATTTGTGGAGCCATTATCAGCCCAAGGCTTGAGAAAAGGGGAAAAAAAAAAAAGTTAGTCTTAGGTAGATCCATTTTGAAGAAAGGCAGATTCCAAAGCAAATACATAGTTTCATTAACATAGCTGAGGAAAAACATTTACATAAGAAAAATGCATTGGTAAGATCAAGGTTTGAGAAAAGTTCAGACAGAACCAGGTGTTATCAAAAGAAGCGTTTTTTAATTTTGTGTAGAGAAGGAAAAAAAAATCATGCCACTTGCAGTTTCTTTCCTCCCACTGCTTGGGGACCTCTGGCCTTCCTTCCTGTTACCTTCTCATTAGTTTCTCAGTGGACACATTTAAGAGTTTTTAGGGTATAGAGTATATAGCTATGATTTGTTGGGTCACTGGATTGCTTTCATAATAAAATGGGTGGTTCAGACATTACTACTCAAAAATTCTACCTGGTGTTTTCAAAATGTAAAACCAATAGTTTAATATATTAAGTTATTTAAGAAAAATACTGAATAACATTTTAAGAAGTATAAAAATGCTGCTGCAGTTAATTAAAATGTCTCATGCAAAAGTTCATCCTGACCTAAATTGCAAGAATATCTTGACTAGCTATTTAGAAATCTATAGGAAGAGTCATTAATTGCTATGGGTTTTTTTCACCTAAATGAACATAATTATTTTAAAATACTAATTATTTAATGCTTTGGTAGATCTCAGAACTATAATCAAAATAAATGACAATCTACAGATTGCTTTTTTCCCTGATTATTTCATCAGGAAATATCATTCTAAATTAACAAAACCTGCCTTAAAAATACATCTCTTTCTACTTCAAAGAAAGATACAAGAAAATAAAAGCTTACATTTTTACTCACATGTTGCTTTGCTAAGTGTTCTATTCTGATATAGAGAAAAGGTATGCTTTTAGATAATGATTGTTATTAAGCTTTAGAAAAATCCATTCTTCATTATTATTCTACCAAACTTTTAGTTTTGCTATGGATATATATCCAGTCAGCCCCTGTGACTCATACTTATTGATGAGAAGTGTTTTTAGGTGTGTAGTTATGATTGAGAGTACAACAATCATCCATCTAGAAACACTTTATCAACAGAAGGGACAAATGGTGATGGAGACTTCTTTTTATAAGGTTAGAGCAACCATGCTTGATAAAACTGAACAAAATGAAGTTTTAAATCATCATATAAATTCTATCTGCAACACCCTGGACTTCAGAGAACACCTGAATGTCGATTTGATTATGAGTATTAGAGTGAAATAAGCTAAGTGGTTAAAAGAGGTAGAATGCATAAAAATGCAAAGTTTTTTGAAAAGTTGCATTTTCCTGCTAGTTGCCAACCAGACTTTTATGTGCTGTCTAAGATCCTTGAACTGTGATTGAACAGGTTAGAAAACAAGCCTGCCAGCGCTGTCACTGTGTATTTTCTATCTCCCAGAAGAAATCTCCCAGGGCTCCTGTTAATCTGCACTTCTCTGTGTTCTGCATCGGCAGACACTCATCTTTGTTCTTAGACCACCTTTATTTCACTGGGGCACCGTGAGTGATTTTTGCCACCTTTCCAAGCAGCTCAAAGTTTCTTAGCAACTCGAGAGGCTCTGTGGTTAAGTCCAAACACTAGTGTCTCATTTATCTGAGGTCAGTACATACCACAAAGGACATGCCTTGGGATGGTTATATTTTAGCTGAGGATTTAAAAATTTCTCCACACTTCCAAAAACAATGTCAGGAGTCCTATAGATAAGAAATAGACAGGAGGTTCTGAAGCACTGTGGGCCACCCAAAAATGTAATAGGGTTCCAAAAATGTAGATCCCGCAGATTTCCTGGTTAAGTTTGAGGTGAATACAAGTCAAACATTAGCACTTGAATATGTACAATGATAACAGGATTCCTCCATATATAAAGTGTGTATTTACAGAAGAGAAGGACTATAACTACAGTACTTAACACCACCACCACCACCACCAGTAGAAGCTGTAACCAACTTTGATATGTTATCATAATACCTAACTTATTTCAGCTTATTTCAAAAATAACTTCTTTTATGTAATGATCTTTGTTTCCTTATGTATAACCATGTGACTTTATAATACACAGAATACGGAATGCATGGAAAATGAGCTTTCATGAGATACAAGGATTACTCCCCTGTGGTTTAAGTAACATTTTTATTTTGGAAAACTTTTCTATATAAAGCTTGCCAAAGATGAAACAGAGCGTTTCGGTATACCCTTGACCTAGTTGCTTCTAATATAGTAACACTGACATAACTATGGTACCTGTGTCAAGCTAGGAGATTAACAATGGCACCTTACTTCTTGCTAAACTTCAGGTTTTATTTCGACATTAGCAAATTTTTTTTTTTCCCAACTGTATGCTTTTTGTCTGTTCCCAGGAACCATTTAAGGATAATGCATTGTGTTTAGTCATCTGTGTCTTCCTAGTCTCCTGGGATTGTGACAGTTTATCAATCTTTCTTTGCCTTTAATGACCCTGACAGTTTTGAAGTGAACCAGTCCAAGATTTTGCTGTGTCCCTCAGTCAGGATGTGTCTCATATCTTCCTTATATTTAGCCTGGGGTCACTGGACTTTAAGAAGTAAAGCACCAAGGTGAAATGTCCTTCTCACCCTATCACACGATGGGCTGTATCAATGACAGAATGGGGAACGTGATATCAGCATAGCTCACCACTGGTGATGTTAAACGTGATCACTCGATCGAGATCCTGTCTGCTAGGTCTTTCATTCTAAAGTTGCTATTTTGTTCATATTCACTAAGACTATTCCACGCTCAAGTGTGGGTTAAAAGGATTAAAACATACATCCTGTAGGGGGCAGTATATACATATTATGCAGAATTTTGTAAAACAGATTTCTCTTTTTTTTCCAGTATTTATATCATGTTCTTGTTTATTTGTGTATTTTGAGTTACAATCCAATACTACATCATTTTCTTGTTGTTCAAATTGGTCTAAGTTTACCCATCTGTAGCTCTTTCAGCTTAGCTCCTGCATCCTTTTCCATCCTATTGACTTGTGTCCTTCCTTTTTGTTTTTGAACAGTTCCTATTTACTGTTTTCTGAGATATTCCAGGCTCACCTTCCATGTTTCCTATTCCAGCACTATAATCAATAACTTCCCGAAAGAGGCATAGTTCCTTTTATTGGAGAAAAATATTTAGAAATGATGATCGATTGGGATGTTCCTTCTTTTAGGCCCACTCAGCAAACTGAATTTAGAAATATATGCTTGTAGATTAACCTGTGTATGTCCACATACTTATAAATATTTTCCTATTTAGCTGTTTTATTTACCTATTAAACATGATTTTATATCAATGTTTGCAAGCCTAGTCTAACATCACAGGGTTTCTTCTAGTATTACTTTCTTAATTTCTTTGTAATTTTCTCCACTCTCTGATAGTGTAAATCTAGCTTCAATTACCTAAAATTTATTTACCTGTTTTTTCAACTCTAGTACTGATGTAAAAGTTCTTTCAGAATTTTAAATCCTTCAGTTCAGTTCAGTTCAGTCGCTCAGTCCTGTCGCCTCTTTGCGACCCCATGAATCACAGTGCGCCAGGCCTCCCTGTCCAACACCAACTCCCGGAGTTCACTCAGACTCACGTCCATGGAGTCAGTGATGCCATCCAGCCATCTCATCCTCTGTTGTCCCCTTCTCCTCCTGCCCCCAATCCCTCC
>NW_011494959.1:3496053-3514790 GCF_000754665.1 Bison bison bison | reverse complement strand
TGGTAACCCTAAGTTGAGCAAGTTTCTTGGCACCTTTTCCAAGAAATGGACTTGCATGTCCAACAGCATTTGCTCACTTTGTATCTCTGTATCACGTTTGGATGATTCTCATAATATTATAAATTTCTTATGTTCTCATTATATTTGTGATGCTTATCACTGTGATCAGTGGCCTTTTATATTACTACTACAACTATCTGAGGCTCTGAAGATGGTTAGCATTTTTTAGCAATAAGGTTCAAAATGAAGTATGACATTGCTTATTAGACATAATGTTATTACACACTTAATAGACTACAGCATGGTGGCGATGGTTTAGTCGCTAAGTCGTGTCTGACTCTTGCGACCCTATGGAATGTAGCCTGCCAGGCTTCTCTGTCCATGGGATTTTCCAGGCAATAATACTGGAGTGGGTTGCCATTTCCTTCTCCAGGGGATCTTCCCAAACCCAGGAATCAAACCCAGGTCTCCTACACTGCGGACAGATTCTTTACCAACTGAACTGCCAGGGAATTCCTACTGTAATGGGAATACATAGTCCCATTTCACTGCACTGTAATCTAGATTACAGCATAATGTAAGTATAACTTTTATATACAAAAAAAATTGTGCAACTTGATTTAGTGTGATATTTGCTTTATTGTGGTGGTCTGGAAGTGAAACCACATATCTCAGAATATCTCCAAGGCTTGCTTATATTTTTAATATTTTATTGAAGTATAGTTGATCCCCAATGTTGTCTTAATTTGTGTTGTACAGCAGAGTAATTCAGTTATCATATGTGTATATATGTATATATATATATTCTTTTTCATATTCTTTCCCATTATGGCTTATCACAGGATATTGAATGTAATTCCATGTACAGTAGGACCCTGTTTATCCTTCTTGTGTATACTAGCTTGCATCTGCAAGTTATACCTGTATTAAAGTTCACTCTTCATGATGTGTAGCACTACGTGTTTTGACAGGTGCATAAAATACCCACTACACAAGTGTTATACAGAACACCTTCTGCTTTTACTGACAAAAATTTACAATTTACACATGTTACTTCCATCTGGAATACCACATTGCAGTCCTCTTTGCCAGGTAAAAATATGTTATCCGTTTAAGATTCAACACAAGCGTCACCATCTTACTGATGATTCTTAGATTCAGGAGCCTTTAGAATCTTCTGCCTGTAGACTTCATTTCAGCTGTATGTAGTCTGAATGTCAGTTTATCTTCATGTTTTCTCACCCTACTTGTCATCTGAACACAATGATGCTTAGAGTAGAACCTGAAGGGATTATAGCGGCTGCTCACTCATGCTACTGAAACTAATAATAATTAGTTTACCAATTTCCTCCAGGTAGGCAAAAACCATAGCCATGTCTTAATATTCCTTGGTTTTGTTTTCCTTTGGCATGAGACGCTCTTCTATCTGTTCATTCACCATCCATCACTCGACAGTCTTTCTCTCTACACTTTACCGTCTACAGATCACTCTACAGTGATCACTTATCACTCTAGGTGATAGTTCTTAATTCTAGTTCTTTTCCCAGCCCTCAGGCCACCCTTCCTGGTGTTGATCCCTGCTCTTCAAACAATTATTAGATGTTGTTATTTACAGGTAACCTATCTCTAGTTTACAGAGAATATAGTCTCCCTGGAAATTCTCAGACTTGCCTAGAATAACTCTGACAGGAATAAATTAATAACAAATAAAAATATGCCTTCACCCAAAGCTTAAGTAGTGAATTGTATATTTTCATGTTCAGCTACCTACAGGGAAACTCCATTACAAAAACAACTTAAAATTATCATTGACTGAGGAAGATTCTCTCTGCTTCTGTTCCTCCTTTATATGGGCCATACTGACTGAGAATTGGCAATTAGAAATCAGAAAACTGGACAATAATTTGCAAATTCAAATATAAAATTTCAGCAATCCCTTTCCAATTACCACCTTTCTATATTCTTTCAGCAATAATTATTTAATCCTATCACAATTATTAATGTACTGATCTTACGAACTTCTTAAGATCACTTATCCCCATCACAATTATTAATGTACTGATCTTACGAACTTCTTAAGATCACTTATCCCTTACCTACCAATGCTCAGAGTTACTACCTTTACCCAGAATGCATTTCATGGGTGGGGATTCCAATTTTTGTCTTCCCTTCACCCTGACGTCCTTTATCACTTTGGTATTTGGTTTACTCATTTGAAAGAATACACATACTTTCATTCAGTCTGACACAAAATCATACTAATCAAACCCTCCTTAATTGTAACACAACTTCCTTAATTGCAGCTCTTAACTCTGTAATTCTCCTGAAAGGTGATTCTCTCATATGAAGTTTATTACTCATTTTCTGACCATACTACTCAAATATTAACTTAGAATCACAGATTATCATATTAACTCATACTTTTCTTTGAAACATTTTTTTAACTTGTTGAATTAAGATAGAGTCCTTTTTTGTAATTTAAGCAATTTTAAGCACTGATTTAATGTGTGTGTGTGTGTGTGTGTGCACGCATATGTGTGTGTTTGGTAACCATGAATGTTGCTCTTTATTATTATGAAATTACTAGTAACTCGCTTCCTTTAATGGCTTGTAAGCCCTCTTTAACTAATCTTATTATTTACAGAAATGTCCAACTGTGTGTGTGTAAGGGGGTGTGTGAAACTGATGATCTGTAATAATTTTATGGTACTGTATTTTTTTTTTTTACAGAGTTAGGACTGTATGTGTCTGGGAAGAAATATCCTTACAAAATCAGAGAAAGGGGAAGCACTCACACATTACATTTATACAATCAAAACACAAATATACTAAATATTAGAAACATCCAATGGAGTTAAGGACCTAATCAATACCAGATGGAATTATATTGAATTAGAGGAGAAAAGAAAGATGTATGTCTAATGTATTTTGTTTTCATTGATTTTAATCGACTTTTTCTTAAAACAGCTTTACATTTACAGAACAATTGAAAAGATCATATAGAGAATTTCCATTTACTCCACATCTAGTTCCCCTATTATTAATATTTTGCAATAGTATGGTATGTTTGCTATACTTAATGAACAAAATGTGATACCTTAGTATGAATGAGGGTCCATAGTTTATTTATATTTCCTTGAATTTTACCTATATTATTTTTATGTTCCAGAATCCCATCCCAGATACCATCTGACATTTACTTGACCTGTTCCCTTAGAGTATTCTTGTGGCAGTTTCTCAAATGTTCCTTGTTTTGTTTTTTTTTTTTAAATATTGAGTGCTTCCACAATTAATTTTTAAATGCTGTTTAAGTAAATGCTTGAAAGTATAACTTGTGGGGGGAAAAAAAAAACTACACTTCATGATTTCTAGAATCTGATGATATTAAATTATTTAGGAAACAGTCAGTCCATTTACATGTCAGCAATCTTCAGAGAGAAAACAACTGCCTGTAGCAATTGTATGGTTCTATAGAAAAATATTGTTCACCTTCTTTTACATGGCCTTAGGCAATTTTGAAGCAATTTAACAATCTTTGCCAATGAACTCTTTACTTATATAGTATATTACAGTGCCATTTTTAATAAAAGATAAGTCAACTCATTGAATAACTTTCTTTTGAGATACATAGCTGCCTTCTATTTCACCTGAAATCAAGCAAGTATTTCAAGATACACAGAGTTTGAATCTAAATTCTACTTGTTTTTCTTTCACATCATTCTCCTGTAGGGAATAATTTAATTTTCTTGATATTTGTTTTATAAAGACCTACAGAAAATAGCAAGTAAAAGAAAATGTTTGATGCTGTGGAATTACATATTTGTGCCATGAAAATTGATGTCAGGGTGACACATAGAACTCTCTATCCATCAACAAGTGGGAATGTATTAACTGCTTAATCTGTGCCTGAGGAATAAATACGTAGGATACAAAAGTTAACATAAATGGCTCCTTTCCAGGGCATACTGCTGTCCCATGATTCAGTCATACACATTCCAGCCACACATAATTATTGAATGTCTACTGTCTGATATGGAGAAAGCAATGGCACCCCACTCCAGTACTCTTGCCTGGAAAATCTCATGGATGGAGGAGCCTGGTAGGCTGCAGTCCATGGGGTCGCTACCAGTCTGACATGACTGAACGACTTCACTTTCACTTTTCACTTTCATGCATTGGAGAAGGAAATGGCAGTCCACTCCAGTGTTCTTGCCTGGAGAATCCCAGGGACAGCAGAGCCTGGTGGGCTGCCGTCTATCGGGTCGCACAGAGTTGGACACGACTGAAGCAACTTAGCAGCAGCAGCAGCACTGTCTGACAAGGTCTGTGACGGGCCTTAAATACTTAAAAAGTTACTTTCCTTGGTGAGCTTGCAACTTATAGGAAGAATACAAATTATTTCAATTTTTTTTTCTTTACACAAAAATATACAGTGGTTGCTATAGGTATATAATTGGCTTTTGCCTAAACTTTAAAGGAAAAGTTTGGGCTTAAAAAAAAAAAAAAAAAAAACTTTAAAGGGCCTAAGCTTTATAAGAAAAGCTTTATAAGAAAAGTGTAATCTTCATTCACACCTAACACTGTAACAGTACTAAAGAAAAACCTTTCTCTTCAGATGCCCACAAAATTTATACCCACCTGCCATTAATGGTTTTGTGCCAGAAAGTTTCTGGGAATAAAAATCAAAGTTGTGTGTCTGAATTCTGGCCAAGATGTGATTTTTGTCATGCAGATGGCACTCCCGTGCAGTGCCTGGTGTTCATCCCATTGCCATCCTGAAAAATGAGCACAGGAAGAGTAAATGAAATTTGATTAGCAAGTCTTCTTTCTTAAACAGATGTTGTGCCTGATATAAATTATTCTTTTAGAATTTCTAGCATATGCCAAAGTATTTATCACAGATTAACTGCATGAACTTGCATGCTATTACCAAGCCTTCTGAGTGTGAAAATGGATGGCTGCATTTTTCACAGTTCTGATCAAAAGATACACGATGTTGTATAATTATAATTCAGATAAGAAAACTATATTTTAAAGTGCAATAAATTATTATATGAAAAAATGGAAACATTTTCTAGGTTCTTTTATTTTTTGCCTTATTCAAAGGTACTGGAATAGCTATTTACAATCATTATGCTTTGTATTACAAATGTATCTTAACACTAAACATTTTCTCAGAGTTGTTTAAAAAAAAAGTTATTTCTGCTTTTATTTTACATCTGATTGTCCCACCTTTGCAAATGAGGTCTTTAATCCCAGCAATTTCCTAGTACATTCGTTTTGAATTCATTATTTTGTATTGTTGGTTTGTTAAATATGGTCAAATACATGCTTCCAATCAAGCAATGATTTACTAAGCATCAAAAGATTTGAAACATAACAATTAAAATAGTGTTTTTAAAATGAATTTACCTGCATTCAATGTTGTTTTAAATCTCATTTGGGCATTTATGCGATTGTACATTGGACAAATGAATAATTTCTTTATATCATGATTAATATTTTTCCCATGTCACCACTGAAATTAAGTTCCTATCTTAAACCAAAATCTTTCAAATGTAAGTACTCAGAGATTTGTACCATTAACAAGGGATGGACTGGATGTTAACATTACACTTGTTTTGTTGGTTTAATATGTAAAATAACTTCTCATTTGGGGGCTAAATACAAAAAATACAAAAAGGTAATCTATTTTCTCATTAATTTGTTCTGTTGTGGTTTTCTTTATTTTTAAAGAAAATAAAATTGGAAGAAATCAATGTAAGAATGATATTGCTTCCATATAAACTCCAGATTGAGTCTGGTGAGGTTATAGTTACTATGGAAACAGAAGTGTGCTCTTTAAAACAGTTTCTGTCCTAACTACTCTTCTACTTATACTGAGTGATTTCTTCAAAAATAGGACTCATGGGGGTGTAGTTATGAGAAATTGTATTCCCTATAAAGATACATATCCATATAATTTGTTAGGAGTCTCTTCAGCATATGGAGGTTAATTAGATGTAAGTGTTGCCAACATGAATTTTATTTATTTTTTCCAACATGAATTTTAAAAGCACAGTATTCCCCCAGTAAGTAGCCAGGTGTAGAAAAATTCAAAATGAAGTATTCTAAAAAGAGAATTTAGATGACACTGGAACTGATACAGATATCTCTTAGATTTATGAATCAATATGGAAATACCTTTCAGAAACTGTGGAGATGTTAAATTTATTTTATATCTTAGTCTTGGCCGGTCAAAATGGGTGAATCATGTTTAGAGAATTGCTTCAAAAAAGCCTTTACAATGTTTACAAACATCGAAGTAAATAAGGTTCAAATCCTTAAGGTGATGACTTCACACCATTTTCATTGCCTACTTAGGATTTTTAAGATAGCGGTAGATTATATTAAAACAGTATTTTGATATTTTTATTTTCATCTAATTTCTAGAAAAAGTTACTTTTAAAATATTTATTTTCTCTTGCATAAGAAAATGCTATTGTTGTCACCCAGAGGGGTTTTTTCCATTCATGGTGGTTTTACTGGGCCAGTTGATGACATATAAAGATTCTTTATAAAAAAAGGAATGACTCTTTAATCATAAACCCACTATTTACTACCTAGGTAACTTGAGGGAAATCACTCAGATTTTCTGATCCTTAATTTATTTACCTCCAGTATTGGGATAACAACAAAAGCTAACCATTTTGCTTTTTTATTCTGGCAACTAAAAATAAATATGACAGCTATATTAGAATGGGCTACTATAACAAAGTTTCATAGGCTGAATGGCTTAGACAGCTCAAGTTCATTTCCTCTTGAAAGTGCCTTGGACTGCAAGAAGCTCAAACCAGTCAATCCTAAAGGAAATCAACCTTGACTATTCATTGGAAGGACTGATGAAGAAGCTGAAGTTCTAACACTTTGCCCACCTGATGCAAAGAATTGACTCATTGTAAAAGACCCTGGTGCTGGTAAAGATTGAGGACAGGAGGAGAAGAGGGAGATAGAGGATGAGATGGTTGGATGGCATCACTGACTTAATGGACATGAATTTTAGCAAACTCCAGGAGATAGTGAATGACAAGGATGCCTGGTGTGCTGCAGTTCATGGGATCACAGTGTCAGACACAACTGAGCAACTGAAAAACGACAACAAAACAAAGTTTCCCAGTTTCACATGCCTCAGATAGCAGACATGTATTTCCTCACAGTTCTGGAGGCTGCCTGTTCACACTCATGTTACTATCAGACTTAGTATTTGATGAGACTTCTCTTTCTGGCTTTGTAGATAGCCTCTTGTCACTGTGTATTCAAGTGGTCTTTCTTCTGTGCACATCAGAGAGCTCTCTTGTTCTCTTCCTCTTATTGTTGTTTAGTTGCTCAGTTTTATCTGACTCTTTGCAACCCCATGGACTGCAGCATTCCTCTTCTTATAAGAGCACCAATCTTACTGTATTAAGGTCTCATCCCTATGATCTCATTAACATTTATGACCCTCTTATAGATCCTGTCTTCTAATATAGTCATATTACAGGCTTAGGGCTTCAACATAGGAATTGTAGTGGGGGACAATACAGTCCATAAAAACAGTGCTCTACAAAACTATAAATTACAGAATAGCAATTAATGGCATTATTATTTCTATTTGCTTTCTCTTGTGTGGGAGTATTTCCCTTAGGAAATTAATGACTAATATTATAGCTTCATCCAAGCTGTTGCTCAAGTTGCAAACTCTATACACAGTCTTTCTTTAAACAAAAAGAAACCACTTTAAACAAAAAATGAAGTGGAGAATGTCACTTTTTTCAAATGTCACTTTAAGAACTGTGGCCCTTTGTCAGAGTAATGGTATTTCCCAGTTAATATTTCTTCTCTTGATTACTAGTTACATTATATTCAGCAACCACAACTGGTCATCATCATCAGTTCCCTTTCTTCCAGCTTAAATGATACTCTTATTTTCCATATTTAGTTCTCAGTTTGCATTCACCACCATTACATTTTCTTTTGACCACGTTTCTGGTACAGAGTAGCTCATGAAATAGAAAATAGCTGCTTTTTAACGTAGGTAGAGAAGATATATGTTGGAAGGAATAAAGGATTCAAAGAGGTCGCTACTGAGTCTGTATTTTGAGGTGACCCTCTACAACCCTGCCTCACTGAAGTAGAAAGAACAGCCAGGACACTCAAAGCCTGAATGGTTTTCATTATAATCATGCCCCAGAGACATGAACTTGTTATATTGGGCCACATTATGGTTCCATTATAAATGGGACTCAAAGTAACATAATAAGCAAAAACCACTTATGAGTATTAAGACTTAGTTTTCTCCCTGCCCATTTTATAAAAATATTTTAAAACAAACCTATTATGTCTTTGTGTAGAAATACCCACTAAGTAGAGTGACATTGTTTTAAGTACCTAGGAGATTCTTGAGAAAGTATGACCTTGAAAAAATATATTTCTTGTCACTGAGCAGTCGATATACAGAGGATGCAGCAATTGCTGTGACAGGACTAACCTGCCACATGACAGAAACTTGATGACAATAAATGACTATGGAAAAAATTAATTTGGCAGGTAATGAATCATCATAAGCTTTACATCAAAAGTAAAGACCATATCCTTATAACTCTTCTGTAAGGTTATGAGTACAAGTTGAACCACAACTAAACTTTTTTATATTGAATGAATAAAAGGGTAAGTAAAGGAATAATGAATATGTAAGAGAGAACTTACACTGTAGTATCTTGCATCATTTTATTAAAGTTTTCCTGGTCAGGGGCTTAATTAAGAAGGAATGTACTGTCTTAAGAATAAAACTCATTGATTTTTATTTGTAATGATTCTATTTCATTATGGTTGATTGAGGAACATATTAAAACATGATAGAGAGCAGTAAGAACATACATATCTTCTGTAAATCTGAAAGCATTCTCTAATACTATACCTGAAAATATAAAAACAGCCCATTTTCTTTCATTTTGTATTATGTTGACACAGCCTTATTTTATTTTTCCTCCTTTTGAGCTCTTTGCACCATGTTCTGCTCTACCCATGGTTTTCATAACATCTGGGAAAGTTAACCTGCTCTATGTTCGTGCATGCATGCTAAGTCATTTGTCATGTCCAACTCTATGCAACCCTGTGGACTGAAGCTCACCAGGCTCCTCGGTCCATGGGATTCTCCAGGTAAGAATACTGGAATGGGTTGCCAAGCCCACATCCAAGGGATAGTCTCAACCAGGGATTGGACCTGCATCTCTTGTCTCCTGCATTGGCAGGCAGTTTCTTTATTTAGAAACAGCTAGGAAGCCCAAACTGCTCTATATTTGTCTATAAATTTACCTTTTCACATAGTCCATTTTGTAGCATTTAGATTATACATTTTTAATGTTTTTGGATATTTCATTATTTAATCAGTATTTTGGTAAGAAAAAAGAGAGACGTATGTCTGTTAAATTAAATTCCCATTTTGTAAGAAGTCAAAATGGGAAAAAGTACATTTTTAAAGTTGATTTTAGGTGATGATATCTTTTGAAATGAACATTGAAAACTCCATAAAATGAAAAAAAATCACATGATAAAAGTACATTTACAAGCTAGATGTGATTTTTAGTTACACATTTGAAAAAATTAATCATTTTCTTGTACCAAGTATTCATACCCACACAGATTTTGTCATCATGAGGTAATAATAATATCAATCTATATATTAAAATGTATTTCTGACATCCATATATGTGGAAATAAAAAATTGTAAGGCTAAAAATGACTTCCATGCAAAATAACTTCAACCCTAAATATGGCATAATTTGTCTGTGAAATAATAAATCAGAAAGTTATTTTTGTGCTAAATTAAGTACTTAGCATCTAAATTTGAGGAGCATATTTAAATATAACCTGCATAATTTAAATAAAACTATTTTAAAAATATAATCTAATTACATGTGTTAAATAATGGCCTATAATGTATATTTTCCAGTTTGGAACTTTAATCATAAATATATTTTAAAAGAATTCATTCCGTGTATTCGCTAATCCAGATACCATACATCATTTTCTTACATCTTCAGGATAATTTTATTATATTAAATACAAAAATCCTTTGAATAAAATTTATCAATATGTCAAGAATATTGTCTCTATTAGGAGATGTATCCTAGAATCAGTTCTGTTGTTGAAAATCAATCATAATATTTAGCTAGGAGATGTCCAGGGCTAACTTTATGCACTGATATTCTGACTTCACATTAAAAGCTCTGTGGATCCAGTAGAGGGAAAAACTCAATTTAAGGTCTACTAATGAATATTTCCTCTTCACTTTCTGTCATAAGGGTGGTGTCATCTGCATATCTGAGGTTATTGATATTTCTCCCGGCAATCTTGATTCCAGCTTGTGCTTCTTCCAGCCCAGTGTTTCTCATGATGTACTCTGAATGTAAGTTAAATAAGCAGGGTGACAATATACAGCCTTGACGTACTCCTTTTCCTATTTGGAACCAGTGTGTTGTTCCATGTCCAGTTCTAACTGTTGCTTCCTGAACTGCATATAGGTCTCTCAAGAGGCATGTCAGGTGGTCTGGTATTCCCATCTCTTTCAGAATTTTCCATAGTTTATTGTGATTCACACAGTCAAAGGCTTTGGCATAGTCAATAAAGCAGAAATAGATGTTTTTCTGGAACTCTCTTGCGTTTTCGATGATCCAGCGGATGTTGGCAATTTGATCTCTGGTTCCTCTGCCTTTTCTAAAACCAGCGTGAACATCTGGAAGTTCAGCATTCATGTATTGCTGAAGCCTGGCTTGGAGAATTTTGAGCATTTCTTTATTAGCGTGCAAGATGAGTGTAACTGTACGGTAGTTTGAGCACTCTTTGGCAATGCCTTTCTTTGGGATTGGAATGAAAACTGACCTTTTCCAGTCCTATACCCACTGCTGAGTTTTCCAAATTTGCTGGCATATTGAGTACAGCACTTTCACAGCATCATCTTTCAGGATTTGAAATAGCTTCACTGGAATTCCATTACCTCCACTAGCTTTGTTCGTAGTGATGCTTTCTAAGGCCCACTTGACTTCACATTCCAGGATGTCCAAAATCACTGCAGATGGTGATTGCAGCCATGAAATTAAAAGACGCTTATTCCTTGGAAGGAAAGTTATGACCAACCTAGATAGCATATTAAAAAGCAGAGACATTACTTTGCCAACAAAGGTCCATCTAGTCAAGGGTATGGTTTTTCCAGTAGTCATGTATGGATGTCAGAGTTGGACTATGAAGAAAGCTGAGCACCGAAGAATTGATGCTTTTGAACTGTGGTGTTGGAGAAGACTCTTGAGAGTCCCTTGGATTGAAAGGAGCTCCAACCAGTCCATTCTAGAGGAGATCAGTCCTGGGTGTTCTTTGGAAGGATTGATGCTGAAGCTGAAACTCCAATACTTTGGCCTCCTCATGTGAAGAGTTGACTCATTGGGAAAGACCCTGATGCTGGGAGGGATTGGGGGCAAGAGGAGAAGGGGATGACAGAGGATGAGATGGCTGGATGGCATCACTGACTCGATGGACGTGAGTCTGAGTGAACTCCAGGAACTGGTGATGGACAGGGAGGCCTGGTGTGCTGCAAATCATGGGGTCTCAAAGAGTCAGACACGACTGTGCGACTGAATTGAACTGAATGAATACTTCAATTCCCCAGGAACTGGAAATATTTTAAGAAACCTGCTTTCCATTCATGGCTACAGAACTGCTCTAAACTGCTTAAACATCTTTAAGAGAGAGCCCTAGATGAAGCCCTCGTAAGAGACTAACCACTCTTATTCTAAAGCTGTTATGCCTTTGATTCTGGTGTCTGTCACTGGATGACAATGTTAAGGTGGACCTTGATCATCCAGTGGTCACACACTTGACATGGATGTCTGAAAACAGTTTAAACAATGATTTAAACAATAGGTGAGTGCATGCTCAGTCGCTTCTGTTATGTCCAACTCTTCGTGATCCTATGGACTGTAGCCCATCAGGTTTCTCTGTCCTTGAGATCTCCAGGCGAGAATACTTGAGTGGGTTGCTGTACACTCCTCGAGGGTATCTTCCTGACCCAGGGATTGAACACACATCTATACATCTCCTGATTAGCAGGTAAGTTCTTTACCAGTAGTGCCACCTGGGAATCCCAACTATTGGGTACCCATTCATGAATTAATACAGGATTATATGACTTTTCTCACATTAGAATTGTTTTCTTAGAGTCATCCATCTTCAACTTGTGCTTATTGGGATACTAGAAAAAGTGAGGCGAGATGCATGTTCACCTGGTGCTCTGTCACCATAAGGTCAAATCCTAGCAGACTACAGTGGTCTCACTGAGTTGTGAAGGCAAAAATATGTTTTAGGGCTGCATGATTTTCTAGAATTTAGGTCAGAGTGCTGGAAAGGATGGAGCTGAGTAGGGTTAGGAGACGAAGCTCTGTATGGATTTCCCTGCTGGTCCTGTGTACACTTAGTGTAAGACTTCACAACCCATTACAGAGCAGCTGCTGGGAGATTTAGAAATGATTGGTCAGAGTTTTCCAAAAATGCTGGAATTCTAGATCATACAGAAGGGACGGAACTTATAAAGCATTTAAGAAATTCTTCTGAGCCTCTAGAAAAAGCTTTTGCTTAAGAGAAATGACAATAAAATTCTGCATACTATGAAGTTAGAAAAGAAATAAACCTGCTCTAAAAATAAAATCAAGCCTTAGAGATGAAAGTTATTCATCTGTAATTTAACTGTCCAGCAGAACAAAACTCAATGCTTTCAAAGGAAGACAAATGAATACTGTTTATAAGTTACCATGTTTAGTAGGGCTTCCCTGGTGGCTCAGCTAGTAAAAAAATCTGCCTGCAATGCTGGACACTTGAGTTCAATTCAAGGGTTGGGAAAATCCACTGGAGAAGGGAATGGCTATTTCAGTATTCTGGCCTGGAGAATTCCATGGACTGTATGGAAATCCATGGGATTGCAAAGAGTTGGATATCACTGAGCAATTTTCACTTCACTTCACGTTTAGTATAACACATACCATAGGGCAGGTAACAGAACATGTTTATCACTAGATTTGTAATCTTTATTTAGATTCCTTAATCATTTTCCATGTGTATAATTATCTAATTTGCAAATATGAGAGTTTTATTCCTCTCTCCCCTTCTCTACCTTTTATGACTCCCCCTTTTATTCATCCCTTATTGAATGGGCCATATAAAGCATTACCCTGTTGTCTTTCTCCAGAATTAGATTTTGTTTTTTAAGGACACATATTGTAATCACTAGAGCTACCATTAAAAGCAATCAAAAAACATTCAGATTAAAAGTCTTGAAATATATAGATGATTATATCTATTTCTGTATGTCCATCTACCTAATTATCTATTCAGATACCACAAAAGGGATTTTTTAAAAGCCAAAGGAAGAAAAGAAAAATAAAGAGACAAGACACATAGAAAATAAACAGCAACAGGTGGCTGTGAATTTGAATAACTCAATAATTACTTTACAGTTAAAATATAGGCTGTATATATGCTGCTTACAAGAGGTATACTTTTAAGTATGGAGACACAGGAGCATTGAAAGTTAAAAAGTGGGAAAAGATATACCATGCAATCATTAAGAATATAAAAATTTGAGTGACTATATTTATATTGAGCAACATAGATGTCAAGATAGGGAGTGCTAGTTATCATTTAGAAGTGAAATTTCATAGTGGTAAATGAATTTTGTCTAAAGAAATATGTAAGCATTCTAACATGAATTCATCCAGACAGAGAGCTTCAAAATATATGAAACAAAATCACATGGTAGTAAAGGAAGAAAAAAAAAATTACCATCAGAAATATTTACCACCATTGTCTCAGTGATTGATAGAATAAGAAAACTAAATAATCACCAAGAATATACAAGATTCAAACAAAAATGATCCATTATTTATGGATCAACCTTTACTACACACTGTACCCAATACCTAAAGAAAACATTCAACAAGATAGATAATATGTTGGGTCATAGAAAAAATTTCAAGAAATTTCAGATGAATGAAATTTGCAAATTAGATTTAAAAAAGGCATAGGATACAAAGTCAACATATTTACAAAATCTACCTTATTTCTGAATAATTGCCACCCAAAATTGGAAAAATCAAATAAATTTTAAAAATTTACTTTTTTATTTTGGCTGTTCTGGGTCTTCACTACTGTGGGCTTTTCTCTAGTCATGTCAAGCTGGGGCTACTTTCCAGTTGCCATGTGCGGCCCTCTCATTGCTCTGGCTCTCTTGTTGTGGACCATGGGCTCTACAGCACAAGGGCTTCAGTAGCTGTGGTATGTGGGCTCAATAGTTGCAGCTCCTGGGCTCTAGATCACAGCTCAGTAGTTGTTGTACACGAGCCCAGTTGCTCCTCAGCAAGTGGGATCTTCCCAGCCTAGGTATCAAACCCATGTCCTTCAAACTGGTAGGCAGACTCCCCACCACTCAGACACCAGGGAAGCCCTAAATAAAAACTTGATTTACAAAAAAAATCAAAGTACATAATAATAAGGAGGAATTTAAAAAATAATATGTAGAAATCTTACACTAAATTTTATAAAACATTGGACATAAAAATTCAAAATATATAAAGCAAAGTACCATTTTTATTAAAGACAATATGTTTTTTTTTTTTAATTTTTAATTTAATAATTTTAAAACATGTGTTCCCCATCCTGAACCCTCCTCCCTCCTCCCTCCCCATACCATCCCTCTGGGTCATCCCAGTGCACCAGCCCCAAGCATCCAGCATCGTGCATTGAACCTGGACTGGCATCTCGTTTCATACATGACATTTCACATGTTTCAATGCCATTCTCCCAAATCTTCCCACCCTCTCCCTCTCCCACAGAGTCCATAAGCCTGTTCTATACATCAGTGTCTCTTTTGCTGTCTCGTATACAGGGTTATCGTTACCATCTTTCTAAATTCCATATATATGCGTTAGTATACTGTATTGGTGTTTTTCCTTCTGGCTTACTTCACTCTGTATAATAGGCTCCAGTTTCATCCACCTCATTAGAACTGATTCAAATGTATTCTTTTTAATGGCTGAGTAATACTCCATTGTGTATATGTACCATAGCTTTCTTATCCATTCATCTGCTGATGGACATCTAGGTTGCTTCCATGTCCTGGCTATTATAAACAGTGCTGCGATGAACATATGTTTTTAATATTTATTGTCTTCAAATTGATCTATAGCCATAATACAACACCAATCAATATTTCAACAAGCTATTTTCTACTAATCAAAAGTCAATCCTAAAATTTGTAGAGAAAACAATGCAAGAAGCTTAGGCAAAATGATCTTGAGAAACAGTTCAAAATTGGAGGACTCATAGCCTGAATTTAAGACTTATTATTATGCTATAGTAGTATTAACTACATTATAATAAGCAAATAAATTAAAGTGAAATATCAGAGACTGTTACAGTGTTTAACCAACGAAACCATTAGACTGAGGTGGCTCTAACACCTTTGTAGTCTATGTAGGCAAGCCAAAACCCAAACCAGAGTTGATACACTCAAACCCTAGATAATGAAACTTAAGAATCATCAATCACAGATGGCTAACCAGATTTTCCCAAAGAAGACAACTCCTTAAACTGCTGCTGCTGCAGCTAAGTCACTTCAGTTGTGTCTGACTCTATGCAACCCCATAGACGGCAGCCCACCAGGCTCCCCTGTCCCTGGGATTCTCCAGGCAAGAACACTGGAGTGGGTTGCCATTTCCTTCTCCAATGCATGAAAGTGAAAAGTGAAAGTGAAGGCTCTCAGTCTTGTCCGGCTCTTAGCGACCCCATGGACTGGGGCTCACCAGGCTCCTCCATCCATGGGATTTTCTAGGCAAGAGTACTGGAGTGGGGTGCCGTTGCCTTCTCCCTGCTTAAGCTATAGCCAGTCAAATAATCTCTATGCTCTGCTTTCTGCATCTTTTTATTAAAACCTTGCCTGTCTCCTAACCACCTTTGGTTTGACATTGCCAATTTCAGTCAATGTATGCTCAGATAAACGCTTGAAAATTTTACTGTGCCTCAGTTTAATGCATATATGATCATAGGATTCATGTAAATATAAAACTATGCTGTTAAAACAAGCTATATAGAAAAAAAGCTTCAAACAGTATCATGCATCATACACAAATAAATGCAAAAATATTTGTAGTCTAACTTTATAGTTGAAATTAGTCAAATAGTCTGAATATAGGCCAAAGCTTTAAAGGTACTGGAAGAAAAGGTATATTCATAAATGTAGATAAGTCTTGTAGTGAGTTTATATAAGTAAATTCTTCAAATCAGCAATAAAAAAGACATTTAAACAGTAATATGTTGGGAAAAGACTTGAACAGACACCTCACAGAAGAAATTATGCAAAGGCCTTGAAGCATGTGAAAATGTATTCAACATTATTAATCATCATCAATCAAGCAGGGGATACAATAGATTCAACTCCACATTCGCTAGAATAGTTAAAATTTTATAGGATTGACAACACTAAATTTTGGTGAGGGTGTGGAGGAAGGAGCTGCTTGGAACTGGGGTAAATTGTACAAACTTTTTTTTTTTAACATTGATGAATTGATTTTCCCCTTCCTTTTTATCGTAATTTTATTTATGTGTTTACTGGCATTGCTGGATCTTCCTTGCTGTGGTGCTTTCCTGTAGGTGCAGTGAGTGGAGAGTACTCTCTAGTTGCGATGCGTGGGCTACTCTTTGGTGTGGCTTCTCTTGATGCAGAGTAGGGGCTCAAGGGAGTGCAGGAGGCTTCTATAGTTGCAGCACGTGGGCTCAGTAGTTGCGATCCCTGAGCTGTGGAGCACCAGGCTTAGTAGTTGTGGCACGCGGGCTTAGTTGCTTCTTGGCATGTAGGATCTTCTCAGACCAGGGATCGAGCCTGTGCCTTCAATGGCAGGTGGATTCTTTACCATGGAACCACCGAGGAAGCCCTTCATTTTTTAGGAGTTAAATGTGTAACTAACTACTCTATGAGTCAGGAAGCCCTGAAGAGGGAGTGCTCACACATAATCACTCGTGGCAGCGTAAAGATCCTGGCAGGAAGAAAGATTCCCTTCTGAAAGACTAGCAAGCTACTTCTCTCTTGCAGTCAAAGTACAGCTGTAACCTCCACAGTTTCCTCCTTTATCTATAAAAGCAAGCCCAATCTGTGTTGTTCCCCAGACTTGCCTATTGTCCACCATAGTTTGTTGTTCTTGAAGTTTTCTATTATTCCTGAAGGAACACATTTTGCTAGTAAAATAGCTGGCTCTTCCATTTCTTTTAAGGTCAAGACCTATGACCTCACAACTAAACTCATGTATTTATCTGTAGAATATTTGTACAAGAATTTTTATAGAAGCTTTATTCAAACACATAGAAGGGTCATAATAAAGTCTGTGTCAAACAAAGGATCATTAAAAACAAAACAAACAAACAAACAAACAAAAAACAGGATTTAATTATTGAAAGAGCAAAATTATAGCAGGAAATAACTGCCTAAGGAAAGCTGCAGAAACCCTAGAAACCAAAATTTAGTTCTTAGGCTTGTATTAGCTAGGACAAAAAGTAAATATAATGAACAGCATTGATATTTTTAATTAAAAGATATGATGCTTAGAAAGCAGATGATCTAAACTATTTCATGGAATCAAATTCTACATATCATATTTTTAAAAAATGAAAAAATGATCATTTTAATGATATTGCATCAAGCCCAGAGCTGGGCTTCTTCAGTTTTCAATTAACAAGAGATAAGAACATGACATTACATCATAATTTAACAGTACAATTTGATATGGATTCCTTATTGTCTGGTTAAGGGTTTTCCTAATTTAATTTCATATAAGGGTAATAGTGAATTTACTGACATGCTTATCTTACCTCCTACTAACAAATCTAGACCCGCCTCAGATTGAAAAAAAAAATAGTGCATTTTAACAAAAGCATCCTTGTGTTTAGAGGTACTCACTTGTAACCATTGCTGTAGTGAAAATATTTGCTTGCCCTCTCCACTGTCCCTGTTACGGAGGTATCATCTCTAGCTGAATAATAATTCTATGGAGCGTCCTCATCTATTTGATTCTATGTGACTACTTCATAGCTTTCTAGATATTTCCCTTTAAAACTTGGTATTGTCCAACAGTCCATTCTTGGCATATGTCAATCTCCTTGTTCTTTTTGGCCAATGGAAAGCAATTGATATGTACATGTACTCAGACCTTACCTTTCAAACTAGCCTCAAAAACATATAACATCAAGTTCAAAGTGCTACAAAATATATTTGGAACTAAGTAAGTGCTTCAAAATAAAATTTCCTGTGTCAAAATACCTTAAATATCACAATGAAAATATCAAAGAAGCTTAAACTCAAAATTCAAATGGGTATATCTTCCCTTCTCTCCTTTGCCTTTCACTTCTCTTCTTTTCACAGCTATTTGTAAGGCCTCCTCAGGCAGCCATTTTGCCTTTTTGCATTTCTTTTTCTTACTGATGGTTTTGATGCCTGCCTCCTCTACAACATTACAAACCTCCGTCCATAGTTCTTTAGGCACACTGTCCATCAGATCTAATCCCTTGAATCTATTTCTCATTCCCACTGTACAATCTTAAGGGATTTGATTTAGGTCATACCTGAATGGTCTAGTGTTTTTCCCTACTTTCTTCAATTTAAGTCTGAATTTGGCAATAAGGAGTTC
>NW_011494959.1:3476599-3495953 GCF_000754665.1 Bison bison bison | reverse complement strand
ATATAATCAATCTGATTTTGGTGTTGGCCATCTGGTGATGTCCACGTGTAGAGTCTTCTCTTGTGTTGTTGGAAGAGGGTGTTTGCTATGACCAGTGAGTTTTCTTGGCAAAACTCTATTAGCCTTTGCCCTACTTCTTTCCATACTCCAAGGCCAAATTTGCCTGTTATTCCAGGTGTTTCTTGACTTCCTACTTTTGCATTCCAGTCCCCTATAATGAAAAGGGCATCTTTTCTGGGTGTTAGTGCTAAAAGGTCTTGTAGGTCTTCATAGATCCTTTCAACATCAGCATCTTCAGCATTACTGACTGGGGCATAGACTTGGATTACTGTGATATGAATGATTTGCCTTGGAAACTAACAGAGATCGTTTTGTCGTTTTTGAGATTGAATCCAAGTACTCCATTTCGTACTCTTTTGTTGACCATGATGGCTACTCCATTTCTTCTAAGGAATTCTTGCCCACAGTAGTAGATAATAATGGTCAACTGAGTTAAATTCACCCTTTCCAGTCCATTTTCATTCACTGATGCCTAAAATGTCAGTGTTCACTACTGCCATCTCCTGTTTGATCACTTCCAATTTGCCTTGAGTCATGGACATAACATTCCAGGTTCCTATGCAATATTGCTCTTTACAGCATCATACTTTACTTCCATCAACAATCACATCCATAACTGGGTGTTGATTTGCTTTGGCTCTGTCTCTTCATTCTTTCTGGAGTTATTTCTCCTCTGTTCTTCAGTAACATATTGGGCATCTACCGACCTGGGGAGTTCATCTTTCAGTGTCCTATCTTTTTGCCTTTTCATACTGATCATGTTGTTCTCAAGGTATGAATACTGAAGTATTTTACCATTCCCTTCTCCAGTGGACCACATTTTGCCAGAAATCTCTGACATGACCCATCCGTATTGGTTGGCCCTACATGTCATGGCTCATAGTTTCATTGAGCTAGACAAAACTGTGGTCCATGTGATCAGACTGGTTATTTTTCTGTAACTGTAGTTTTCAGTCTGTCTATCCTCTAACAGAGAAGTATAATAGGCCTATAAAAGCTTCTTCATGGGAGAGACTGAGAGGGAAACTGGGTCTTGTTCTGATGGGCCGGCCCATGCTTGGTGAATATTTAATCCAATTTTCTGTTAATGAGTGGGGCTGTGTTCCCTCCCTGTTATTTAACTGGGGCCAAACTATGGTGGAGGTAATGAAGATAATGGCAACCTCCTTCAAAAGGTCCAATGCATACACTGCTATACTCAGTGGCCCCAACCTTGCAGTTGGCCACCGCTGACCCCAGCCTCCACTGGAGACTCCTGGATACTCATGGCAAGTCTGGGTCAGTCCCTTGTTGGGTAACGACTCCTTCATACTGGGTCCTGGTGCACACAAGGTTCTCTTTGTGCCCTCCAAGTGTCTGTTTCCCCAGTCTTGTGTAAGTTCTGGCTGCTCTTTGGTGGGGTTAATGGCGACCTCCTCCAACAGGTCTTATGCCATAGCAGGTCTGCTGCACCCAGAGCCCCTATCCCTGCAGCAGTCCACTGCTGACTCGTACTTCTTCAGGAGACACTCAAACATGGTTCTGTCTCAGTCTCTGTGGGGCCTCTGGGTCCTGGTGCTCACAAGGTTTGTTTGAGCCATCTGAGCATCTCTGGCAGCTACTGGATTTAATGTAAAGCATTATTTTGCCCCTCCTATAAACTGTCTGGGGCATCTTCTTTGCCCCTGGACTTGGGGTATCTCCTCACAACCACTCCAGTTTCACACAAGAAGAGGTGGCAAGAATACAAAGAAGAGCTATACAAAAAAGATCTTTACGTTCCAAATAATAACAATGGTGTGATCACTCATCTAGAACCAGTAATCCTAGAATGCAAAGTCAAGTGGGCCTTAGGAAGCATCACTATGACCAAGCTAATGGAGGTGATGGAATACCAGTTGAGCTATTTCAAAGCCTAAAAGATGATGCTGTGAAAGCGCTGCACTCAATATGCCAGCAAATTTGGAAAACTCAGCAGCTGCCACAGGACTGGAAAAGGTCAGTTTTTATTCCAATCCCAAAGAAAGGTAAAGCCAGAGCATGATCAAACTATCACACAATTGCACTCATCTCACACGCTGGTAAAGTAACAGTACACGAACCATCAACTACCAGATGTTCAAGTTGGATTTAGAAAAGGCAGAGGAAACAGAGATCAAATTGAAAACATCTGCTGGATCATCAAACAAGCAACTGAGTTTCAGATAAACATCTACTTATGCTTTAATGACTATGGCAAAGCCTTTGACTGTGTGGATCACAACAAACTGTGGAAAATTCTAAAACAGGTGGGAATACAAGATCACCTGACCTGCCTCTTGAAAATCTGTATGCAGGCCAGGAAGCAACAGTTAGAAATAGACATGTAAAAACAGACTGGTTCCAAATAGAAAAAGGAGTATATCAAAGCTGTATATTGTCACCCCGCTTATTTATATGCAGAGTACATCATGAGAAATGCTGCACTGGATGAAGGACAAGCCGGAATCAAGATTGCTGGGAGAAATACCATAACCTCAGATATGCAGATGATACCACCCTTATGGCAGAAAGTGAAGAAAAACCAAAGAGACTCTTGGTGAAAGTGAAAGAGGGAGTTAAAAAGTTGTCTTAAAACTCAACATTCAGAAAACTAAGATCATGGCATCTGGTCCCATCAGTTCAGTTCAGTTCAGATGCTCAGTCATTTCTGACACTTCACAAGCCCATTGACCACAGCACGCAGGCTTCCCTGTCCAATACCAACTCCTGAAGTATACTCACACTCATGCCCATTGAGTCAGTGATGCCATCCAACCATCTCACCCTCTGTTGTCCCCTTTTCCTCCTGCCTTCAATCTTTCCCAGCATCAAGGTCTTATCATATGAGTCAGCCTTTTCCATCAGATGGTCAAAGTATTGGAGTTTCAGATTCAGCATCAGTCCTTCCAATGAATACCCAGGACTGATCTCTTTTAGGATGGACTGGTTGGATCTCCTTTCAGTACAAGGGACTCTCAAGGTCCTCTCCAACACCTCAGTTCAAAAGCATCAATTCTTCAGCGTTCAGCCTTCTGTATAGTCTAACACTCACATCCATACATGACTACTGGAAAAACCATAGCCTTGACTAGATGGAACTTTGTTGGCAAAGTAATATCTCTTCTTTTAAATATGCTGTCTAAGTTGATCATAACTTTCTTTCAAAGCAGTAAGTGTCTTTTAATTTCATGGCTGCAGTCACCATCTGCAGTGATTTTGGAGCCCCCAAAAATAAAGTCTGCCACTGTTTCCCCATCTAATTGCCATGAAGTGATAGGACTGGATGCCATGATATTAGTTTTCTGAATGTTTAGCTTTAAGCCAACTTTTTCACTCTCCTCTCTCACTTTCATCAAGAGGCTCTTTAGTTCTTCTTCCCATTCTGCCATAAGGGTGGTGTCATCTGCATATCTGAGGTTATTGATATTTCTCCCAGCAATCTTGATTGCAGCTTGTGCTTCCTCCGGTCCAGCATTTCTCATGATGTACTCTGCATAGAAGTTAAATAAGCAGGGTTATTTAAGCAAGGTTAAATAAGCAATATACAGCCTTAATATACTCCTTTTCCTATTTAGAACTAGTCTGTTGTCCCGTTCTAACTGTTGCTTCCTGACCTGCATACAGGTTTCTCAAGAGGCATGTCAGGTGGTCTGGTATTCCCATCTCTTTCAGAATTTTCCATAGTTTATTGTGATCCACAGAGTCAAAGGCTTTGGCATAGTCAATAAAGCAGAAATAGATGTTTTTCTGGAACTCTCTTGCGTTTTTGATGATCCAGCAGATGTTTGCAATTTGATCTCTGGTTCCTTTGCCATATCTAAAACCAGCTTGAGTATCTGGAAGTTCATGGTTCATGTATTGCTGAAGCCTAGCTTAGAGAATTTGGAGCATTACTTTACTAGTGTGTGAGCTGAGTGCAATTGTGCGGTAGTTTGAGCATTCTTTGGTTTTGCCTTTCTTTGGGATTGGAATGAAAACTGATCTTTTCCAGTCCTGTGGCCACTACTGAGTTTTCCAAATTGGCTGGCCTATTGAGTGCAGCACTTTAACAGCAGCATCTTTCAGGATTTGACATAGCTTAACTGGAATTCCATCACCTCCACTAGATTTGTTTGTAGTGATTCTTTCTACCGTCCACTTGTCTTCTTTTTCCAGGATGCTTGGCTCTAGGTGAGTGATCACACCACCATTGTTATCTGTTTCATGAAGATATTTGTTGGATAGTTCTTATGTGTATTCTTGCCACCTCTTCTTAATATCTCTTGCTTCTGTTAGGTCGACACAATTTCTGTCCTTTATTGAGTTCATCTTTGCATGAAATGCTCCCTTGGTATCTCTAATTTTCTGGAAGAGATCTCTAGCCTTTCCCATTCTATTGTTTTCCTGTATTTCTTTGCACAGATCACTGAGGAAGGCTTTCTTATTTCTCCTTGCTATTCTTTGGAACTCTGCATTCAAATAGGTATATCTTTCCTTTTCTCCTTTGCTTTTCACTTTTCTTTTCATAGCTATTTGTAAGGTTTCTTCAGAAAGCCATTTTGCTTTTTTCATTTCTTTTTCTTGGGGATGGTCTTGATCCCTGTCTCTTGTACAATGTCACGAACCTCCGTCCATAGTTCATCAGGCACTCTGTCTATCAGATCTAGTCTCTTAAATCTATTTCTCACTTTCACTGTATAACTGTAAGGGATTTGATTTAGGTCATACCTGAATGGTCTAGTGGTTTTCTACACTTTCTTCAATTTAAGTCTGAATTTGGCAATAAAGATCTGAGCCACAGTCAGCTCCCCATATTTTTTTTTTTTTTTTTTGCTGACTGTATTGAGCTTCTGCATCTTTGGCTACAAAGTATATAATTAATCTGATTTAGGTGTTGGCCATCTGGTGTTGTCCATGTGTAGCATCTCCGCTTGTGTTGTTGGAAGAGGGTGTTTGCTATGACCAGCATGTTCTTTTGGTAAAACTCTCTTAGCCTTTGCCCTGCTTCATTCTGTATTCCAAGGCCAAATTTGCCTGTTACTCCAGGTGTTTCTTGACTTCCTACTTTTGTATTCCAATACCCTATCATGAAAAGGACATCTTTTTTGTGTGTTAGTTCTAGAAGGTCTTGTAGGTCTTCACAGAACCATTCAACTTCAGCATCTTCAGCTTTACTGGTTGGGGAATAGACTTGGATTACCATCACTTTATGGCAAATATATATAGAAACTTTATTTTTTGGGGGTCCCAAAATCGATGCAGATGGTGACTGAAGCCATGAAATTAAAACATCCTTGCTCCTTAGAAGAAAAGTTACGACCAACCTAGACAACATATTAAAAAGCAGAGTCATTACTTTGTCAAAAAATTTCTGTCTAGTCAAAGCTGTTTTTTTTTTTTTTTCCAGTAGTCATCTATGAATATGAGAACTGAACTATAAAGAAAGCTGAACACTGAAGAATTGATGCTTTTGAATTATGGTGTTGGAGAAGACTCTTGAGAGTCCCTTTGACTGCAAGGAGATCCAACCAGTCCATCCTAAAGGAAATCAGTCCTGAATTCATTGGAAGGACTGATGATGAAGCTGAAACTCCAATACTTTGGCCACCTGTTGGGAAGAACTGACTCATTGGAAAAGACCCTCATGCTGGGAAAGATTGAAGACCCAAGGAGAAGGAGATGTCAGAGGATGAGATGGTTGGATGGCATCAGCATCTCACTTGAAATGAGTTGAGTAAATTCTGGCAGTTGTTGATGGAGAGGGACACCTGATGTTCTCCAGTCCATGGGGTCGCAAAGAGTCACACATGACTGAGTGACTGAACTGAACTGAAAACTAGAAATACACAAAGTGAAAATCATCAAACCTTTTTTTTTTTTTCGCCTTTATTCACCTTCACAGTAAATGGTACTCCATTGTTTCTGAAACATAAACCATTAGCACTGTAGATTTTATTCATTTATTTATTTATTTTGTAGTATAATTGCTTTATGATACGGTGTTAGTTTCTGCTGTACAACAAAGTGAAATAGATATCCCCTCCCTCTTGAACCTCCCTCTGTAGATTTTTTTTTTAAAAAAAGGTAGAATCGTCCCAACCCAGTGATTGAACCCATGTCTCATATCTCCTGCATGAACAGACAGGTTCTTTACTGCTAATGCCACCTGGGAAGCTCAGAAATCATCTATTAATTTCTCTCACTTCCTCTTCCCTGGGTCAGACTCTTTTTATAGGAATTATCTAAGAACATTCTTTATGTCCAAATATGATAAATAGGCAGAATTTGATGATGTATTACATTCTTGTAGATAGGAAGAATGCAGTATAATTCAGATTAGTTGAAACTCATATCAGTGATAAAAAACCTGATAAGGAATTTCAGAGCACACTGGAGAGTTACAAATGTTTATAGCTGAGTACTGGCAACTTCCCAGGTGGAACTAGTGGTGGAGATCCTGACGGCCAACATGGGAGACATAAGAGACACTGGTTTGAACTCTGGGTTGGGGAGATCCTCTGAAGGAGGGCATACCAACCCACTCCAGTATTCTTCCCTGAAGAATCCAGTGAAGAGAGGAGCCTTCAGGCTGCAGTTCATAGTGTCTCTAAGAGACTTGACTGAAGCTTACAATGCATGCACAGAGAACTTGAGCTATGAGACTGCTACATTGGTAAAGGCTGTGCTGTCAGCTTCTATTGGTTCTATAAAATAAGGCTCAACTTGACTCTTCTAATCCTTAGAAATATCTCTGTGGATTTCTGCAGTTTCAAATTTTGTACCCTAATCAAATTTTCTGGACCATAAACAATTTTACTCTAGTAAGACAATGGCCCTTAACTCAATTTTGAAAGTTAAAATACATTATTTGGGATTGTAAGGTAATTTTCTCAGTGGCTTACTGTCCTCAAGACTATGAAATTTAAAGTTAACTATTACAATATTGTAAAGTAATTAACCTCCAATTAAAATAAATAAATTTATATTAAAAATAAATAAAGTTAACTATTAGTAGTGATCTTTATAATAACATTTTAAATAAAATATTCATTCAGGAATTATCTGTCTGTATTTTGTTTTCATCCTTTAGCATATGTAAGAGATTCAAGCATAATAGAATATTAAATAAGTTACTATTAGAAATCAAATTTAAAGTATTATTGAGTTACAGGTTCAAACTTCACATTTTATATATAAAGATAAAATAGAACTATAAAATTTGAAAATCATTGGCATGTTCAGAAAGCATAATATTAACCATATTAGCATGTTTAATTTATTAGATTTATGTGTGGGAAGGTTTTGCTTATTGGTGCTTAAAATCTAATATATTTATAAATGTATTTTAAAATATTTAAGTTAATTTAATTATACAAAAATAAATTTTTAAATGTGCTTGCTAACATTTACTAGAATTGTGTAATTTTCTAGATGAGCTAAAAAAGTTGAAACAAATCTTAATTTGTCAAGTTCAGTAGATTAAATATTGATTTCAGAACTTTTGATGTTACCAATATTGCTTATGTGTGCAATTAGTAAGTTGATTTCAAAGATATCACAACGTTTGCATTTGAAATTTTTTTAATTTAAATTATTTCTATAATCTTTATAATGTTCTCCTTGTTTACAATTTTGTAGCCATTAAGTTCTTTCTCTATTCAGGAGACGAAAACAGTCTTCTGCTTAAACATTTTAATCCCTTGTCTTTAACTATATCCGGAGCTTGAGCACTCCATGGTGAATTTAAGTGCATCAACTGTGAACCCCCCTGTACATAAATATACACATATTTTATACATTGTGCTGCTACTCTGTTACTTTGCTCCTATCTTTCCATTTTCTCACCATTTCTTAGAATTCATCGTCTTGCTAACTCTTTCTCAAACATCCTATATATCAATCTCAGAGGCAAAGTCCTTGAGAAAGTTCTTTTCTGAATGTTAAGACGAATCAAGTAGCCCTTAATGCTTTCAAAGTTCTTTGTAAGTACCTTGGTGTTAACATTTTCTATATTTCATTAAATGACCTGTTTATATTTCTACATATCACTGGACTTTAAGCCCTTAGAGTGTTTTTTTATGTTTTATAGCCTAATTACTATAAAGCACATTGAATGTCCTCTCTAAAGTGTTTTTTATTTAAATGAGTGGATTCTTCAATATTAGTCTTTTTATTTAACAATATTGATACAAACTGATAGACGACATATGAGAGTTTATTTCATATATTGAAAGACATTTCCAATTGCCAAGAGTTAGTTTCAAAAGCATTGAATCATTGTATTTAATCCTTACCTTTTTTCCCTCATCTTTCCCCTACACCAAAAAGAGAATTCAGAAAGAGCATGTCAAGCTGCAGACTGAACAGGTACTTCTGAACCGTGGCATAGTCTAGGAATCCAGGGAGAGCAGTAGCAGCAGAAGCTGAGTCAGCTGGATGAGGCAAATAAACTAATTACTACACTGAGCCTAATGCCTCTGCAGAAAAAATGGACGGGTTAGAATTATGGTAGGCACTGAGAGAGGGCATTTGAGGGCACACAGACTGAAACCAAAATCACAGACAACTAGCCAATCTGATTACACATACCACAGCCTTCTCTAACTCAATGAAACTAAGCCATGCTGTGTGGGGCCACCAAAGATGTATGGCTCACTATGGAGAGGTCTGAAAGAATGTGGTCCACTGGAGAAGGGGCTGGCAAATCTTTCAGTATTCTTGCCTTGATAACCCCATGAAGAGTATGAAAAGGCAAAAAAATAGGACACTGAAAGATAAACTCCCCAGGTTGCTAGGTGCCCAATATGCTTCTAGAGATCAGTGGAGAAATAACTCCAGAAAGAATGCAGGGATGGAGAAAGCAAAACAACATCCTGTTGTGGATGTGACTGGTGATAGAAGCAAGGTCCGATGCCATAAACAGCAATATTGCATAGGAACTTGGAATGTTAGGTCCATAAATCAAGGCAAATTGGAAATGGTCAAACAGGAGATGGCAAGGGTGAATGTTGTCATTCTAGGAATCAGCGAACCTAAGATGGACTGGAATGGGTAAATTTAACTCAGATGACCATTATATCTACTACTGTGGGCAGGAATCCCTTAGAAGAAATTAAGTAGGCATTATAGTCAACAAAAGAGTCTGAAATGCAGTACTTAGATGCAATCTCAAAAATGACAGAACGATCTCTTTTTGTTTCCAAGGCAAACCATTCATACCACGGTAATCCAAGTCTATGCCTCAACCAGTAATACTGAAGAAGCTGAAGTTGAATGGTTCTATGAAGACCTACAAGACCTTTTAGAACTAACATCCCAAAAAGATGTCCTCATTATATGGGACTGGGATGCAAGAGTAGGAAGTCAAGAAACACCTGGAGTAACAGGCAAATTTGGTCTTGGAGTACAGATGAAGGAGGACAAAGGCTAATAGAGTTTTTCCAAGAGAACACACTGGTCAAAGCAAATACCCTCTTTGAACAACACAAGAGAAGACTCTATACATGAACATCACCAGATGGTCAAAACCAAAATTGGATGGATTGTATTCTTTGCAATCAAAGATGGAGAAGTTCTATATAGTCAGCGAAAACAAGACCAGGAGCTGACTGTGGCTCAGATCATGATCTAAATCAAATCATGATGACTATACAGTGGAAGTGAGAAATAGATTTAAGGGACTAGATCTGATAGACAAAGTGCCTGATGAACTATGGACAGAGGTTCATGACATTGTACAGGAGACAGGGATCAAGACCATCCCCAAGAAAAAGAAATGCAAAAAGGCAAAATGGCTGTCTGAGGAGGCCTTACAAATAGCTGTGAAAAGAAGAGAGGTGAAAAGCAGATGAGAAAAGGAAAGACATACCCATTTGAACGCAGAGTTCCAAAGAATAGCAAGGAGAGACAAGAAAGCCTTCCTCAGCGATCAGTGCAAAGAAATAGAGGAAAACAATAGAATGGGAAAGACTAAAGGTCTCTTCAAATAAATTAGAGATACCAAGGGAATATCTCATGCAAAGATGGACTCAATAAAGGACAGAAATTGTATCGACCTAACAGAAGCAGGGTTGCCATTTCCTTCTCCAGAACAGAAGCAGAAGATATTAAGAAGAGGTGGCATAAATACACAGAAGAACTGTACAAAAAAGACCCAGATAATCAATGGTGTGATCACTCACACTCACCTAGAGCCAGACATCATGGAATGTGAAGTCAAGTGGGCCTTAGGAAGCATCACTACGAACAAAGCTAGCGGAGGTGATGGAATTCCAGAGCTATTTCAAATCCTGAAAGATGATGCTGTGAAAGTGCTGCACTCAATATGCCAGCAAATTTGGAAAACTCAGCAGTGGCCACAGGACTGGAAAAGGTCAGTTTTCATTCCAATCCCAAAGAAAGGCAATGCCAAAGAATGCTCAAACTACTGCACTATTGCACTCATTTCACATACTAGAAAAGTAATGCTCAAAATTCTCCAAGCCAGGCTTCAGCAATAGGTGAACCGTGAATTTCCAGATGTTCAAGCTGGTTTTAGAAAAGGCAGAGGAACCAGATATCAAATTGCCAACATCTGATGGATCATCAAAAAGCAACAAAGTTCCAGAAAAACATCTATTTCTGCTTTATTGACTATGCCAAAGCCTTTGACTCTGTGGATCACAATAAACTACGGAAAATTCTGAAAGAGATGGGAATACCAGACCACCTGACCTGCTTCTTGAGAAACCTATATGCAGGTCAGGAGCAACAGTTAGAACTGGACATGGAACAACAGACTGGTTCCAAACAGAAAAAGGAGTATCTCAAAGCTGTATATTGTCACCCTGATTATTTAACTTCTATGAAGAATATATCTTGAGAAATCTGGGCTGGAGAAAGCACAAGCTAGAATCAAGACTGCTGGGAGAAATATCAATAATCTCAGATATGTAGATGACACCACCCTATGGCAGAAAGTGAAGAAGAACTAAAGAGCCTCTTGATGAAAGTGAAAGAGGAGAGTGAAAAAGTTGACTTAAAGTCAACATTCAGAAAACTAAGATTATGGTATCCGGTCCCATCACTTCATGGCAAATAGTTGAGAAACAGTGGCTGACTTTATTCTTGGGGGCTCCAAAATCAGTGCAGATGGTGATTGCAACCATGAAATTAAAAGACACTCTTTGAAAGGAAAGTTATGATCAACCTAGACAGCATATTCAAAAGCAGAGACATTACTTTGCCAACAAACGTCCGTTTAGTCAGGGCTATGATTTTTCTAGTAGAAATGTTTGGATGTGAAAGTTGGACTATAAAGAAAGCTAACCACCAAAGAATTGATGCTTTTGAACTGTGGTGTTAGAGAAGACTCTTGAGAGTCCCTTGGGTTGCAAGGAAATCCAGCCAGTCCATCCTAAAGGAGATCTATACTGGGTGTTCATTGGAAAGACTGATGTTGAAGCTGATGCTCCAATACTTTGGCCACCTGATGTGAAGAACTGACTCATGGCAAAGACCCTGATGCCAGGACAGATTGAGGGCAGGAGGAGAACTGGATGGCAGAGGATGAGATGGTTGGAAGGCATCACCGATTCAGTCGACATGAGTTTGGGCAAACTCCGGGAGTTGGTGGTGGACAGCAAGGCCTGGCATGCTGCAGTTCATGGGGTTGCAAAGAGTTGGACATGACTGAGCTACTGAACTGAACTGAAGAATTACCTAGCAGTTCTTCTGTTTCTATGCTAGGTAATTTAAATTTGTCATTCTGTTCATAAATCATATCCTTTTTTTCATTCTTTTAAACCCCTTCTAAACTATTCCACTACTTTCCGTGATGGTACTACAAACTAATCCTTGCTTTTACCTACTGGTGATCATATTTTCCCAAGATTATTCCAGTCCTGATTAGAAAAATGGAAATTCAAGCCACAGTGAGATGTCACTACACACCTATATGAATGACAAAGAGGGGGAAAATGTAAAGTGCAATGTTTTAGCAAGGATGTACATCAATGATAACTCTCATATATTGCTTGCAGAAATGCCAAAATTTTAGCCACCTTGGAAAATAATTTAAAAGTTTCTTAATACATTTAAACACAATTATCATATCAACCAAAACTGCACTCCTAAGTATTTATCCAAAAAAAAAAAAGAAACATCTCAACCCAAAAGTTTGGATGCCAGTGTTTATTGAGTTAATTCACACTTTTCCAAAACTGGAAATAAATGAGATGTCCATTAATTGGTGAATAGATAAAAATCTATGCTACATCTAGTCTAGTTAAACTATGGTTTTTCAAGTAGTTATGTAGGGATGTGAGAGTTGGACTATAAAGCTGAGTGCTGAAGAATTAATGCTTTTGAACTATGGTTTTGGAAAAGACTCTTGAGAGTCCCTTGGACTGCAAGGAGATCCAACCAGTCCATCCTAAAAGGAATCAGTCCTGAATATTCATTGGAAGTACTGATGTTGCAGCTGAAATCCCAATGCTTTGGCCACCTGATGCCAAGAACTAACTCACTGGAAAAGACCCTGGTACTGGGAAAGATTGAAAGCAGGAGGAGAAGAGAATGACAGAGGGTGAGATGGGTGGATGGCATCACTGACTCAATGGACATGAGTTTGAGTAAATTCCAGGAGTTGGTGTTGGACAGGGAAGTTTGACGTGCTACAGTTCATGGAATCACAAAGAGTCAGACATGACTGAGCAACTGAACTCAACTGAACTGAATGCTACATTCACTCAATGGATCACTACTTATGCATTAAAATAAATGGACTACTGATAACATGAAATGATATAGATGAATCCCAATTGCATTTTGTTAAATGAAAGAAGTCAGATTGTAAAGGCTACATATCTGACGTCTGGGAAAAGACAGTATCGTAACGACAGAAAAAGAGCAGTATTTGCCAGGGGCTAAGAGTACAGAAAATTGATTGACTACAAAGTGGCACAAAGAAACTTTGAAGTGCTGAAAATATGTCTTTCTTATAGTGTTCATTACACAGCAATATGCACTTGTCAAATTCATAGAAGTTAATAAATGTAAGAGTGATTTTACTTTATGCATATTATGACTTAACAAAATCTGACTTTTCAAAACCTTTCTTAAATCACCCTAAATATCCATAGAAATAAATTTTTAATAAAAATATAATTTTTATTTTTTTTATTTTTAAGCTTTACATAATTGTATTAGTTTTGCCAAATATAAAAATATAATTTTTAAAAATCATCAAAAATTTCTAATAAAAATACATTTTTTTCTAATTCTTTTCTAGACAAAAGCTATGAAATTTTCTCAGCAACACTAATGCAACCAATTAATCAATGCATTTCACCTCTTTTCCAGAGGTCAAGAAGCAACAATAATAACAAAAATACATTATTTACAAAGTGCTCCCAATGTAATTTAAAATTTTTAGACTGGTATTATTTGCTATATGGAGTCCATACATTTCAGTTCAATTCATTTCAGTCGCTCAGTCGTGTCTGACTCTTTGCGACCCCATGAATCGCAGTACGCCAGGACTCCCTGTCCGTCACCAACTCCTGGAGTTCACTCAGACTCAAGTCCATCGAGTCAGTGATGCCATCCAGCCATCTCATTCTCTGTCATCCCCTTCTCCTCCTGCCCCCAATCCTTCCCAGCAACAGAGTCTTTTCCAATGAGTCAACTCTTCGCATGAGGTGGCAAAGTACTGGAGTTTCAGCTTTAGCATCATTCCTTCCAAAGAAATCCCAGGGCTGATCTCCTTCAGAATGGACTGGTTGGATCTCCTTGCAGTCCAAGGGACTCTCAAGAGTCTTCTCTAACACCACATTTCAAATGCATCAATTCTTCGGGCTCAGATTTCTTCATAGTCCAACTCTCACATCCATATATAGAGTATGTGCATAAATGCAAATATACATGTAATAGATGAATAGGCAGATAGATGACAGATACATACAAACACACATAGAGTTAATATAGCAAATAAAACATTTTAAATAAGCATAAAAGTAATGACTCCCTTCTAAAAAATGTAGTCATCAATAAGCAAGTTTAACACAATAGGCATTATTTTCCCTAACTCTAAGAGCAAGGTCTTCCAGTTTTATTCTCATGTACAAACTCTAGTAAAACCTTTCCTTTTGTCAGGTATCAAGTTTTTATATTGTGTTTTCTCTCCTCTAGAGACTAGGTCTTTGGTTCTCTTCTCTCATTTACAGCCTCCTTGAGTGATCAAATCCCTTATGATTACACAGTGGAAGTGAGAAATTGATTTAAGGGACTAGATTTGATACATAGAGTGCCTGACGAACTATGGACAGATGTTCATAACATCGTACAGGAGACTGGGATCAAGACCATCCCCATGGAAAAGGAATGCAAAAAAGCAAAATGGCTGTCTGAGGAGGCCTTACAAATAGCTGTGAAAAGAAGAGAAGCGAAAAGCAAAGGAGAAAAAGAAAGATATAAGCATTTGAATGCAGAGTTCCAAAGAATAGCAAGGAGAGATAAGAAAGCCTTCCTCATTAATCAATGCAAAGAAATAGAGGAAAACAACAGAAGGGGAAAGACTAGAGAGCTCTTCAAGAAAATTAGAGATACCAAGGGAACATTTCATGCAAAGATGGGCTCAATAAGGACAGAAATGGTATGGACCTAACAGAAGCAGAAGATATTAAGAAGAGGTGGCAAGAATACACAGAAGAACTGTACAAAAAAGATCTTCATGACCCAGATAATCAAAATGGTGTGATCGCTCACCTAGAGCCAGACATCCTGGAATGTGAAGTCAAGTGGGCCTTAGAAACCATGACTACGAACAAAGCTAGTTGAGGTGATGGAATTCCAGTTGAGCTATTTCAAATCCTGAAAGATGATGCTGTGAAAGTGCTGCACCCAATATGCCAGCAATTTTGAAAAATTTGGCCACAGTGGCCACAAGACTGGAAAAGGTCTGTTTTCATTCCAATCCCAAAGAAAGGCAATGCCAAAGAATGTTCGAACTATCACACAATTGCACTCATCTCACATGCTTGTAAAATAATGTTCAAAATTCTCCAAGCCAGGCTTCAGCAATACATGAACCGTGAACTTCCAAATGTTCAAGCTGGTTTTGTAAAAGGCAGAGGAACCAGCTGCTGGATCATGGAAAAAGCAAGAGATTTCCAGAAAAACATTTATTTCTGCTTTATTGACTATGCCAAAGCCTTTTACTGGGTGGATCACAATAAACTGTGGAAAATTCTGAAAAAGTTGGCAATACCAGACCACCTGACCTGCCTCTTGAGAAACCTATATGCAGGTCAGGAAGCAACAGTTAGAACTGGACATGGAACAACAGACTGGTTCCAAATAGGAAAAGGAGTACGTCAAGGCTGTATATTGTCACTCTGCTTATTTAACTTATGTGCAGAGTACATCATGAGAAATGCTGGGCTGGAAGAAGCACAAGCTGGAATCAAGATTGCTGGGAGAAATATCAATAACCTCAGGTATGCCAATGACATCACCCATATGGCAGAAAGTGAAGAGGGGCTAAAAAGCCTCTTGATGAAAGTGAAAGAGGAGAGTGAAAAAGTTGGCTTAAAGCTCAACATTCAGAAAACTAAGATCATGGCATCTGGTCCCATCACTTCATGGGAAATAGATAGGGAAACACTGGAAACAGTGTCAGATTTTATTTTTGGGGCCTCCAAAATCACTGTAGATGGTGATTGCAGCCACGAAATTAAAAAAGGCTTATTCCTTGGAAGGAAAGTTATGGCCAAACTAGATGGCATATTGAAAAGCAGAGACATGTTGCCAACAAAGGTCCGTCTAGTCAAGGCTATGGTGTTTCTAGTGTCACGTGTGGATGTGAGAGTTGGACTGTGAAGTAAGCTGAACACTGAAGAATTGATGCTTTTGAACTGTGGTGCTGGAGAAGACTCTTGAGAGTCCCTTGGACTGTAAAGAAATCCAACCAGTCCATTCTGAAGGAAATCAGTCCTGGGGGTTCATTGGAAGGACTGATGCTAAAGCTGAAACTCCAATACTTTGGCCACCTCTTGCAAAGAGTTGACTCATTGGAAAAGACCCTGATGCTGGGAAGGATTGAGGGCAGGAGGAGAAGGGGACGACAGAGGATGAGATGGCTGGATGGTATCACAGACTCAATGGACATGAGTTTGAGTGAACTTCGGGAGCTGGTGATGGACAGGGAGGCCTGGTGTGCTGTGATTCATGGGGTCGCAAAGAGTCGGACACGACTGAGCGACTGAACTGGACTGAACTGAGTGATCTCATTCATTGTCAGTGGCTTCAAATGCCATCCTTTTGCTGATGATTCCAAAATATTTGTTCTGAGTTCTGTTAGAGATAAAGAAACTTATATTCATGTGAATATAAGTGTCTCAAAATGCCTGCTGCTGCTGCTGCTAAGTAGCTTCAGTCGTGTCCGATTCTGTGCGACCCCAAAGATGGCAGCCCACTGGGCTCCGCCATCCCTGGGATTCTCCAGGCAAGAACACTGGAGTGGGTTGCCATTTCCTTGTCTAATGTATGAAAGTGAAAAGTGAAAGTGAAGTCGCTCAATCGTGTCCAACTCTAGCAACCCCATGGACTGCAGCCTACCAGGCTCCTCCATCCATGGGATTTTATATTCAACCCTTAATTCCGGCATGAATGACAGAAATAATGAAAGAAACTGCATCTCCTAAATTCTCTCTTTCAGGGAGATGCAACTGCAGATATTCACTTATGAACAACAAACAGTGTCACACCTGATATGCCTCTTTCCTCCTCATGTGTATTTGATCAGCCAGCAAACATGCCAGTGGTGCATCTTAGACGTTATCAAATTCCTTCACTCCTTGAACCTATGCTATGTCTCCCTATTTTCTCTCATGATGATATCTAACTTTCTTACAATGCTTATAGGACTCTTGATCAGCTTGCTTCTCTTTGTTTCTCTGCCATATCTGCTTCCAGGGTTACGTTTTTCTTCCCCAAAATCTATGCTCCCATCTACCTTTGGGTCTTTGCATTCTGTTCCTTTTGCTACAGTGTTAGTTACTCAGTCGTGTCTAATTCTCTGCGACCCCATGGACTGTAGCCCACCAGGCTTCTCGGTCCATGGAATTTTCCAGGCAAGAATACTGGAGTGGGCCACCATTTTCTTCTCCAAGAGATCTACCCAATCCAGGGATCAAACTTGGGTGTTCTTCATTCCTGACAGATACTTTACCATTTGAGCCACCAGGGAAGTCCCTCTTTTTGCTAAGGTATGTTTTATTTTTATGCCTTATATAAGTTTCCCTTTATATAACCTGTCTAAAACATCCTAATTTTTCAGATTTCCCTGTATACACTGGGGCTTCCTAGGTGGCACTAGTGGTAAAGAACCTGCCTGTTAATGTGAAAGACATAGAGATTAGGGTTCGATCTCTGGGTGGAAAAGATCCCCTGGAGGGGAGCATGCCAACCCACTCCAGTATCCTTGCCTGGAGAGTCCGGTGGATAGAGGAGCCTGGTTGGCTATGGTCCATAGAGTCCCAAAGAGAAGGACACAATTGAAGCAACTTAGCACACTCACACATGTATACATTGCTTTTTGTCAAGTATGTTTTCTGATAATATAACACAACCTGTGTTGACAATATCATAACATGTTTACAATTTTCTACTTATTTGTATCTCCATGTTGAGTGAGTGTGTTGAGTATGTGTATATAACAAAAAATTATGTTCTTTATAATTTATATTTTAATAGCAAACACTACGCTTTTAACATTTGGGGTTAATTAATTAGAATGTTTTTTAAAAACATTCTTAAAATCGCATGAATGGGGTTGAGAAGCTTTTTGTCAAAGCTATGTCATACTGTTCTTGATAAGAGAGAACGAAGTATGAAATGAAATTACATATAATAGAAACATAATTTACCACTGTAATTACTCTCAGCATAGCAATTGGGTGCATGAGAAAATAATAGATTACAAGACATGCTCAATGAGAATAGATTTGGGGAACTTCACAGCAAAGCTATGATCTTTCTGACACTGCATAATGGTTTGTATAAGAACAAGGAAATGTAAGAGATAAAGTAGTCCTTCAGATAGAATATTTGTACTGACAAGAAGCAATAAAATATTCAAGGTTTAAACTAAATATAACTTTGTATTCTAACTTTCACAAAATACTATTCTTATGGTTTATTTCCTCAATTGCTTCAATGATTTAAAAAATGATTATTCTGTTCTTAGAAATTTTTCATCCTTTCCTATATGCATATAGATACTGAAAAGAAATAAAGGTAATACATAACCAACTGGGCTCCTATATCTACTAAAATAAGGGGAAATATGTCAGAAAAGAAAACAATGACGCATGGATCTGAGGGGATATATGAATAATAGGTTGTAGTTTAAAAATTGTAACAGCATGAAGTTCAGAATAAGAGAACAAAGAGAAAGTTGACGTATGTGAGACATGATGGATTTAGATCACCAAGATTGTAACCTATAATCCTTGCGACAGAAACAAATTATGTGCTTATGTTCAATGAAAATTTCACATCAAAGCCATTTCAAGTATAATGAAAACAATTAATGGAAAATAAGGTAAAATGTAAACATCCTCAGATTTTATTAAGAGGAATATGCACATCATATCTATGTCAA
This sequence comes from Bison bison bison, assembly GCF_000754665.1. Classification (NCBI taxonomy): domain Eukaryota; kingdom Metazoa; phylum Chordata; class Mammalia; order Artiodactyla; family Bovidae; genus Bison; species Bison bison. The sequence continues at coordinate 3,477,271 of NW_011494959.1, read as the reverse complement.
ATAATGCTCTTTTGATTCACAACTATGTGTAATAATGCAGTTTTCATCATTCAGTTCAGTTCAGTTCTGTCGCTCAGTCGTGTCCGACTCTTTGCGACTCCATGAATCGCAGCACGCCAGGCCTCCCTGTCCATCACCAACTCCCAGAGTTCACTCAAACTCATGTCCGTCAAGTTGGTGATGCCATCCAGCCATCTCATCCTCTGTTATCCCCTTCTCCTCCTGCCCCCAATCCCTCCCAGCATCAGAGTCTTTTCCAATGAGTCAACTCTTCGCATCAGGTGGCTAAAGTACTGGAGTTTCAGCTTCAGCATCAGTCGTTCCAGTGAACACCCAGGACTGATCTTCTTTAGGATGGACTGGTTGGATCTCCTTGCAGTCCAAGGGACTCTCAAGAGTCTTCTCCAACACCCCAGTTCAAAAGCATCAATTCTTCGGCACTCAGCTTTCTTCACAGTCCAAATCTCACATCCATACATGACCACAGGAAAAACCATAGCCTTGACTAGATGAACCTTTGTTGGCAAAGTAATGTCTCTGCTTTTGAATATGCTATCTAGGTTGGTCATAACTTTCCCTCCAAGGAGTAAGCGTCTTTTAATTTCATGGCTGCAGTCACCATCTGCAGTGATTTTGGAGCCCCCCCAAAATAAAGTCTGACACTGTTTCCAC
>NW_011494959.1:3472536-3476499 GCF_000754665.1 Bison bison bison | reverse complement strand
TATTTCCCATGAAGTGATGGGACCAGATGCCATGATCTTCATTTTCTGAATGTTGAGCTTTAAGCCAACTTTTTCACTCTCCTCTTTCACCTTCATCAAGAGGCTTTTTAGTTCCTCTTCACTTTCTGCTGTAAGGATGGTGTCATCTGCATATCTGAGGTTATTGATATTTCTCTGGGCAATCTTGATTCCAGCTTGTGCTTCTTCCAGCCCAGCATTTCTCATGATGTACTCTGCATATAAGTTAAATAAGCAGGGTGACAATATACAGCCTTGACGAACTCCTTTTCCTATTTGGAACCAGTCTGTTGTTCCATGTCCAGTTCTAACTGTTGCTTCCTGACCTGCATACAGGTTTCTCAAGAGGCAAGTCAGGTGGTCATCTCTTTCAGAGTTTTCATCATTATTCAGGTCCCATCTCTTTCAGAGTTTTCATCATTATTCACATTTAAATGTCTTTTGACTTTCTTTGTGATTTATTTTTGACCCACAGACTAGTAGCACATAGTTTAATTTCCAATTACTTGGTGTTTTAAATGGCGTGTTTTTAAGTTATCCCCTTGTGATAAGGCAATATACTCTGTATTTTTCAATCTTTTTAAATTTATTGATAAATGTTCTATGATAGAAATAGCATTTAATTTTGATGACTATTGCATGTGCTCTTGAAAAGTATCTTCTCAGTTGACTGTGTTGTGTAAATGTTAATTTGGTGAAGATAGTTATTAGAGTATTTCAAGTCATCTATTTTTTTTTTCTTCTCTATCTAGTTCTATCAAAAGGTGAGAGAAGAGCATTAAAATCTCAAACTAGCTTTTGTCTTTTTAATTGAATAAATTTTGGTTTATATTTAAGCTCTATCTATTATTCAGAACCTATTTGTGATTTCCTTTATTAGAATTATATATTTATAATACAAATAGAATATAATTATATTTATTAGAATTATATTTTATCTCTTGGCTTTTTAGCATTTATCTATTTGCATTAGTTTAGTTGTTGTTTGGGGACTATAATACACATTTATAACTTTTCACTGTCTACTTAGAGTTAATACTTTAAAACTTCATGGAAAATGTAGAAAGCATACAATGCTGTAGGACAATTTACCACATCTCTCATTTTTGTACTGTTATCATATGTAGAAAACCTCTGTTGATAATAACCCTCAGCAGACAATGTTGTAATTTTTCTTTAAGCAGTTTTATTTTAAGAAATACACAGGGAAAACATAGCTTTTATTTTTACTCAAGTATTTTAATTTTAATTTACATTTCTTGTGCTCTTCATTCTCTTCAGAAAACCCTGTATAATTTTCCTTTTGCTTAATATAATGTTTTTAATAATTTTAATTATGCAAGTTTTCTACTTGAAAATATCTAGTTCACTTACATTCATCAATGTAGGCATGGCCACTGTACATAATTTTTTTTTTTTATTGTTTTGTTTTTTTGGTGGAGTCTGTGTTTTCCTTTTTAGAAGTTACAGATATCATTGTCTTCTAGTGTCCACTGTTTCTGATAAAAATTGACCAGCTATTGAAATTACTCTTGCCCTGTATACATTGAATTGCCTTTCTCAGCCCCTTTTGAATATATAACCTTCACTTTGAACTTCAGAAATTTGCCTATAATGTGATTGGTATGATTTCCTTTCTTATTAAATATGCTTCTCTGATTTTCTACCTGGTCTAAATTTACATCTTTCAAAAATCTGAGATACTGACTAAATGCTCCCTTAAAATAATTCCCCTATATTTTAATTCCCCTGCTCTTCTAGGTGTCCAGTTATGACTATGTTAAGCACATTTATATTGCTTCACAAGTTCCTGATATTCTCTTTATTAGTTTTCCAATTTTATTTCTTTGTTATCCTTCAGATTGGATAACTATTTTATTGCTCTATTTGCTATTCCTCACTTGATTTTCTATCACCTCCAGTCTTAAGTCTCTCCAAGTGATTCTTTCTTTTACAATTTCTTATTTTGTATCTTTCACTACTTTAGTTTCTTTTTTTTTTTTACCTATAAAAGCATCTTCTTTTATCTTCTTGAGCACAGATATGGTAGTATCTGGTACATTAATTCCAGCATCTAAGTTGGTTCTTGATTGGTCTCCACTTATTGCCTCTTTCTTTAGTGTGGATTATATTTCCTGTTTTTCATATACCTAGCATTTGGGGTCCTATCCTAGACATTTTGAATTACATAGTTTGGACAATTTGTATTCTGTTATGTTTCTCAAAGATGACAGGCTGAATTCAGCCTCAAAGCTAAAATCATCAGGTCAGTTATTTTAGCCTGGCTTGGGAAACTAGGAATGCATAGTTCAGAGATGAACCAGAAGAGAATAGCAATCCATTCCAGTATTCTTGCCTGGAAGATTCCATGCACAGCAGAGCCTGAGGGTGAGGGGCTACAGTCCATGGGGTCACAAAAAGTTGGACACGACTAAGTGACTAATACCCTCACTTTCATGTTATACAAATAACTGGAAACTGTCTACAGTTTTCTCCTTTCTAAGATGTTTGTGTATATATTCTTAACTATGTGAAGATTTGGTTCTTCAAAGAAAACTACAGAGTATTTTGGATTTGACCAGCCCACATTGTAAAACTAGAACCTGTCTTTGAGTCAAAATGCATGCAAGTTAGTTACACATCTATATGCTATATTTTTTTCTGATGAGGGACAGCACTGCTCCAGTATCTGCCAGCTTTATTTATTCCCCAGTGCCATCAATTCCTTGCATTTTTAATTGCTTTTAGTTATTTTCAGAAAGAATAGTTGTTCTAATAGCGGCTACTCAATCATCACCCTGAAAACATATCTTTGATTATATGGTGGGGTGATTTTTTTTTCCAAAATGTTCAAAAATAGTTGATTTTTTGTATACTTTTCATATTCTTAATTTGTTATTCTATACACACACTTGGAGTGCTGCCTTATTGCTCCCAATATCTTATTTTGGGGTTTACAGTATTTATGGAATATCTTAGTAGTAATTGGCAAAAATATCCTGAACTTGCAGTGTTTTAATCTCATTTTTATTGAAACCCTGTAGGCATAAAACATACAGGTATGACTGTATTTTTTCATTTCTACATTAACTTATGTTGTAAAATCCAACTGCTTCAAGGTAAGACTTCTGCTATAATACTTATGAAAGTCATATTCTTGCAGAGTCCATTACAGGAAAGGATACAGCTGGATCACAGATGTTAGGATACAACTTTTACTTCTGAAGGCTATTATTTAAATTTGAGGATTGACTAAAGTAAGATGATCATATTCTTAAAACATACCTATCATTTTCTATTAATATTTTCTATGAAGCCAAAACCAAAACATATGGGAACAACCTCATTGATGCACATATCTATATGATAGTACATGAGAGTCTTAACAATGTTTAGTTTGTGATTTGATAAGAAACATTCAAAATTCCTTTGAGGAGATGTTTACCTTGTTGGCTATCATCAACAATAGAATCCCTCTAAGAGAATATCGTGAAACTCATTTAGCTCTCATGTGTAGTATATAGCTCTCATGTGTAGTATATAAGATGCAACAATTTTCTGACTTTGCAAAGAATGTAGGAAAGAAAAAGATGAATAGGAAAATAGAAAGTTTTAAAGATTTCTCATAGGTTATAATTTTGAAATAGGAAGTTTCTGTGGCTACTAGATAATTGCAGATTTGTTTGTTTGTTTTATGCTCTAATTTCTCCCATGGACAAACTACCATGGTTTTACTTCCAGTCAAGATTATTTTTATCTTGGACACAACAGGCTCTAATAACCATTAAAATATTAATTTCATCCATAGCAATCATACCACAAGAGCTATATACTTGTTCACAACATATATGTATATATATATGATGAACATTGAAAAGAATTGTGAGTGTGAGGAGTTCCATGGACTAAGACCTCAGTGAAACAACTACCTGGTGAAAAATTTAT
>NW_011494959.1:3467048-3472296 GCF_000754665.1 Bison bison bison | reverse complement strand
TTCACTCACACTCATGTCCATCGAGTCAGTGATGCCATCCAGCCATCTCATCCTCTGTCATCCCCTTCTCCTCCTGTCCCCAATCCCTCCCAGCATCAGAGTCTTTTCCAATTAGTCAACTCTTCGCATGAGGTGGCCAAAGTTCTGGAGTTTCAGCCTTAGCATCATTCTTTCCAAAGAAATCCCAGGGCTGATCTCCTTCAGAATGGACTGGTTGGATCTCCTTGCAGTCCAAGGGACTCTCAAGAGTCTTCTCCAACACCACAGTTCAAAAGCGTCAGTTCTTCAGCACTCAGCCTTCTTCACAGTCCAACTCTCACATCCATACATGACCACTGGAAAAACCATAGCCTTGACTAGACAGACCTTTGTTGGCAAAGTAATGTCTCTGCTTTTGAATATGCTATCTAGGTTGGTCATAACTTTCCTTCCAAGGAGTAAGCATCTTTTAATTTCATGGCTGCAGTCACCATCTGCAGTGATTTTGGAGCCCAGAGAAATAAAGTCTGACACTGTTGCCACTGTTTCCCCATCTATTTCCCATGAACTGATGGGACCAGATGCCATGATCTTCTTTTTCTGAATGTTGAGTTTAAGCCAACTTTTTCACTCTCCACTTTCACTTTCATCAAGAGGCTTTTTAGTTCCTTTTCACTTTCTGCCATAAGGTGGTGTCATCTGCGTATCTGAGGTTATTGATATTTCTCCCGGCAATCTTGATTCCAGCTTGTGCTTCTTCCAGCCCAGCGTTTTTCATGATGTACTCTGCATATAAGTTAAATAAGCAAGGTGACAATAGACAGCCTTGAGGTACTCGTTTTCCTATTTGGAACCAGTTTGTTGTTTCATGTCCAGTTCTCCACCATGCTGAAGTGGCGGGTAAGGGAAGGGAGGCAGGGGTAAGAATGGCTCAAATGTCACAAACTCTTCTTACCAATATTTGGTAAGTTTTCACTAAGATATGTATTATATACATATACATATACTGAATATTGGTAAGAAAAGTAGGTGACATTTGAGCCATTCTTACCCCTCCCTCCCTTCCCTTACCCTCCACTTCAGCATGGTGGAAGCCCCATTCTAGTTGACTGGTTTGGTTTTCTCGAGGGACTCCTGAGTCTTATGCAACACCACAGTTTGAAAGCATCAATTTTTGGTGCTCAGCCTTCTTTATAATCCAAATTTCACATCTATACATGACTACTAGAAAAACCATAGCTTTGACTATACAGACCTTTGTTGGCAAAGTAGTGTCTCTACTTTTTAATATGCTGTCTAGCAGCAAACATCTTTGGAAGAAAAGATGTTATATTAGAAAATATTATCTTAATGGTAAATAAAGTAGCAAAAAAGAATAGAGAAACAAAAAGTAAGATATAGGACATATTGGGGAAAAGTCAATAAGCAGATGTAAATCCAAATAAATAACATTAAATACATATAGATAAAAAAGTTCAATGCAAAGGCACAGGTTTCTAGATTGGAGAAATAAAAATAGGAGTCAACCAAGCTTTTTACAAGAGATATTCTTTAGATAAAAGACACATACATTTCAAAAGTAATATAGGGGAAAAAAAGATATACCATGCAAACAACAACCATAAGAAAGGTGAAATGACCATATGAACATCAGACAAAAATGCAATTTAAAAAAAAAGATGTTTTAGAAATAAAAAGGAATGATTTTTAAATATGAGTCAATTAATTGCTAAATGTAAGCATTATATGGGCTTCCGTGGTAGCTCTGATTGTAAAGAATCTGCTTGCAATGCAGAAGACCCAGGTTCAATCCCTGGGTCGAGAAGAGTCCCTGGAAAAGGAAATGACAATGCATTTCATTATTCTTACCTCAAGAATTCCATGAAGAGAGGAGCCTGGTGGGCTATAGTACACAGGATCACAGAGTCAAACACCACTGAACAACTAACACTTTCACACTTTCAAGAATTATATACATATTTACACCTAATAACAGAGACCCAAAGTGCATGAAACAAAAGCAGAATTGAAAGAAGACCAGGTGGTGCTAGTGATAAAGAACTCACCTGCCACTGTAGGAAATATAAAAGATGAGGATTTGTTCCCTGGTCTGGCAAGATGCCCTGGAGAAGGGCATGGCAAACCACTCCCATAGTCTTACCTGGAGAATCCCATAGGTTGCAGTCCATAAGGTCACAAAAAGTCACCATAAGGTCAAGAGACTTAGCATGCATACACATAGATAATTTTAAAATAAGCCTTAAAAACAATTGCTTAAGAATTCAATAATGGACAGAAGATCTATCCATTGCAGAAGATCAAAAAGGAAATAGAAGACTTGAACAACTCTACTAGCCAGTGAGATCTAACGAACACTCCACCAAACAGTAGCAGAATACATATTCTTCTCAAATCCATATGAATCTTTTGAAACATTCTCCAAGAATAAGGTATACCATTAAACAAGCCCCAGAATTTTCAGAGAAATTTAAATCATACAATGTAAGTTCTTTTGGAAAAATGAAATTAAGTTAGAAGTTAGTAACATAAATTTGGAAAAGTCCCAAATATGTACAAATTAAATACCATATGACTAAATAATCAATGGGTCAAAGCAGAAATGACAAGAATTTAAAAACTTTGAGTTGAATGAAAATGAAAACACAACATATCAAAAGTCATGAGTGAAAGTTGCTCAGTCGTGTCCAACTTTGTGACCCCGTGAACTATACAGTCCATGGAATTCTCCATGCAAGAATACAGGAGTGGGTAGCCTTTCCTTTCTCCATAGGATCTTCCCAACCCAGGGGTCGAAGCGAGGTTTGCTGCATTACAGACGGATTTTTACCAGCTGAGCCACAAGAAAAGACCAAGAATACTGGAGTGGGTAGCCTATCCCTTTTCCAGGGAATCTTTCCCACCCAGGAATTGAATCGGGGTCTCCTGCATTGCAGGCAGATTCTTTACCAACCAAGCTATGACGGGTTACCCCTAAATCAGTGCTTAGAGGATAATTTATATCTACAAACACCCATACAAAAGTGAAAGATCTCAAATTGTTATATAGACAATTGTTTCCCCCTGAAACGTCATATGTTGAAATTCTAACCCACATTCCTTAGAATGTATTTGGCGGGGTGTTACATAGCTTATGGGATCTTAGTTCCCTCTTCCCCAAGGATTAGACAGGAGGCCACTGCAGTGAAAGCACCAAGTCCTAACTACTGGATGGCCAGGGAACTCTCCCTTAGACTATGTTTGTAGAAATACTTTAAGTATCTAATTAAGCTTAAATGAGATCATTGGAGGTAGCCATAATCCAATACTACTATTATCCATATAAGCAGAGGAAATTTGAGCATGGACATGTACAGAGTGAAGACCCTGTCAGAGACAGAGAGAAGATGGCCATCTACTAGTCAAGAAGAGAGGCCTAAGAAGAAAACAACTGTGTTGACACTTTGATCCTCAAGATTCATGCTTCCAGAATTCTGAGAAAATAAATTTCTGGTTTTTCAGCCATCCAGTCTGTGGTGCTTTCTTATGGCAGACATAGCAAATTAATACACAAATCAATAATTTATTCTTCTAAGTTAACCCCTTGAAACATAAGTGGTAACTCTAAAATAAGCAGAAAGAAGGGAATAATAAATTTTAGTGTAGAAATCAATTAAATAGTAAATAAAAACACAACAGAGAAAAATTAATGAAACCAAAAGTAAGTAATTTGAAAGATAAACAGTGAAATTGACTAAGAAAAAATATAGAAGACACAAATTACTAATATTAAGAATAAAAGTCAAACTATTACTACTTTCTTGCAGAAACAGAAAAAGGATATTATGGACATAAAATGCCAACAAATAAGATAATTTTGATGAAATGGCAACATTTCTAGAAAAATGAAAAATGATCAAAACTTATTCAAAAACAAGTAGAAATTAAAATAGACCCACAAGTAAAATGATGATGATAATTTCCCACAAAAACAAATCCAAGCAGAGATGGCTGTACCAGGAAGTTCTAGTAAACATTTAATAAAGAATTAATAGAATTAAAAAAAAAAAAAACTCTTCCAAAATTAAAAAAAAAGTAGGAAACTTTACAATTTTATGAAACCAGTATTACTTTAATAGCAAAACAATGCAAAGATGTCAAAAGAAAACTACAAACAAATTTGCTTATTAATATAGACACAAAATCTAGCAATATATAAAAAATATTATACACTGTAACTTGAGGAGATTTATACAAGAAATAAAAGGTTGGTTATATGTCCAAAAATCAATGCAGTGAGCCACATTAGTAAAATCAATAACCAAAACAAATCCAACACAGTCATCTCAATAGATATAGAAAAATAACTTGAGACTAATACTTCTAATTAACAACTTTTATTTTATTTCTTTATAATTATATTACTGTCATTTATTCCTTGATAAAGTTGTAAAAAAAAAAAAAAAAGCTGCATCTTTTTTTTAAGGAGAGGAAACAGCTGGGAGAACCTGACTTAGCAGCCAGAAGAGGGCATAAGAAGGCAAATCTCTGAGGAATCAAAACCAGGCAGAGAAAAGCCCCTAATCCTTCAGCTACAATTTATTTTTTAATATAAATTTATTTATTTTAATTAGAGGCTACTTACTTTATAATATTGTACTGGTTTTGCCATACATCAACATGAATCCACCATGGGTGTACACGTGTTCCCAATCCTGAAACCCCCTCCCATCTCCCTCCCCATACCATCCCTCTGGGTCATCCCAGTGCATCAGCCCCAAGCATCCTGTATCCTGCATCAAACTTGGGCTGGCGATTCATTTTTTATATGATATTATACATGTTTCAATGCCATTCTCCCAAATCATCCCACCCTCACCCTCTCCCACAGAGTCCAAAAGACTGTTCTATATATCTGTGTCTCTTTTGCTGTCTCACATTCAGGGTTATCGTTACCATCTTTCTAAATTCCATATATATGCATTAGTATACTGTATTGGTGTTTTTTTCTGGCTTACTTCACTCTGTATAATCGGCTCCAGTTTCATCCACCTCATTACTACTGATTCAAATGTATTTTTTTTAATGGCTGAGTGATACTCCATTGTGTATATGTACCACAGCTTTCTTATCCATTCATCTGCTGATAGACATCTAGGTTGCTTCCATGTCCTGGCTATTATAAACAGTGCTGTGATGAACAGTGGGGTACACGTGTCTCTTTCAATTCTGGTTTCCTCGGTGTGTATGCCCAGAAGTGGGATTGCTGGGT
>NW_011494959.1:3448226-3466948 GCF_000754665.1 Bison bison bison | reverse complement strand
ATGTTCTCCATAGTGGCTGTACTAGTTTGCATTCCCACCAACAGTGTAAGAGGGTTCCCTTTTCTCCATACCCTTTCCAGCATTTATTGCTTGTAGACTTTTGGATTGCAGCCATTCTGACTGGCGTGAAATGGTACCTCATTGTGGTTTTGATTTGCATTTCTCTGATAATGAGTGATGTTGAGCATCTTTTCATGTGTTTGTTAGCCATCTGTATGTCTTCTTTGGAGAAATGTCTATTTAGTTCTTTGGCCCATTTTTTGATTGGATCTTTTATTTTTCTGAAATTGAGCTGCAGGAGTTGCTTGTATATTTTTGAGATTAGTTGTTTGTCAGTTGCTTCATTTGCTATTGTTTTCTCCCATTCTGAAGGCTGTCTTTTCACCTTGCTTATAGTTTCCTTTGTTGTGCAGAAGCGTTTAAGTTTAATTAGGTCCCATTTGTTTATTTTTGCTTTTATTTCCAATATTCTGGGAGGTGGGTCATAGAGGATCCTGCTGTGGTTTATGTAGGAGAGTGTTTTGCCTATGTTCTCCTCTAGGAGTTTTATAGTTTCTGGTCTTATGTTTAGATCTTTAATCCATTTTGAGTTTATTTTTGTGTATGGTGTTAGAAAGTGTTCTAGTTTCATTCTTTTACAAGTGGTTGACCAGTTTTCCCAGCACCACTTGTTAAAGAGGTTGTCTTTTCTCCATTCTATATTCTTGCCTCCTTTGTCAGAGATAAGGTGTCCATAGGTGTGTGGATTTATCTCTGGGCTTTCTATTGTGTTCCATTGATCTATATTTCTGTCTTTGTGCCAGTACCATACTGTCTTGATGACTGTGGCTTTGTAGTAGAGCCTGAAGTCAGTCAGGTTGATTCCTCCAGTTCCATACTTCTTTCTCAAGATTGTTTTGGCTATTCGAGGTTTTTTGTATTTCCATAAAAATTGTGAAATTATTTGTTCTAGCTCTGTGAAAAATACCATTGGTAGCTTGATAGGGATTTCATTGAGTCTATAGATTGCTTAGGGTATAATACTCATTTTCACTATATTGATTCTTCCAATCCATGAACATGGTATATTTCTCCATCTATTAGTGTCCTCTTTGATTTCTTTCACCAGTGTTTTATAGTTTTCTATATATATATATGTCTTTAGTTTCTTTAGGTAGATATATTCCTAAGTATTTTATTCTTTTCGTTGCAATGGTGAGTGGAATTGTTTCCTTAATTTCTCTTTCTATTTTCTCATTATTAGTGTACAGGAATGCAAGGGATTTGTGTGTGTTGATTTTATATCCTGCAAATTTACTGTATTCATTGATTAGCTCTAGTAATTTTCTGGTGGAGTCTTTAGGGTTTTGTATGTAGAGGATCATGTTGTCTGCAAACAATGAGAGTTTTACTTCTTCTTTTCCAATTTGGATTCCTTTTATTTCTTTTTCTGCTCTGATTGCTGTGGCCAAAACTTCCAAAATTATGTTGAATAGTAATGGTGAAAGTGGGCACCCTTGTCTTGTTCCTGACTTTGGGGGAAATGCTTTCAATTTTTCACCATTGAGGATAATGTTTGCTGTGGGTTTGTCATATATAGCTTTTATTATGTTGAGGTATGTTCCTTCTATACCTGCTTTCTGGAAGGTTTTTATCATAAATGGATGTCGAATTTTGTCAAAGGCTTTCTCTGCATCTATTGAGGCTTTTATTTTTCAATTTGTTAATGTGGTGTATTACATTGATTTAGTTGCAGATATTGAAGAATCTTTGCATCCCTGGGATAAAACCCACTTGGTCATGGTGTATGATCTATTTAATGTGTTGTTGGATTCTGACTGTTAGAATTTTGTTAAGCATTTTTGCACATATGTTCATCAGTTATATTGGCCTGTAGTTTTCCTTTTTTAATACACTAGAAAAGAAAGAAATGTTGTCAATCAAGTAAAGAGCATTTACAAAAAACACTCACAGGTAATACCGAATGGTGAAGTGTTGAGACCTTTTCTCCTAAGATCAGGAACAAAACAAGAATGTCCTCTTTCACCACTATCCAACATGGTATAATAAATACAAATCAGAACAATTAGCAAGAAAATGAAATAGAAGACATCCATATTGAGACAGAAGAAATACAATTATTGTTATTGGAAAATAGCATAATTCTATGAATAGATAATCTTAAGGCATCTTGTAAAAAAATTACTGATAAACATATATGGCAATGTTTCAGGCAAAAAAGAAATAAACAAAAATAAATTATATTTCCAATAAATAGTCAAAATGAATCCAAGAAAATATTTCCATTTATGGTCACACTGAAAATAATAAAATACCTAGGAATGGATTTAACTAAAAAGGTGAATGACTTGCATGCTTAAAAATACAAAATTTTGATGAATGAAGTTTAGAAGACCTAATCAATTGGGAAAACATCCCTTGTTCATGGACTGGAAGAATTAATATTGTTAAGATGACAATACTCCTTAAAGTAATCCTAGATTCACTGCAATCTCTATTAAAATTCTAACAGAAATTCTTCCATTAATGTAAATGCCTATTCTCAAATTTATATGGAATTGCAAAAGATCCCAGTTGGCAAAACAATATTATGATAGAAAAACAAAATTGGATGAGTCATGCCTTTTATTTTAATATTTTTACAAACATGTAATGTCAAGCAAGACTGTTTACTGGAGTAAGCTTACACATATAGATAAAGGGAATAGAATTGAGTACATATGCTAACTCTTACATTAACAGTCAACAAAATGATTTTTGGCAAAATTGCAAAGAAAGTTCAATCAATAAAGCATATTCTTTTCAATAAATGATGCTGGAACTATTGGATATACATATGTATATCATTTTAAGAATCTGTCATGGAGAGATAAAGGTTTGAGCTTAAAACTCAAAACTTGCAGGAGCTCTGGTAAAAATCTCAGATTCTATTTGAGATCCAAGAAGGCTAACCTTAAGGGACTGCTGATTAGCTACATATGGTCATAGAACAATCTGGAACAACTTAGATTAGTCATATTATCTATGAGAAAAATTACAAAATATACATGTACATAATGCATCACCGACTCAATGGACATGAGTTTGAGTAAACTCCGGGAGTTGACGATAGACAGGGAGGCCTGGTGTGCTGCAGTCCATGGAGTCACAAAGAATTGGACATGACTGACCAACAGAACTGAACTGAATTATCTATAAATAATAAAATACTATTTAAGGACTTCATTGGTCCTCCAGTGGCTAAGAATTCACCTTACAATGCAGGGGATGTGGACTCAATCCCTGGCCAGGGAGCTAAGATCTGCCACTCCATGAAGCAACTAAGCTCGTGCACCACAACTACTAAGCTCATGTGCTCCAGAGCCTACATGACACAATGACAGTGATTGGGTGTCACAACTGAAGATCTCTCAAGATGCAGTGAAGGTCCCCTGTGCCACAAGAAAGACCTGACAAGTCAAGTAAATAAATATATAAATATTTTTTAAAAATAATGCTTGGATAGAATTATAGAAAAAGCAATAAGTTGTAGTGTTCATTTTACTGTTCTCCATAACTACTGCTCAAATAGCAAAATAACACAAGGCTATCACCATTCAGAAAAAAGCCATTATGCTTTTTTCTTAAAACTTAAGTACATATATTTTTGAAACACAGTTCAAATATTATATAAGTATTGCAATATACTCTGCATTACAAACTCAATTTTTACACTAAAATCATAGTGAAATGAAGTTCCCGATATAATTATGTTGACATAAACAATATAAAACTCATACCAAATATCTAATACTGGCATAAACATCATGTTTATAAATGCTTAGACAAGTAAAATAAGAATGACTATTCAAAATAATAAGTGAAAGAGAAAATCTAGGAAAGCTAGCTGATAATGCCAAATAATATTTATTGTTAAATTTTACTTTCAATGATTATCTCTAAGAATGTAGAACTGGAAGTTCATCAAAAAAGTACTCCATCAGCATGCCGACAATTATTTATCCAATAAAGACTTTCCTACAAAATATTTTACAAAGACTCTTTTTTTGTTGTTTTTTTTTTTTTTTTACAAGGACTCTTTATATCTGCAGAAACAACTTTAATTATTCTCTGTTAGTCCTTGTGCTGGGGTCCCCAGGTGACACAGTGATAAAAAATCTGCCTGCCAATGCAAGAGACATAAGAGACTCAGATTTGATCCTGGGGTTGGGAAGATCCCCTGGAGTAGGAAATAGCAACACACTCCAATATTCTTGCCTGGAAAATCCCATGGAAACCTAGAGGGTTGCAGTCCATGGGGTTGTAAAGAGTCAAAAATGACTGAGTACACACACACACACACACACACAGAGTTCTTGTGATACAGTTTAAAATTACTTAATGAAATTGCCAAGACATAAAAGCCACATTTAATAAGACATAATAAGCCATGTGAAAGTGATTAAAGTATGTGTAATAGTAACAAGTAAATAATTCATGTCATTATAGTTGTCACATTTTACTGAACCATAAACTACACAGGACATGGGAAATAATATGAAGTTCAGTAGGAAGGACTCAAAAATTAGACCATGGGGTTGTGTTTTAAAGCAAATTAAATGGAAGAAACAAGGGTGAGTTATTTGTTTAAGCTTTTATTTAAAAAGTAGTCATCATGAAAAGATTCTCAATATTGTTAATTATTAAAGAAATGCACATTGAAACTACAGTGAGATATCATCTCAAACTCAAAATCATCAAAAAATACATACAATACATGCTGGGGAGGATGTACAGAAACAGGAACACTCCTATGCTGTTTATAGGACTGTAAATTGGTTTTGCCACTATGGATAACATATGAAAGTTACCTTAAAAACTAAAAAGAGAACTACCATATGACCCAGCAATCCCACTCCTAGATATACATCCAGAGAAAAATCATAATTCAAAAATATACATGCATCCCAATGCTCATTGCAGTATTATTTATAATAGCCAGGACATGGAAACAACCTAAAAGTCCATCCAAAAAAGAGTCAATAAAGAAGATGTGGTTCATATATATGCAACAGAATATTAGCCTTGAAAAAGAATAAAATAATGCAATCACATGATGGACTTAAAAACTGCCATATAAAGTGAAGTAAGTCAGACAAAGACAAATATCATATGATCTTGCTTATATATGGAATCTAAAACAGGGTACAAATGAACTTATTTACAAAATAGATGGAGTCACAGATGTAGAAAACATACTTATGGTTACCAGAGTGAAAAGGGTGGAGGGATAAGCTGGGATATTGGGACTGATATACACACACTACTGTATATGAAGTAGATAATTAATAAGGACCTATTGTTTAGCTCAGGAAACTGTACTCTGTAATGGCCTCTGTTGGGGGGGGGGAACTCTTATAAAAGAGTGGATGTATGTATATGTACAACTGATTCACTTTGCTGTCCACCTGAAACTAACGCAACATTGTAAATCACCTATACCACATTAAAATATTTTTAAAAAATAATCATCTCAAATCACAGAATATCCATGTTGGAGGAGTGTAAATGCTACCCATAGATCACTGTGCGCCTGTTAGAGGTCAGCTGCAATATAAGTACAAAAAGTAATAGTGTTTTAAAATAAGTATAGTATATCACAGTAACACTTTTTGTGTGTGTGTAGGGCAAAGCATCATATATTTTTAAAGAACATCTTTCACTACAGAGAGTTTGAGATGTGCCGAGATGCAACACAAATGGTGGTTACAGAGGCAAGACAGAAAAATAAGAAATGGGATTAGTAATGGTTGAAATACTACTATTAATAAAAATATACTTATTGCTTTACAACATGAAGTCATTAAATTTACAAAGATTCATACTTTTAGTGTATTCTCAAAATGGCAAGTTGGAAAGTATTATTATAATATATATACGGAAACAGGTGCCAAATATTAAAACATATATAATAAATATATATAAAACATATATATCTATCTATATAGATAGATTATAAAGAGAGAGCAAAACACTGAATACAGATTTAAGACCAAAATCTGGTAATCACTTTTCTATATTGTGCTTTTTCTAAGCAACAACTGGCATTATAATGACATCTCAGATGATATTTCTAAGTGCAGAATTACCAACTACAAAGTTTTACACAACTTATTCTAGATTCAGAGGATTCTCAACTGTAACATAAAGAGAAAAATGAGCCAAACCTATATTTCTTCAGTTTCCTATGTATCAATGGGCCAGATATTTCACAAATATTATTTAACTTAATCATTAGCCAACAGTAAGTCCAATATAAATGCTTAGGGTAACTTTGATGTAGAAAATTAAACCTGTTTATACTTTATCATATGTTCAACAAATAACAGTTTACTTCTCCAAATGCAATACAAGTATTCTTCTCTGAAGTCAATTAAAGTCAGATAGTAAGGATTTCAGAAAGGATTTATTGAAATCAGAATGTACTTGAGATATAAAGGAAATGCAAACATTTAACAGGGATCTTGACCTTGGATTTTCCAGTTACCAGAAAGGTGAAAAATAAGTCTGTGTTGTTTTAGCCACTTAGTATAGCATGGCTTCTAGTTTATAGGAGCCTGAACTAGGACAATTCTAGATGCCATTTTCAAGCTTATCCAAACTGTTCCAAACTTCTTATGGACAACAGAGGATATTTCTTTACTGTTTTGTTTTTGCTGTTGTTTTTAATTTAAAATTCACTCTTTAGTCATATGAAAGCTGCAACTTTTCCTTCTAGTAATTTTTAACCAAATTCAGACTCAAGTTGAAGAAAGCAGGGAAAACCACTGGACCATTCAGGTATGACCTAAATCATATCCCTTACAATTATACACAGGAAGTGAGAAATAGATTTAAGGGACTAGATCTGTTTTGTGACATTGTACAGGGAGACAGGGAGCAAGGCCATCCTCAAGAAAAAGAAATGCAAAAAAAGCAAAATGGCTATCTGAGGAGGCCTTACAAACAGCTGTGAAAAGAAGAGAAGCAAAAAGAACAGGAGAGAAAGAAAAATATTCCCATTTGAATGCAGAGCTCCAAAGAATAGCAAGGAGAGATAAAAAAGCCTTCCTCAGTGATCAATGCAAAGGAATAGAGGAAAACAGTAGAATGGGAAAGGCTAGAGATCTCTTCAAGAAAATCAGAGATACCAAGGGAACATTTCATGCAAAGATTGGCTCAATAAAGGACAGAAATGGTAGGTACCTAACAGAAGCAGAAGATAGTAAGAAGAGGTGGCAAGAATACACCAAAAAACTGTACAAAAAAGTTCTTCAGGACGAAGATAATCACGATGGTGTGATCACTCACCTAGATACAGACATCCTGATAAGAGAAGGCAAGTGAGCCTTAGAAAGCATCACTACGAACAAAGCTAGTGGAGGTGAAGGAATTCCAGTTGAGCTATTTCAAATCCTAAAAGATGATACTGTGAAAGTGCTGCACTCAATATGCCAGCAAATTGGAAAACTCAGCAGTGACCACAAGAGTAGAAAAAGTCGGTTTTTATTCCAATCCCTAAGAAAGGCAATGCCAAAGAATGCTCAAACTATAGCACAATTGCGCTCATCTCACATGCTAGTAAACTAATGCTTAAAATTTTCCAAGCCAGGCTTCATCAGTATGTGAACCGTGAACTTCCAGATATTCAGCTGGTTTTGGAAAAGGCAGAGGGGCCATAGATCAAATTGCCAACATCTACTTGATCATTGAAAAAGCAAAAGAGTTCCAGAAAACATCTATTTCTGCTTTGTTGACCATGCCAAAGCCTTTGACTGTGTGGATCACAATAAACTGTGGAACATTCTGAAAGAGATGGGAATACCAGACCACCTGACCTGCCTCTTGAGAAACCTATATGCAGGTCAGGAAGCAACAGTTAGAACTGGACATGGAACAACAGACTGGTAATAAATAGGAAAAGGAGTACGTCAAGGCTGTGTATTGTCACCCTGCTTATTTAACTTATATGCAGAGTACATCATGAGAAATGCTGGGCTGTATGAAGGACAAGCTGAAATCAAGATTGTGTGGCAGAACCAATACAATATTGTAATGTAGTTAGTCTCCAATTAAAATAAATAAATTTAAAAAAATAAAATAAATAAATTTAAATTTAAAAAATTGCTGGGAGAAATATCAATAAACTCAGATATGCAGATGGCACCACTCTTATGGCAGAAAGTGAAAAGAACTAAAAAGACTCTTGATGAAAGTGAAAGAGGAGAGTGAAAATTTGGCTTAAAGCTCAACATTCAGAAAACTAAGATCCTGGCATCTGGTCCCATCACTTCATGGGAAATAGATGGAGAAACAGTTGAAACAGTGGCAGATTTTATTTGGGGGGGTTCCAAAATCACTGTAGATGGTGATTGCAGCCATGAAATTAAAAGATGTTTGCTCTTGGAATAAAAGTTATAACCAACCTAGACAGCATATTAAAAAGCAGAGCCTTTATTTTGCCAACAAACATCACCTAGGCAAGGCTATGGTTTTTCCAGTAGTCATGGATGGATGTGAGAGTTGGACTATAAAGTAAGCTGAGTGCTGAAGAATTGATGCTTTTGAACTGTGGTGTTGTAGAAGACTTGAGAGTCCCTTGGACTGCAAGAGATCCAACCAGTCCATCCTAATGGAGATCAGTCCTGGGTGTTCCTTGGAAGGACTGATGTTGAAGCTGAAACTCCAATACTTTGGCCACCTGATGCAAAGAGCTTACTCATTTGAAAAGACACTGATGCTGGGAAATATTAAAGGTGAGAGGAGAAGGGGACAACAGAGGATGAGATGGTTGGAAGCATCATTGACTCAGTGGGCATGAGTTTGAGTAAACTCCAGGAGTTGGTGATTGACAGGGAGGCCTGGCATGTTGCAGTCCATGGGGTCACAGAGTTGGACACTACTGAGTGACTGAACTGAACTGCATTTTTAAGCAATGCATATTTTTCTTTAATTCAATTATAAGGCATTAATATCCAAGGAGATAATTAGACCACACACTGTGGTTTTACCTTTTGCTTATTTCTCGTAACCAATATAAATTTAGAACCCTTGATAATTTCCTTACTTTTCTGATTAATCATCAGTCGTGTCTGACTCTTTGCGACCCCATGGCCAGTAGCCTACCAGGCTCCGCTGTCCATGGGATTTTCCAGGCAAAAATACTAGAGTGGGCTGCCATTTCCTTCTCCAGGGGATCTTCCCAACCCAGGGATCGAACCCGGGTCTCCTGCATTGCAGACAGACGCTTTACCATCTGAGCCACCAGGGAAGTTGATTAATCTTTAAGAGGTATGCTAGTCACATTTCAGCAGTAAAATATCTCTGTGTTACACTGTTCCATGTATTTCAGAAAATTTAATTTCCCTGGATCCTATTTGCAAAATGTCAGTAGTCACTTTCTGTTCCCAGGGACTTAAACAACAAAAATTCTATGTTTCTAGCATGTGTTCCAAACATATCTAATGCAAGTGGCATTGGTTTTATGTTCATAACATTGGAGTTGCTCAGGAAGGTAAGAGTTTAAAAATTCACTGTAAACATTGCTGAATATTCTTTTCCAGTTATAAAAGATTATAGTTTGTTATATTTTGTTATATATATATATATATATAGTTTGTTATATTTTTCATTCTTGTGTTATTGAAAGAGGGTGTTTGCTATGACCAGTGTGTTTTCTTGGCAGAAGTCTGTTAGCCTTTGCCCTGTTTCATTCCGTATTCCAAGGCCAAATTTGCCTATTCTTCCAAGTGTTTCTTGACTTCCTACTCTTGCATTCCAGACCCTTATAATGAAAAGGATGTCTTTTTGGGATGTTAGTTCTAGAAGGTCTTGTAGGTCTTCATAGAACTGTTCAACTTCAGCCTCTTCAGTGTTACTGGCTGGGGCATAGACTTGGATTACTGTGATACTGAATGGTTTGCCTTGGAAACGAACAGAGATCATTCTGTCGTTTTTGAGATTGTGTCCACGTATTGCATTTCAGACTCTTGTTGACTATGATGGCTACCCATTTCTTCTAAGGGATTCCTGCCCACAGTAGTAGATATAATGGTCTTCTGAGTTAAATTCCAGAGAAGGCAATGGCAACCCACTCCAGTACTCTTGCCTGGAGAACCCCATGGACGGAGGAGCCTGGTAGGCTACAGTCCATGGGGTAGCTAAGAGTTGGACACGACTGAGCGACTTCACTTTCACTTTTCACTTTCATGCATTGGAAAGGAAATGACAACCCACTCCAGTATTCTTGCCTGGAGAATCCCAGGGACAGAGGAGCCTGTTGGGCTGCCGTCTATGGGGTCGCACAGAGTCGGACACGACTGACGCGATGCAGCAGCAGCAGAGTTAAATTCACCCATTCCAGTACACATATATGCAAAATGGTCTAGTTCATTCCATAGATAAAAATTCACATAAACTTTAAATATTATTGTGAGACTTTTTGGAAAATAATTTTTAAGAGTACAGATGATATAAGAATCAAGAAATAGATTATATATTGTATTTAAAATATGTCATCTAATTTCCTTGATAGTTAATAAAAATTACCATAGGGCTTTTTTTTGTTTGTTTTGTTTTTTGCATTATGCAGTGTTATATACATATATCTGCGGACCATTAAGAGATACAGAAACTGAAATACAAGCAGATTTTTCCTTTTCTTATTTTGACGTATGACTAAATGGGAGGATTATAAAGAGAGAACAATATATTTGTGTTCTTTTTTTAATGAAGAGTGGAAATAGCTTACACAGATCTGAATTAATTACAACCCCTGAGGTAATATCAAGCAAGGTAACAATAGAAAACCAATTCAGGTGGCTCATAGTATTTGACAACTGTAGTAAAGCATACCAAAAATAAGCTGTATAGAGAATTAGTTAAGCCTAGGAAAATAGTTTCTGTTGCATCTTTAATAAAAGAATTGCACCACAGAGCCTTTACTCATTGTGATTAAAATGTAATGTTTTTCGTTAAGTATGTGTATGGACAATTTAAAGGAAGCATTTAATTAGTCTGGAATTTGAGAGAAAATATCTATGTTTAGAAGGCAAAATGGAAACAATAAGAAACAAGGAAGAAAATGGTTCCTTACAATTACTTTTAATTAACTGATTGCAAATCAAGCAACTTTTTGGAAACATAACTTTATGTCACTGATGCAATTAGATTACAGATACTTTCAAACTAAACTATAGGTGTTAACAAACAAGTTTTCAAAAACATAATAATCTTGAAATTCATATCAATCAAAGTAATATAAAAGTCAGCAAAAGACATTGAGAATCCTTGCAGTGTGGGAACTTTGGTGACATATTTCAGATAATGATGTAAAATTCCTAAGGAATGACAAGATCAGAATGGAGATAATGAGAGCTTGAATGCATAATATTAAAGAAGCAATTGTGGTAAGTTTTTCCAGTCCCTCAAATAAACAAGCAGAAGAGAATTCTATTTCTCCAGGAGTCAACTTAGGTGTTGGGACACTATGTTTCCAAAAGTAAGAAAGAGTCTGTTAGCGTTTGTAAAAGTACAAAGCAATGGTGACTGGGCAAATAATAATAAACTTTTATTTCCTTACGTTTTGTAAAATGTAAATGTAGCATTGCCTGAATTATAAACACATTTATATTACTTTCCCAGATTTAGTATGTAACCTCTGAATTATATGAAGGTTTAGTTTTTAAAGTAAAATTTGAAGAAAAAAAAAAGATTAAGATTATTCCATTATTTAGAGATCTTTAACACGTTTAAGAAAATAGGACATTTAATTTTATTTTCTTACACGTACTTGATAGTTTATTATTTTAAAAATTTACAGGAGTGATTTTTAGGGAAATTATTTTATTTTGCCAAGACAAAGTATAGAATCAGTCTTACCAGAAACAGACACAAGGCCAATTTTAGGTAGAAGAAGTGAAATAATACACCACATATGAAAGAATTACAAACTATAATTCTTATAGAAATCCTTTGACAGAATATCTCAAGGTTCTGTAATATGTTTGTATTTATAGACCCACCATTTCTACTTCTAAGAATCTGGCTAAAAGAAATAACCCTCCATATGCAAAGTTTTATACAGAAAATATTCACTGCAAAATTAACAATAATCATGAAAAAAAGAATGTACTATAGATTTTAAATGTAAGAATCCCTTGGACAGAGGAGCCTGGCAGGCTGCAGCTCATGGGGTTGCAAAGAGTTGGACATAACTAAACCTGCCCATTACTGTTTATATGAAATCCATTAAAACGAACATCAGGCAGTAGTTGAAATTATAATTACGATAAAATAGAATCATTTGTAAAATGACTTTTTTTTTTTGCTAAGTTAAAAAGCAAGATGTACATTTAGATGCAATATAACTCTAACCCAAATTATGAAAATGACACATTTAGAATACAAAATAGCAGGGAATTTATTACTTTACAGCATCACCAAAGGTTTATGTGAGCAATAATTCTATCATTTTCTTTCTAATAATTATCTTTTAAAACTTTTAAACTTTGCTAAATGTGAAGGTTATAAAATATTATATTATTAATGTCTATTCTTGTATCTACCTGTGCGTATGTGTGTACTCAGTTGTGTCTGACTCTGGCCCCAAGGACTGGAGCCCAACAGGCTCATCTGTACATAGGATTTTCCAGGCAAGAATACTGGAGTGGGTTGCCATTTCCTACTCCAGGGAATCTTCCCAACCCAAGGGATCAAACCCTTACCTCTTACATCTCCTTCATTGGCAGGAGAATTCTTTATCACTAGTGCCACTTGAGAAGTCCTATATCTACCTAGCAGAAAATTTGAAAATAACTTTATTTCTTATAAGTTACTTGTATTAGTTTTCTAGAGCTGTGATATGGAATACCACAGACTAGATAACCAACAGAAATTTATTTGCTCACAGTTCTGGAGGCTAGAGGTCAAAAAAATCAAGGGGCAGTCAAGTTTGGTTTCTTCTGAGGCTTCTCCATTTGGTTTGCAGACGGCTGCCTTCTCATCCTCATGTTTTTTTTTTTTTTCTTTGTGTGCACATGGCCCTGGCTTCTCTCTCTGAATGCTTCACTCCTCTACTTATAAGGACACCAGTCAGGTTGGATTGGACCTCCCTAATGGCCCCCGCTGAACTTAATTACCACTTCAAAGGCCCCATCTCCAAATAAGGTCACCTTTTGAGGAACAAGACGTTAGAATTTCAATGTATGAATTTTAGTAAAGCATAATTCAATTCATAACACCACTGATTTTTCTCTTCTGAATCTTAAGAAATTTTGTTTTCTACTTCTTTGTTTGTCTTCTAAATTATTCTAAGACATTTATTTTAAAAGATTCACCTATTTTTCCATACAAATTGTGCAATTATTTGGAAATACAAAAAACCTCGAATAGCCAAAGCAATCTTGAGAAAGAAGGATGGAACTGGAGGAATCAACCTGACTGACTTCAGGCTCTACTACAAAGTCACAGTTATCAAAACAGTATGGTACTGGCACAAAGACAGAAATATAGATCAATGGAACAAAATAGGAAGTCCAGAGATAAACCCATGCACCTATGGACACCTTATCTTTGACAAAGGAGGCAAGAATATACAATGGAGAAAGACAATCTCTTTAACAAGTGGTGCTGGGAAAACTGGTCAACCACTTGTAAAAGAATGAAACTAGAACACTTTCTAACACCATACACAAAAACAAACTCAAAATGGATTAAAGATCTAAGCATAAGACCAGAAACTATAAAACTTTTAGAGGAGAACATAGGCAAAACACTCTCCAACATAAATCACAGCAGGATCCTCTATGACCCACCTCCCAGAATATTGGAAATAAAAGCAAAAATAAACAAATGGGATCTAATTAAAATTAAAAGCTTCTGCATAACAAAAAAACTATAAGCAAGGTGAAAAGACAGCCTTCAGAATGGGAGAAAATAATAGCAAATGAAGCAACTGACAAACAACTAATCTCAAAAATATGCAAGCAACACCTGCAGCTCAATTCCAGAAAAATAAACTACCCAATCAAAAAATGGGCCAAAGAACTAAATAGACATTTCTCCAAAGAAGACATACAGATGGCTAACAAACACATGAAAAGATGCTCAACATCACTCATTATCAGAGAAATGCAAGTCAAAACTACAATGAGGTGCCATTACACGCCAGTCAGAATGGCTGCGATCCAAAAGTCTACAAGCAATAAATGCTGGAGAGGATGTGGAGAAAAGGGAACCCTCTTACACTGTTGGTGGGAATGCAAACTAGTACAGCCACTATGGAGAACAGTGTGGAGATTCCTTAAAAAAACTGGAAATAGAACTGCCATACGACACAGCCATCCCACTGCTGGGCATACACACCGAGGAAACCAGAATTGAAAGAGACACGTGTACCCCACTGTTCATCACAGCACTGTTTATAATAGCCAGGACATGGAAGCAATCTAGATGTCTATCAGCAGATGAATCGATAAGAAAGCTGTGGTACATATACACAATGGAGTATTACTCAGCCATTAAAAAGAATACATTTGAATCAGTTCTAATGAGGTTGATGAAACTGGAGCCGATTATACAGAGTGAAGTAAGCCAGAAAGGAAAACACCAATACAGTATATTAATGCATATATATGGAATTTAGAAAGATGGTAATGATAACCCTGTATGTGAGACAGCAAAAGAAACACAGATATATACAACAGTCTTTTGGGCTCTGTGGGAGAGGGGGGGTGGGATGATTTGGGAGAATGGCATTGAAACATGTATAATATCATATAAGAAACAAATTGCCAGTCCAGGTTCAATGCAGGATACAGGAGGCTTGGGCCTGGTGCACTGGGATGACCCAGAGAGATGGTACGGAGAGGGAGGTGGGAGGGGGGTTCAGGATTGGGAACATGTGTACACCCGTGGCAGATTCATGTTGATGTATAGCAAAACCAATACAATATTGTAAAGTAATTAGCTTCTAATTAAAATAAATAAATTTAAAATTAAAAAAATTAACATATTTTTGATTTTTATGGAATTTTCAGTTTTCAATAAGCACATCATGTTTTCATCACATAGTCCTTTAGAGCACTACTCTTTCCTGTAATTTATATTTGGCATGATAGAGACAGAGTGGTAAATGTTAAAAGCCTGATATCTGGAATTAGAATGATTGGATTTGGATATAGTTTTTCCCACTCACAATCTAAGTAACTTTTCTCAAGCTCCTTCTGTTGGCTATTTCTTCATTTCCAAAAGGGGGAAACCTAATAGCCTGTTAGAATTAAATGAAATAATATAGGCAAGGCACTTAGTTCCTAACCGACATTGAACACTCAATTCATGTTGGTGATGATGGTGATGACAATGATTTTTATTATGAGGAGTCCATTGACAGTAAACGCAAAAGAGGAATATTATTCCTTTTTTAGATATTTAATCATATTTATTCATTTTAATTTTATTCATTTATTATTTTTGGCTGTGCTGGGTCTTCATCGCTGTGTGCAGGCTTTCTCTAATTGCAGAGGTCAGGGGCTACTCTCCAGTTGTGGTGCACAGGCTTCTCATTACAGCGGCTTCTCTTGTGGAGCACAGTAGGGCATGGGCTCAGCAGCTGTCGCACCCAGGCCTAGCTGCCCTGCTGTATGTGGGAATCTTCCTGGACCAGCAATTGAACCCTGTCTCCTGCACTGGCAGGCAGATTCTTAACCACTGGACCACCAGGGAAGTCCTAATCATATTTCTGAAAGAAAACCAGCAGCAAGAAATTATATGATTTTTAGCATAAGACCAATATATCTGTGAATATACATTATTTTTGCATCTCCACAACCACCAAGCATAAGAATTGAGATTTAACTTAACAATACTATACATAGATAATATATAGAACCAGAAATACCCAATTCAATGCCATGCTAAAGGTAAAATGATAAAATGGGTTACCATGCCCTCCTCCAGGAGATCTTCCTGACCCAGGAATTGAACCCATGTCTCTGTGTCTCCTGCATTGGCAGTCAGTTTCTTTACCACTCTTGCCATCTGGGAAGCCCAATATATAGATAATATATAGAACCAAAAATATCCAATTCAATGCCATGCTAAAGATAAAACTGATACAATGTTAGGATGATTTATGCATTAAAGAGTGTCACTAACACAGTTTTTTTAAAAGAGATTTCTAAATACTGTTGCTTTTGGTACTTTTGAGTTTTTGGTTTACCCGGAATGTCTTCTACCAACTTATGTGTTTCTCTTCACTAATTCTTGCTAAGTCAGTCTGCAGGTCCTGTGAACATCACACAATCAGCCACTTTACTTTTTTTTTTTTTGGGCGGTGGGGGGCGGGGAGGCACTGCTAATACAACTATGTACATACATATCTTGATAAATTCTGGCTAAGGAGGAGGATCTTATCTGACACTTTCAATCAAACAATAAGTAAGAGTAGTCCTTTATAAAGCCCCATGGTGAAAACATGAGGATCATTCAAAAGGAGATAATATTAGCTTTTGCAATATATAATATTAAATGAAGAAAAATATTATATTAATGAAAAATCACACATGTTTCTTTAAGAGAAGAAAATGTAGGCAACTGTATGAGATTTTGTAGTAAAAGTTGACATGAAACATTTTAGATCTGCAAATTTAGAAAAATGACCTTCCCACTCTCAAGTCCAGTTCTAGCCTGTAAGACAAAAGGAATGTTAACTGCCTCTCAAGATATTTGGCACATAGGTTTTATTTAAAAATATATATTTTCTTTCCAGCCTCTAATTCTTCAGAATATCAGTGAATCAAAAATGGTTCTCTAGAACTGTGAGTTAAAAATTTATTCAGGTCTATAAATGGATTTGTTTTGCTGCCTTTCGATCCAACTGTGGTGTTGGAGAAGGCTCTTGAGAGTCCCTTGGACTGCAAGGGGATCCAACCAGTCCATCCCAAAGGAAATCAGTACTGGGTGTTCATTGGAAAGACTGATGCTGAAGCTGAAACTCCAATACTTTGGCCACCTGATGCGAAGAACTGACTCATTGGAAAAGACCCTGATACTGGGAAAAATTGAAGGTCAGAGGAGAAGGGGACAACAGAGGACAAGATGGTTGGATGGCATCACCGACTCAATGGGCATGAGTTTGAATGAACTCCTGGATTTGGTGATGGACAGGGAGGCCTGGCATGTTGCAGTCCATGGAGTCTCAAAGAGTCAGTACAACTAAACGACTGAACTGAACTGAACTGATCCAATCTAAGAGTTTGCAACCCCACAAAATGTATCCTGAGCTCTGCTGCAGGCACTTTCTATGACTTTGTGCTCAGGAGTTGAGCAGCAAATATACTCACCAAAACCTTACTCCTCAATTGGCTAACTCACTGTGGCATGATCAATTTGTACCAATGATGTGCATGTGTGTATGCTAAGTCGTGCCAGTCATGTCTTACACTTTGTGACCCTACGGACTGTAGCCCACCAGGCTCCTCTAAGGAATTTTCCAGGAAAGAATACTGGAGTGTGTTGCCATGCTCTCCTTCTGGGGATCTTCCCGAACCAGGGACCCAATCCATGACTCTCAAGTATCTTGCATTAGCAGGTGGATTCTTTACTACTATTGCCACACGGGAAACCCATCGTGGCTACAGAAACCTGGCTTTTTCTTCACTGCAGCAGGACACCTCTTTTCACTTCTAAGTGATTTTTAAAAACAGAACTGAGAGGGAAATCAGCAAAAATTCATTCTCAAGACACTTTAGATATAATCTCTGAAAATGGCTATCTGCAACAAATCTTCTAATAAAAAAGAACAATTTAAATTAGAACATCTCATTCCAATTGGGATGAAATTGAGCAACTGATATCACAATAGCCTAATTTTTACAATTAGTCTAGAATAAAATTTGTGTTTTACAGTTAGCAGAATAATGACTGAGTATTGGACAGATATTGGTGAAGCAGGAAGATCCCTGCTCTTGAATAACTTAAGAGTTGAATAGTGTGAAATATTGATGTCAGTAAGTTAAAAAAAGTCTCAGTTCAGGTTAGTCGCTCAGTCATGTCCAACTCTTTGCAACCCCATGAACTGCAGCACGCCAGGCCTCCCTGTCTATCCCCAACTTCCAGAGTCCACCCAAACCCATGTCCATCGAGTTGGGGATGCCATCCGACCATCTCATCCTCTGTCGTCCGCTTCTCCTCCTGCCCTCAATCTTTCCCAGCATCAGGGCCTTTTCGAATGAGTCAGCTTTTCGCATCAGGTGGCCAAAGTAATAGAGTTTCAGCTTCAGAATTAGTCCTACCAATGAACACCCACGACTGATCTCGTTTAGGATGGACTGGTTGGATCCCTTGCAGTCCAAAGAAATCTAAAGAATCCTCTTCAATACGGCAGTTCAAGAGCATCAGTTCTTCGGTGCTCAGCTTTCTTTATAGTCCAACTCTCACATCCATACATGACCGCTGGACAAGCCATAGCCTTGACTAGACGGATCTTTGTTGCAAAAGTAATGTCTCTGCTTTTTAATATGCTGTCTAGATTGGTCATAATTTTCCTTCCAAGGAGTAAGCGTCTTTTAATTTCATAGCTGTAATCACCATCTGCAGTGATTTTGGAGCCCAGAAAAATAAAGTCCACCACTGTTTCCACTGTTTCTCCATCTATTTGCCATGAAGTGATGGGACCAGATGCCGTGATTTTAGTTTTCTGAATG
>NW_011494959.1:3423122-3447539 GCF_000754665.1 Bison bison bison | reverse complement strand
AGTGCAGCACCTTCACAACGTCATCTTTTAGGATTTGAAATAGCTCAACTGGAATTCCATCACCTCCACTAGCTTTGTTTGTAGTGATGCTTCCTAAGGTCCACTTGACTTCTCTTTCCAGGATATCTGGCTCTAGGTGAGTGATTACACCATCATGATTATCTGGGTCGTGAAGACCTTTGTTGGATAGTTCTGTGTATTCTTGCCACCCGTTCTTAATATCTTCTGCTTCTGTTAGGCCCAAACCACTTCTGTCCTTTATTGAGCCAATTTTTTCCTGTAATGTTCCCTTGGTATCTCTAATTTTCTTGAAGAGATATCTAGTCTTTCCCATTCTATTGTTTTCCTCTATTTCTTTGCACTGATCGCTGAAGAAGGCTTTCTTATCTCTCCTTGCTATTGTTTGGAACTCTGCATTCAGGTGCTTATATGTTTCCTTTTCTCCTTTTCTTTTGCCTTCTCTTCTTTTCACAGCTATTTTAAGGCCTCCCCAGACAGCCATTTTGCTTTTTTGCATTTCTTTTTCTTGGGGATGGTCTTGATCCCTGTCTCCTGTACAATCTCACGAACCTCCATCCATAGTTCATCATGCACTCTATCTATCAGATCTAATCCCTAAATTTATTTCTCACTTCCACTGTATAATTATAAGGGATTTGACTTAGGTCATACCTGAAGGGTCTAGTGATTTTCCCCACTTTCTTCGATTTCAGTCTGAATTTGGCCATAAGGATTTATGATCCTCTTAGCCACAGTCAGCTCCTGGTCTTGTTTTTCCTGAATATATACAGCTTTTCCATCTTTGGCTGCAAAGAATCTAATCAATCTGATTTCGATGTTGGCCATCTGGTGATGTCCATGTGTAGAGTCTTCTCTCATATTGTTGGAAGAGGGTGTTTGCTATGACCAGTGTGAGATAATATCCCATTATCAGTGATGGAAGGAGAATACACATTGAAAAAAGTTACTACACTTGGCTATTGGAAATGTGTAGTAAGATGGAGAAAAATTATAGAGCTCTATAGTTTGTGAATAAATTGAAATATTAGAATGTTTCAAATGGATAGACATATTTTTATTAAATTTAATGAAATATTATGTTATATTTTTATGTTTCACAATAAAAGGGAATGTTTTAGTTTATACTTTGCTGAAACAAATGCAGAAGATGTTACTCAAGAGTGCTAAGTATTTTCCACTGGCCTTTCCAGAAAGCCCTCCTGACCTCCAAAAACAGCATGCAGGTTTTTTGTGCCCTGTGACCTCCATGGGCAATTAGAGTTACTCACGATTAGAGAGTGCTATGGATTGAATTGTGTCCACACAAAATTCATATATTGAAAATTCACTCCCAGTGCCTCAGAATGTGAAGATGGGGCATTTAAAGAGATAAATAAGTTTAAATTAAGCCCTTAGGGTTGAATCTAATGCAATCTGACTTGTGTCAATATTAGAAAAGGAAATTAGAACATCAAGGGGAGATTCCAGGGATGTAAATGTACAGAAAAAGGCATGTAAAGCCAGATGTCTTAGAGGAAGCCAAATTTGCCAACACTTTGAGCTCAGACCTAAAAATCCCCAGAACTATGAGAAAATGAAAGTTTGCTGTTGGACTTCCTTGGTAGTCAAGCAGTTAACTCTCTGTGATTCTGCTTAAGGGGACACGGGTTTAATACCTAGTGGGGGAACTAAAGATCCCACATGCCTTGCAGCCAAAAGGAAAAAAAAAAAGTCTGTTGTTAAACAGCCCAAGTCTTAGGTATTTTGTTATGGCGAGGTGCAAGCACATTAATACTGAGAGCAAAAGAGCTTTTTCTTCCTACGCACTACCCTTGATTGTCCCTCCTCCATGATAGCTATAGACAGGTAGCTATAGATAGATAGACAGTGGCTGCCTACCAAAGGCACAACTTTTTGGGGGCAGCCCTCTCTCACAGACCCAGCTTTTTTGGGGCCATTTACTTTTAGGTTCATGAAAGGCAGTAATGTCTATTATCTTCTGTTAATTTCTCTGAACTGTCTCTAAGACTTTAAATTGTCTCTACCTTTGAACTCTCTCCAATCAACTCTTTGGAGCACGTGCTATTGTTTTTTTTGTTTTGTTTTGTTTGTTTGTTTGTTTTAAATTTAGTTATCAATAAACTTTATTTCATATAACCTTTTAAATGATATGAAATAAATTGTATTAAAATATAAGAAAAGCAAATAAATGATAGACATATGAGCTAAAGAAGAACACTCTAGGCCAGATACATACACCAGACAACAAAGATGCCTGTTAATAAAGGAAATAAATTATGTGATCCACATGTCTTATTATGTTATATAATAAGATATGACTTGGATTCATTATATATTACATATTACATGCTGCATATAATTTATGCATTATTTTTTATATTTCATACACTATATGTTGTATATTGCAAGTAATGTGTTTTACATTCTATCACAGTAAATGGAAAATTCAGTTACATTTTTGTGATATTATGTCATATAACCAGGGTTTTTAACAAGGTATATATTTTTTCTGTATGGCAGAGCATGGTTTTCATATACTGAAGGAGATACTCAGTTAAATAAATAGACTTCCCTTTTCTATTAGTTGTCTAGCAAAATTTATTTATACAATACACATTTTCTAAAAGCATCAGATATAATAGAACAGACTACACAGAATGATGTCTCCTCAATCATCTCTGATATGTTTAAGAAAGTATAAAATTTTGTATATTATCCAGGTTTTTCTTATTGTTAGAAGGCTAGCAATTTTCTCTTGAACTTTCTACTTCTAAAAAGAAGTGAAACTTTTATTAGTTTTGATTCACTCCATTTCAAACCCGACTTATACAAATCTGGCCCAATTTGTGTCTTTGAACATGAACTCACCCTTGGTCTTCCTGTATGGGTGTCTATATCACCATATATCCTGCTTGAGTAGGTAGAGGGAAAAGAGTTTTTTGTCCATGGATTTAGATTACTATTTAACTACACATTTATGGACTGCCTACTATATGCTAAGTAGTGTGCTAAGTACTTTAAAATGTGGGAAGCCCGAAAAAGTACCAGAGAAAATGTGGGGAGCAGAAAACATAGAAGTCCTTAACCTCATGAAGAAAATAGCCATCGAATTATCACATCATATAAAATTACATACTCTAAAGGATCTTGGCAGGAAAGAAAGCAAATATGCTTTGTTCAAGATACTAATGGTCAATACTGTGGGTTCACAGAGAATTTTCTGATATAGAAAATTCTGAGTAGGGTCAGGGCAGTCCTAAGATGGTGGAGGAATAAGATGATGAGGCCACTTTCTCCCCCACAAATTCATTGAAAGAACATTTGAACGCTGAGCAAATTCCACACAACAACTTCTGAATGCTGGCAGAGGACATCAAGCACCCAGAAAGGCAGCCCATTGTCTTCAAAAGGAGGTAGAACAAAATATAAAAGATAGAAAGAGAGACAAAGGAGGTAGGGATGGAGATCTGTCCCAGGAAGGGAGTCTTAAAAGAGGAAAGTTTCCAAACACCAGGTAACACTCTCACTGGTGGGTCTGTTGAGAGTTTCTGAATCTCAGATGGCAACATAACTGGGAGGAAAAATAAATAAATAAATAAAACACACAGATTATGTGCTTAATGGCAACTGCCAGAGCTGGCATCCACTACCATCAAGTGGGGGCTGAACAGGGAGACGCAAGGTGCATTGCTCAGGGTAAGGACCGGGCCTGACTGCCCTGAGGGCAATCTGAGGGAGTTAACATGACATAGCAACCCAAACTGTGGGATATCCAGAGACAGAGAGAGGCAAAAAAAGAAAAAAAGAGAAAGAGAGAGAGACAGAAAGAGAGAGAGAACTAAAAGCCCTAACCTAAGGCACTGCGGGCATGCTCACAGAACAAAGGACTGAGTGAAAACCAGAGGAGAGTTAGCAGGCTGCGGACTGGCCCATCCCCTGCTGGAGACAGGGAAGCAGGCAGGGGGCAGCCAGAGCCAGAAAGGGCCAACTTGACCTCAGAGAGGCATCCTCTGCTGCTGCTGCTGCTGCTGCTGCTAAGTCGCTTCAGCCGTGTCCGACTCTGTGCAACCCCATAGATGGCAGCCCACCAGGCTCCCCCGTCCCTGGGATTCTCCAGGTAAGAACACTGGAGTGGGTTGCCATTTCCTTCCCCAATGCATGAAAGTGAAAGTGAAGTCGCTCAGTCGTGTCCAACTCTTAGCGATCCCAAGGACTGCAGCCCACCAGGCTCCTCTGTCCATGGGATTTTCCTCTACCAAACTGCAAACAGGCTTCCAGTTGCTAACGAAGACTTCCTGGGATTCTGGAAAGTTGACATCTGCCAGGAGGGTCACAGCCAGAGATCAGATCCCCAGAAGAGACACATGGCACACCTGAGAAGGGCGCACCCACTGCCACCCAGGAAACCTAGCGACTGGGACCAGGGAAGTGATAAGATGCACTCCCTACCTAGGGAGACTGTGCTCCCCAAGCGCCTGGTCGCCTGAGCTACTCAGACCTGGAAAGGGCACAAAACGCAGGCCCAACAGAGTCTGCGCCTTCGTGGAGTACCCAAGAACCTGAACCTGATTGGCTTAGACCTGGGAAATGCACATAACCCAGGGCCCGCCTCAGACAGCTCCCTGGCAAAGCAACTTAGAGCCTGGGAAGTGTAGACTGGGAAAGAGTATGAGCTGGTTGAGCGGGGGCAAACACAGTGCGGACGAGACACTGCAAGCACTGCCCACACATGCCAATGATATTTGCTTGCAGTGTTCCTCCATCCCCACAGCACAACTGAACAAGTGAGCCTAAATAAATGACCACCTTTGCCCCTTTGTGTCAGAGCAGAAATTAGACACTGAAGAGACCAGCAAACATAAGAAGCTAAAATAAACAGAGGGAACCACTATGGAAGTGACAGGTGCAACAGATTAAAAGCCTGTAGTTAGCACTGATGACATTGGAAGGGGCCTATAGATCTTGAGAAGTATAAGCTGGATCAAAGAACTATCTGAAATTGAATTGACCCCACACTGCCCGCAACAGCTCCAGAGGAATTCCTAGATATATTTTTACTATTATCATTTTTTTTTAGTTTTTTAATTTTTTAAAATTTTAAGTCCTCTATTACTCCTTTAATTTTCATTTTTACAACCTACTATTACCTTGCAAAAAAAAAAAGCCCTATTTTAAAGCAAACTTCATACATATATTTTATAATTTTTGTGACTTTCTTTTTAAATATTGTATTTTTGAGAATCTAACCTCTACTCTAGATTTTTAATCTTTGATTTTGGGTGTTTGTCATCAATTTTGTACCTTTAAGAGCCCAATCTTCAGTACCCATTTTTACTTGGGAGTGTGATTACTGGCTTGATTGCTTTCTCCCCCTTTTGACTCTCCTTTTTCTCCACCAGGTTGCCTCTATCTCCTTCCTCCCCCTTCTCTTCTCTACCCAACTCTGTAAATCTCTTTGAGTGTTCCAGGCTGTGGAGAACACTTAGGGAATTGATTACTGGCTGAATCTGTCTCTCTCCTTTTGATTCCCCCATCTCTTATCCTGGTCACCTCTGTCTCCTTCCTCCCTCTTCTCTTCTCTGTGTAACTCCATGAACTTCTATGAGGGGTCCAGACTGTGGAGAGCACATAGGGAATTGATTACTGGTTAGCTTGCTCTATCCCCTTTTGATTCCCCCTCTTCTACCCCTGGTCACCTCCATCTCTCTCCTCCCTCTTCTCTTCTCCATGTAACTGTGAACTTCTCCAGGTGTCCCTTACTATGGAGAAGCTTTTCATCATTAACCTAGATGTTTTATCACCAGTGCTGTATAGATGGAGGTCTTGAGGCTACTGTAAGAATAAGACTGAAAACCAGAGGCAGGAGGCTTAAGTCCAAAATCTGAGAACACCAGAGAACTCCTGACTCCAGGGAACATTAATCAATAAGAGCTCATCCAAAAGCCTCCACACCTACACTGAAACCAAGCACCACCCAAGGACCAACAAGTTCCAGAGCAAGACATACCACACAAATTCTCCGGCAAAGTAGGAACATAGCCCTGAACATCAATATAGGCTGCCCAAAGTCACTGCTACTGCTAAGTCACTTCAGTTGTGTCCGACTCTGTGCGACCCCAGAGATGACAGCCCATCAGGCTTCCCCATCCCTGGGATTCTCCAGGCAAGAACACTGGAGTGGGTTGCCATTTCCTTCTTCTTCTGCTGCTAAGTTACTTCAGTTGTGTCTGACTCTGTGTGACCCCATAGACGGCAGCCCACCAGGCTCCCCGTCCCTGGGATTCTCCAGGCAAGAACACTGGAGTGGGTTGCCATTCCTTCTCCAATGCATGAAAGTGAAAAGTGAAAGTGAAGTCGCTCAGTCGTGTCCGACTTTTAGCGACCCTATGGACTGCAGCCTACCAGGCTCCTCTGTCCATAGAATTTTCCAGGCAAGAGTACTGGACTGGGGTGCCATTGTACACCAAACCCATAGACATCTCAAAACTCACTACTGGACACTTCATTGCACTGCAGAGAGAAGAAATACAGTTCCACCCACCAGAACACCGGTGCAAGCTACCTTAACCAGGAAACCTTGACAAGCCACCCTTCCAACCCCACCCACAGTGAGGAACCTCCACAATACAGAGAACGCACAAACTGTCAGAATACGGAAAGGCCACCCTAAACCAGCAATCTAAACAAGATGAAAAGACAGAGGAATACTCAGCAGGTAAAGGAACAGGATAAATGCCCACCAAACCAATCAAAAGAGGAGGAGATAGGGAGTCTACCTGAAAAAGAATTCAGAATACTGATAGTAAAAATGATCCAAAGTCTTGAAAACAAAATGGAGTTACAGATGAATAGCCTGGAGACAAGGATTGAGAAGATGCAATAAATGTTTAACAAGGACCTAGAAGAAATAAAGAAGAGTCAATATATAATGAAAAATGCAATAAATGAGATCAAAAACACTCTGGAGGGAACCAACCATAGAATAATGGAGGCAGAAGATAGGATAAGTGAAGTAGAAGATAAAATAGTAGAAATAAATGAAACAGAGAGGAAAAAGAAAAATGAATTAAAAGAAATGAGGACAATCTCAGAGACCTCTGGGACAATGTTAAATCTCCTAACATTCGAATCATAGGAGTCCCAGAAGAAGAAGACAAAAAGAAAGACCATGAGAAAATACTTGAGGAGATAATAGTTGAAAACTTCCCTAAAATGGGGAAGGAAATAGTCACCCAAGTCCAAGAAACCCAGAGAGTCCCAAATAGGATAAACAAAACACCCAAGACACATATTAATCAAATTAACAAAGATCAAACACAAAGAACAAATATTAAAAGCAGCAAGGGGAAAACAACAAATAATACACAAGGGGATTCCCATAGGATAACAGCTGATCTTTCAATAGAAACTCTTCAGGCCAGGAGGGAATGGCAGGACATACTTACAGTGATGAAAGAGAAAAACCTACAGCCCAGATTACTGTACCCCACACGGATCTCATTCAAATATGAAGGAGAAATCAAAACTTTACAGACAAACAAAAGCTGAGAGAATTCAGCATCTCCAAACCAGCTCTTCAACAAATTCTTAAAGATCTTCTCTAGACAAGAAACGCAGAAATACACTTGCACCTAAAACAACAAAGTAAATGGCAACGGGGTCATACTTATCAATAATTACCTTAAATGTAATTTCTTTTCTGACCACAATGCAGTAAGATTAGATGTCAATTACAGGAAAAAAAAAAAAAACTATTAAAAATTCCAATGTATGGAGGCTGAACAACAGGCTTCTGAATAACCAATAAATCACAGAAGAAATTAAAAAAAAAATCAAGATATGCATAGAAATGATTGAAAATTAAAACACAACCCAAAACCTATGGAACACTGTAAAAACAGTGCTAATGGGAAGGTTCATAGCAATACAGGATTACCTTGAGAAAACAAGAAAAAGTCAAATAAGTAACCTAACTCTACACCTAAAGCTCAAACTACTGCACAATTGCACTCATCTCACATGCTAGTAAAATAATGCTCAAAATTCTCCAAGCCAGGCTTCAGCAATACGTGAACAGTGAACTTCCAGTTGTTCAAGCTGGTTTTAGAAAAGGCAGAGGAACAAGAGACCAAATTGCCAACATCCGCTGGATCATGGAAAAAGCAAGAGAGTTCCAGAAAAACATCTATTTCTGCTTTATTGACTATGCCAAAGCCTTTGACTGTGTGGATCACAATAAACTGTGGACAATTCTGAAAGAGATGGGAATAACAGACCACCTGACCTGCCTCTTGAGAAATCTGTATGCAGGTCAGGAAGCAACAGTTAGAACTAGACATGGAACAACAGACTGGTTCCAAATAGGAAAGGAGTACGTCAGGCTGTATATTGTCACCCTGTTTATTTAACTTATATGCAGAGTACATCATGAGAAATGCTGGGCTGGATGAAGCACTAGCTGGAATAAAGACAGAAATATAGATCAATGGAACAAAATTGAAAGCCCAGAGATAAATCCACATACCTATGGACACCTTATCTCTGACAAAGGAGGCAAGAATATACAATGGGAGAAAAGACAATCTCTTTAACAAGTGGTGCTGGGAAAACTGGCCAACCACTTGTAAAAGAATGAAACTAGAACACTTTCTAACACCATACACAAAAAATAAACTCAAAATGGATTAAAGATCTAAATGTAAGACCAGAAACTATAAAACTCTAGAGGAAAACATAGGCAAACCAATCTCCGACATAAATCACAGCAAGATCCTCTATGACCCACCTATCAGAGTAATGGAAATAAAAGCAAAAATAAACAAATGAGACTTAACTAACCTTAAAAGCTTTTGCACAATGAAGGAAACTATAAGCAAGGTGAAAAGACAGCCTTCAGAATGGAAGAAAATAATAGCAAATGAAGCAACTGACAAAGAACTAATCTCAAAAATATACGAGCAACTCCTGCAGCTCAATTCCAGAAAAATAAATGACCCAATTAAAAACTGGGCCAATGAACTGAAGAGACATGTCTCCAAAGAACACATACAGCTGGCTAACAAACATATGAAAAGATGATCAACATCACTCATTATCAGAGAAATGCAAATCAAAACCACAATGAGTTATCATCTCACACTGGTCAGAATGGCTGCTATCTAAAAGTCTACAAACGATAAATGCTGGAGAGGGTGTGGAGAAAAAGTAACCCTCTTACACTGTTGGTGGTAATGCAAACTAATACAGCCACTATGGAGAACAGTGTGGAAATTCCTTAAAAAACTGGAAATAGAACTTCCATATGACCCAGCAATCCCACAGCTGGGCGTACACACTGAGGAAACCAGAATTGAAAGAGACACGTGTACCCCAATGTTCATTGCAGCACTGTTTATAATAGCCAGGGTGTGGAAGCAACCTAGATGTCCATCAGCAGATGAATGGATAAGAAAGCTGTGGTACATATACACAATGGAGTACTATTCAGCCATTAAAGAGAATACATTTGAATCAGTTCTAATGAGGTGAATGAAACTGGAACCTATTATACAGGGTGAAGTAAGTGAAGTAAGAAAGAAAAAAAACAATACAGTATGCTGCTGCTGCTGCTGCTCCTGAGTCGCTTCAGTCGTGTCTGACTCTGTGTGACCCCAGAGATGGCAGACCACCAGGCTCCCCTTTTCTCCAGGCAAGAACACAGGAGTGGGTTGCCATTTCCTTCTCCAATGCATGAAAGTGAAAAGTAAAAGTGAAGTCGCTCAGTCGTGTCCGACTCCTAGCGACCCCATAGACTGAAGCCTATCAGGCTTCTCCATCCATGGGATTTGCCAGGCAAGAGTATTGGAGTTGGTTGCCATTGCCTTCTCCCCAATACAGTATACTAATGCATATATATGAACGTAGAAGGATGGTAATGATAACCCTATATGCAAGACAGTAAAAGAGACACAGATGTATAGAACAGTCTTTTGGACTCTGTGGGAGAAGGCAGGTGTGGGATGGTTTGAGAGAATAGCATTGAAACATGTACATTATCATATGTGAAACAGATTGCCAGTCCAGGTT
This sequence comes from Bison bison bison, assembly GCF_000754665.1. Classification (NCBI taxonomy): domain Eukaryota; kingdom Metazoa; phylum Chordata; class Mammalia; order Artiodactyla; family Bovidae; genus Bison; species Bison bison. The sequence continues at coordinate 3,437,453 of NW_011494959.1, read as the reverse complement.
AAACACATGAGACAAGGTGCTCAGGGCTGGTGCGCTGGGATGACCCAGAGGGATGGGATGGGGAGGGAGGTGGGAGGGGGGTTCAGTATGGGGAACACATGTACACCCATGGCTGATTCATGTCAATGTATAGCAAAACCACTATAATACTGTAGAGTAATTAGCCTCCAATTAAAATAAATAAATTATAAAAATAAAATTACAAAAAAGAAATTCTAAGTAGGGTCAGTGTCATGCAGAAATCTTATCAGATAGTATTTGAAATTTGGAGGTTGAACCCATGTAGACATTGACAAGTGCATACTTCTATAGAGAAATAAAAGAACAGACCCTGACAGGATTTCATGTTCTCAAGAAACTAAAGCACTGGTTTAGCTAGTGGTACAAATACTCAGGGGTAGAGAATCCACCTGTCAGTGCAGGAGACATGGATTTGACCTCTGATCTGGGAAGATACCCTGAAGAAAGAACAGCAATCCACTCCAGTGTTCTTGCCTGGAAATCCCCATGGACAGAGGAGCCTGGTGTGTTGTAGTCCATGGGGTCACAGAGTTGGACATGACTTAGCAACTGAACAACAACAGCAGATACTGAAGCTAAGAACTAAGGAGGTGAGAAACTAGGACTTGGGTCTTGGAGCTTCAGATGATGGAACCCAAGTATGAGAAAGAAGCTTAATTAGAGCTGAAGAGGCTGATGAGACAGAGCACTGACCATCTGCTTTTCCATTATCATATTTCACTTTCAGGTTATTGGTCACCCCTGGAGTCCTGTGTCCAAGATCAGACTAATAGGAGGGAAAATGAAGTAATGACCTTCTTGAGGAGAGGAAGTATGGGTGCTTTTAGTATTTACAGATTTAAGCCTCAAATGGACTGGGAAATGAGAGAAACTTTAATTTGGCAGATAAAGAATCCAGTGCACACAGAGGGTGAGTGGCAAAGCCTGAGGCTGGAAAAATGACACTAGATACCGATGTGTGATAAGATATTGTGGAATACAGACATCACCCTCTGAAGATCATTCTTATACTCCAGCAATCATCATTCAGCCAGGAACCATCTCTTATTTGAAAGACACACAAAATTCATGGCAAAGGACTTTGGTCTCCTAGGAATGTTTAAATTTTATAGCAGTATTTTCCAAAGAGTGTGCCTCTATTCCTTTAGTTTGACCAACTATGTTTATTAGTCAAAACAAACAATCAAACAAACAAACAAAACATGACATGATTTCTGAGAAGCACTCCCTAGTATCCTGCTGATGTTATCTTCAATAATACATTACACCTGTTTTTAGATATAAATTTATGAATATAGGTTGAATATTGGTATTGCTTACTTTTTCTTTACATTGCTACAGGTTTACAAATCCTAGAAACAAATCATTTCTGAAAAATACATGATACCACATTTTGTATTATGTCACTGTTGGGCATGATACTGAATGAAGAATGACAGTGGTGCATTTAGGAGGTTGCTCTCAGCATACCAAATTGTCATCTTATCGATTGTCCAGGAAAAGATATTTGATGTTTTCCTCGGGGTGTCTTAATAATTTCGAGTGGATCATAAACCATATAAATTAGGTTTCAAAATAATTAAACCTGTACCGTGCAAAGTTTGCCTTCCGACTGTCAGGTATCACATTCTAAACTGCAACAAATCAAACTATGTCACGAAAATATGAGTCCACCTATAAATAATCTATGAACAAAGTAATAAATAATAAACACCATCTTAGAGTGTCTCAAGTTAATGTCAAGTTCAGTTTATTCCGTGAAATTTGTAATTTATGTTTTCAGTAAAAATCCACTCTTTCCCAGGTATTTTATAAAAGTCGATTTGTCAAATCCAGTGTGGGTTAGCTCTCAGCCAGGCTCCATAAAATGAAAACAAAGTTAAACAACTTCACAAGAGACAGAAATGGCCTTTTAAGATTCACAGGAGTGTGCTTCTCTGTCTAATCTGAGCAGCCATCATAAGGAGATTGATGTGCTCCAGCTAAGAAGTGTTTCATGAGGCGGCTGTATGCTCAGTGGTACCAGAATGGTGCTATCTGTCTTCATTGTATTCCATTAACATGCCCCTCAGATCTATCAGGGAAATGTCTACATACCTACTTCATAAATTATTACCAGCGACAGTTAAATATTTCAGAACTTGTTTGGGACTATCACTCACCTTATAGCCTTTAATTTACACACACTCATGATTTTAAGCATTTTAAGTTCAAAGATCACTTACAACTATTTTATATTCCTGCTTGAGATGAGATTCTTCTGTTGATAGCAATCTATTGTTTGCAGTTTATTGAGGGAGAGGCAAAAAGAGAATGAAAATTGTTCACTAACAAGGAAGTATTTCCTTTGAAAATTAAGTAGATAACAGCTTCATATCAATATGACCAGAACAATGAAATCTTATTTGTGCCCTTTCAATTGAAAGTAATTCTGAACTTAAAAGAATCCATTCAAACTAACTGTGCTTCTTCAGAATTTGTCTTTCGGAATTACTTTCATTTAGCTCATTTGAATTTTATTTTCACACTGACATACATCAGTTCAGTTCAGTCACTCAGTCGTGTCCAACTCTTTGCGACACCATGAACTGCAGCATGCCAGGCCTCCCTGCCTATTATCAAATCCCAGAGTTTACCCAAACTCAAATCCATTGAGTCGGTGATGCCATCTAACCATCTCATCCTCTGCTGTCTCCTTCTCCTCCTGCCTTCAATCTTTCCGAACACCAGGGTCTTTTCAAATGAGTCAGCTCTTCGCATCAGGTGGCCAAAATATTGAAGTTTCAACTTCAACATCAGCCCTTCCAATGAACCTCCAGGACTGGTTTCCTTTAGGATGGACTAGTTGGAGCTCCTTGCAGTCCAAGGGACTCTCAAGAGTCTTCTCCAACATCACAGTTCAAAAGCATCAATTCTTTGGCGTTCAGCTTTCTTTATAGTCCAACTCTCACATCCATATATGACTACTGGAAAAACCATAGCCTTGACTAGATAGACCTTTGTTGACAAAGTAATGTCTCTGCTTTTTAATATGCTGTCTAGGTTGGTCATAACTTTCCTTCCAAGGAGTAAGTATCTTTTAATTTCATGGCTGCAGTCACCATCTACAGTGATTTTAGAGCCCCCCCAAATAAAGCCAGCCACTGTTTCCACTGTTTTCCCATCTATTGGCCATGAAGTGATAGGACCAGATACCACAATCTTAGTTTTCTGAATGTTGAGTTTTTAGCCAACTTTTTCACTCTCCTCTTTCACTTTCATCAAGAGGCTCTTTAGTTCTTCTTCCCTTTCTGCCATAAGGGTGGTGTTATCTGCATATCTGAGATTATTGATATTCTCCCAGAAACCTTGAATCCAGCTTGTGTTTCATCCAGCCCAGAGTTTCTCATGATGTACTCTGCATAGAAGTTAAATAAGCAGGGTGACTATATACAGCCTTGAAGTACTCCTTTTCCTATTTGGAATCAGTCTGTTGTCCCATGTCCAGTTCTAACTGTTGCTTCCTGACCTGCATACAGATTTCTCAAGAGGCAGGTCAGGTGGTCTGTAATTCCCATCTCTTTCAGAATGTTCCACAGTATATCAGTGGGGCTTAAATGCTTAAAAGTCCAGAGTTTTATTTAACATTTTTAGTGTGTTAATTCATAAGATCCAAAATTGTTACATGTTATTCATATAACAATTCTAATGCCTCCCTGAACTACAAAACTAATTGATTTCAGTGTGGCGATGCAGTCAGAAGACAATTGTTTTCAACATAGTTAAAAGAAATTTGAACTGAATAAAGGCAAAATAGGTTTCAGATTTTAAATGCATCATATTTACTAACCTAAAACTTGAGTTTACATTCTTTGGAGAGAATAGGTGACTTTTCATTCGTCTTTTTCTCTTAGTTGGATGACAATAGGTAACAGAAATAGACATTGAAATTGGAGAGATATATTTTGTGAATTACAGAACAGTGTTTGAAAGGAAACCAAATTATGAAAGTCTCACCAACAAAAAATTAAATTTGCTTATCACATTGGAAGGGCAAAGCTGTAATAAAATTTAGTCAGTATACTGTGAGAAGGAGGATTTATGTAAATTATTTTGCTAGCTTTTGGTGGTAAATATGTTTTCACATATTTATTAAAAAGCAGGTTATATTTATACAGATTTTGAAAAGCAGGTGCAAGTAGGTTAAGTCAATTCCAAAAATGCCAAAGACTGAAAGAAATAAATGGGAATCTCACCCAGTTCTTCATGATTCCAGTGACACTGATGCTTGTGTTACATGTTTGCTATGTCATGTCAAGAAGGAATGAAAGAAACTCTGGAGACATGATCAATGAAGGTCAGAATTCTCTTTATTTTCCTTTTGCCTTTTTCTCACTCTTTTTCTTATTATTTGGTTGAAATATATCTTAATATAATATCCTGAAATTGAAGTCTACATCTGATATATTTTGGTATGTGCATAGGTGGCCCTATTGGTAAAGAACTGGCCTGCCAATGCAGGAGACATAAGAGATGTGGGTTCAATCCCTGGGTCAGGAAGATCCTCTGGAGAAGGGAATGGCAATCCACTCCAGTTTTCTGGCCTGAAGAATCCTATGGACAGAGAGGCCTGACAGAATATAATCTGTGGAGTCGCAAAAAGTCAGACATGACTGAAGCAACTTACATGTACGCACCCATATCCGGTGCACGCAATGAAGACAGGGAGAATATTCCATATCTGGCAACCAAAAAAGATTATTTATGCCCCTTTTTGATTACTCCTTTTGCTTCTTTTACCACCTCCCTCCCAAACCCTAGGCAAACTATGATCTACTTTCTGCCACTATGTTAGTTTGTATTTTCTAAAATTTTATAGAAATGGAGTTATACAGTAGGTATCTTTTTTTTCTGACCTTTTTCACTCAACCTAGTTATTTTGAGATTTACTCATGTATTTGCATGTATAAGTCGTTTTTCCCTTTGCATTGCCAGGTAGTATTTGATTATATGAATATACCACAGTTTGTTTATTCATTGACTTATTGACATTTGAGTTTTCCTGCTTTCTGGCTATTACAAATATAGCTGTCCAAAGTATAGTTGTCCAATCTTCATGTGAACACATACTTTCACATATATGAGTGCAATGGCTGGATCGTATGATAGGTGAATGTTTAATTTTAGTTCTAATCTTTGTTTTTTTAAGGAAATGTCCAACTCTTTAAGTAGTAGTGGTACTCCCACAAGTGGTATATGAGAGTTCCAATCCCATCACATCTTCACTTCTACCTAGTATGGTCAGGTTTTGTTTTTCTTTTTTGGTCAAAAATCAATTTGCATAATATTTGTGATTCTATTTCTGCACTTTCTTGTCTGTTTCATTTATCTATTTGACTACCTTTCCACTACTACTATGCTGTCTTGGCTACTGTATTTTATAATAAGTATTGAAATCAAGTATGTAAGCACTACAACTTTGTTCTTTTTAAGATTACTTTTCTTACATAATAGTCCTTGCATGCATGCTCAGTCACTCAGTCATGTCCAACTCTTTGCAACGTCATGAACTGTAGCCTGTCAGGCTCTTCTTTCCATGGGGATCTCCAGGAAAGAATGCTGGAGTTGGTTGACAATTCTTTCTCCAAATATCCTTTGCATTTCTGTATAAATTTTAGAAAAACATCCTGCTGCAAAAAGAAGAAAAAAAAAAAAAAACCCTTTTGTTATTTTGATTGGGACTGAATTCAACCTACAAATAAATTTGAGAAGAATTGACATGTTAACAGCATTGAAACATCTAATTCACAGTAACACAGTGTATTACTCTACTTATGTAGGTTTACTTAATTACTTTCAGAAATAGCTTGTCATATACAGATATTGCATATTTTATGTGAAATTTATCACAAAGTCAAATTTTGTGTTATTAAAAAAAAACCATTTTTTAACTTTTTTATTAAAGGATAATTACTTTACAGAATTTTACTCTTCTGTCTAACCTCAACATGATTCAGCCATAGGTATACATATAACCCCTCCCTTTTGAAACTCCCTCCCATCTCACTACCCATTCAACCCCTCTAGGTTGATACATAGGAACTATTTAAGCTTCCCGAGCCATACAGCAAATTCCTGTTGGCTATCTATTTTACATATGGTTATGTAAGCTTCCATGTTACTCTTTCCATACATCTCACCTTCTCTTCCCCTCTTTCCATGTTCATAAGACTATCTCTATGTTTGTTTCTACATTGTTGCCCTGTGTATAAATTCTTCAGTACCATTTTTTCTAGATTCCATATATATATATATGCATTAGAATATGATATTTATCTTTCTCTTTCTGACTTACTTCACTCTGTGTAATAGGTTCTAGGTTCATCCACCTCATTACAACAGACTCAGATGTGTTCCTTTTTATGGCTAAGTAATATTCCATTGTACATATGTATCACTACTGTTTATCCACTCATCTGTCAAGGGACATCTAGGTTGCTTCCATGTTCTAGCTACTGTAAATGGTGCTGCAGTGAACAACGGGATTGGAAGTGGTCAAACAGGAGATGACAAGAGTGAACATCAACAGTCTAGGAATCAGCGAACTAAGATGGACTGGAAGGGGTGAATTTAATTCAGATGACCATTTTATCTACTACTGTGGGCAGGAATCCCTTAGAAGAAATGGAGTAGCCATTATAGTCAACAAAAGAGTCCAAAATGCAGTACTTGGCTGCAATCTCAAAAACAACAGAATGATCTCTGTTCGTTTCCAAGGCAAACCATTCAATATCACAGTAATCCATGTCTATGCCCTGACCAGTAACACTAAGGAAGCTGAAGTTGAACAGTTCTATGAAGACCTACAAAACGTTCTAGAACTAACACGCGAAAAAAGATGTCCTTTGCATTATAGGGGGCTGAAAAGCAAAAGTAGGAAGTCAAGAAATACCTGGGGCAACAGGTAAATTTGGCCTTAGAATACAGAACGAAGCAGGACAAGGGCTAATAGAGTTCTGCCAAGAGAACGCACTGGTCATAGTAAACACCCACTTCAACAACACAGGAGAAGACCCTACACATAGACATCGCTAGATTGTCAACACTGAAATCAGACTGATTATATCCTTTGCAGCCAAAGATGGAGAAGCTCTAAACATTCAGCAAAATCAAGACTGGGAGCTGACTGTGGCTCAGACCATGAACTACGTAATGCCAAATTCAGACTTAAATTGAAGAAATTAGGGAAAACCACTAGACCATTCAGGTATGACCTAAATCAAATCCCTTATTACTATACAGTGGAAGTGAGAAATAAATGTAAGAGACTAGATCTGATAGACAGAGTGCCTGATGAATTATGGATGGAGGTTCGTGACATATTCTACAGGAGACAGGAATCAAGACCATCCCCACGAAAAAGAAATGCAAAAAAGCAAAATGGCTGCTGAGGAGGCTTTACAAATAGCTGTGAAAAGAAGGGGAGTGAAAAGAAAAGGAGAAAATGAAAGACATACCCATCTGAGTGCAGAGTTCCAAAGAATAGTAAGGAGAGATAAGAAAGACTTCCTCAGCGATCAATACAAAGAAATAGAAAAATCAACAGAATGGGAAAGACTGGAGATCTCTTCAAGAAAATTAGAGATGCCAAGGGAATACTTCATGCAAAGATGGGCTCAATAAAGAACAGAAATGGTAGGGAATTAACAGAAGCAGAAGATACTAAGAAGAGGTGGCAAGAATATACAGAACAACTGTATAAAAAAGTTCTTCATGACCCAGATAATCATGATAGTGTGATCACTCAACTAGAGCCTGGAATGTGAAGTCAAGTGGGCCTTAGAAAGCATCACGAACAAAGCTAGTGGAGGGGATGGAATTCCAGTTGAGGTATTTCAAATCCTGAAAGATGATGCTGTGAAAGTGCTGCACTCAATATGCCAGCAAATTTGGAAAACTCAGCAGTGGCCACGGGACTGGAAAAGTCAGTTTTCATTCCAATCCTTAAGAAAGGCAAAGCCAAAGCATGCTCAAATTACTGAACAATTGCACTCATCTCACACGCTGGTAAAGTAATGCTTAAAATTCTCCAAGCCAGGCTTCAGCAATACGTGAACCATGAAATTCCAGATGTTCAAGCTGATTTTAGAAAAGGCAGAGGAACCAGAGATCAAATTGCTAGCATCTACTGGATCATTGGAAAAACAAGAGAGTTCCAGAAAAACATCTATTTCTGTTTTATTGACTATGCCAAAGCCATTGACTCTGTGGACCACAATAAACTGTGGAACATTCTGAAAGAGATGGGAATTACAGACCACCCGACCTGCCTCTTGAGAAATTTGTATGCAGGTCAGGAAGCAACAGTTAGAACTGGACATGGAACAACAGACTGGTTCCAAATAGGAAAAGGAGTATCTCAAGGCTGTATATTGTCTCCCTGCTTATTTAACTTCTATGCAGAGTACATCATTAGAAACGCTGGGCTGGAGGAAACACCAGCAGGAATCCAGATTGCCAGGAGAAATATCAATAACCTCAGATATGCAGATGACATCACCCTTATTGCAGAAAGGGAAGAAGAACTAAAGAGCTTCTTGATGAAAGTGAAAGAGGAGAGTAAAAAAGTTGGCTAAAAACTCAACATTCAGAAAACTAAGATTGTGGCATCAGATCCTATCAATTCATGGCAAATAGATGGGAAAACAGTGGAAACAGTGGCTGGCTTTTTTTTAGGGGCTCTAAAATCACTGCAGATGGTGATTGCAGCCATGAAATTAAAAGATGCTTACTCGTTGGAAGGAAAGTTATGACCAACATAGACAGCATATTTAAAAAGCAGAGACATTACTTTGCCAACAAAGGTCCGTCTAGTCAAGGCTATGGTTTTTCCAGTAGTCATGTATGGATGTGAGAGTTGAACTGTGAAGAAAGCTCAGCACTGAAGAATTGATGCTTTTGGACTGTGATGTTGGAGAAGACTCTTGAGAGTTCCTGGACTGCAAGGAGATCCAACCAGTCCATCCTAAAGGAGATTAGTCCTAGGTGTTCATTGGAAGGACTGATATGAAGCTGAAACTCCAATACTTTTGCTGTCTCATGTAAAGAGCTGTCTCATTTGAAAAGACCCTGATGCTGGGAAAGATAGCTCGCATACTGAGAAGGGCACGACAGGGAATGAGATGGTTGGATGGCCATCATTGACTCAATGGACATGATTTTGGGTGGACTCCAGGAGTTGATGATGGGCAGGGAGGCCTGGTGTGCTGCAGTCCATGGGGTCGCAAAGAGCCGGACATGGCTGAGTGACTAAACTGAACTGTACTGAACTGAAGTTAAATGAGGCCATCTGCACAGAGTGCTACTGGTGGTTGGGTGATACCGGGTCTTATATTCAATTTTTTCCTTTGTGTGAGTTCTCACTATTTCATACTCCCTAGGATTAGTTCTCTGGTAGTCTAGTTCTTGGAGTTAGTGCTCCCACTCCAAAGGCTTGGGGCGTGGTCTCTGGTCAGGAATGAAGATTCCACAACCGATTTGTTATGGCATCAGATCAGAGATCAGATCAGTCGCTCAGTCGTGTCCGACTCTTTGTGACCCCATGAATCGCAGCACGCCAGGCCTCCCTGTCCATCACCAACATAAAGTGTGATTAAAACAAATACCCAGAAATGAGAAACCACAGATGAACCCCAGACAAATGGCATTTACAAAATCAGGCAAATAATAAATAAAATAATGTACACATATACACCTATAAGCAAAGTTCAACAAATTAAAGTACAGTAGAATTATTACCTGGCAAACAAAGGAAATCAAAAATTACATTTACCAGTTAAGAAAAAAAACTAAAGCACAAACTGGATAACAAAACTGAAGCAAGGTGCCAAGTCAGGAATAAAGCAATGAAAACAAAACTAACAAATATATTTAGAGGAAAGAAAAGAAAGAAATAATAGATATGCAAAGTTAAATAGAGGTAGATAAATAAGATTTATATACATTAAAGATTAACTGCAAGGGGAAAAGAACAGTAGGAAAAGCAAACAAATGAATAAATGTAGAAAAAAATAATAATAGATTTAGATAATTTAAAATTAATATTTAAAAAAAAAGGAGAAAAGGAAGGAAAAAAGAACTCCTCAGAACTACAAAAGCCAAATGTGGAGGCAGAGGTTTATAACAATAAAAAATGTGACTGAGAAAAAAATAAAAAGTTCAAAACCTTAATTAGATTTCATAGTGCCAATAAAGTTGACAATTACAAGGCGGATGGGGGAGGAAAAAAATCCAAAAGAATCTACAGAACAAGTCAAAGCATAAGTATAATAAATGTTTTTCTTGACTGACTGCTGTTAGGGTCCTTTCCCTCGCCTAACATCACTGTCCACCTCATCATCTCCCTAGGATGCCCTTCCACATTGTGCTGATCTCTGGACCTGCTGTGGGGGCAGTTCAGATTCTAATCTGGTCCCACTCCTATGTGTTCTTGCCTCCAATGTCCACAGCTAGCAGAACTAGTACATTTTCTTTTGTGGGAGCTCTCAATGTCCTTTTACATATTCCATAGACACAGAGTCTGCCTAGTTGATTGTGTGGATTTAGTCTACAGCTTTTACAGCTGGTGGGAAGGTTTTGTGTCTTCTTCTTTAACCACACTGCCCTGGATTTCAATTGTGGTTTTATTTCCACCTCTGCATGGGGATTGTCCCCTGAGGATTGCTCCTGAGGCTGCCCTAGAGGACTTGGTTTTGTGCCTGTGTGGGCCAGATGTGGAGGTGGTGCAGCTGCATGGGTTGCAGGGGTTTTGGCAGCACCAGGTACCGAGGCGAGTTGGCAGCTAGGGAGGCAGGATACATAGTGCTCTAGAAGGGTATGACAACCAGTATTTGCCAATATGCTCCAGTATTCTTGCCTGGAGAACCCCCATAACAGAGACGCCTGGCAGGCCACAGTCCACAGAGTCGCAAAGACTTGGACACGGTTGAATAGACCATGTGTGCATAGATGCGAGACATTTTTTTTTTTGCCTGTGACAGCTCTGCGCCAGTGAGAGTTGAGTGTGAAGGTGGTGCAGCTTCTTGGCTTGTGGGGACCATGGCAGGGCCAAGTGTGCAGGGACACGAACTGTCTCTGCTAAAGGAGTTATGGCCCTTTCAGAGTCCTCTTTTGAGCCTCCTGTAGCCAGCAGTCAGAAGGCCTCTTTTTCCAATCTTTCTCTGTAGCTCTGCCCATTCAGGCACTTAGAGGGCTCCCTTTCCTAGGGTCCTTCTCTATTGTTCAGCGTGTCAGGCACATAGAGGGACCCCCTGGCTGAGGTCCTACTCTGTAGACTGGTGTGTCAGGCACTTAAGGGGCACCATGGTTGGGGTCCTACTCTGTAGTTAGTTCAGTCAGGCATTTGATGGGCCAGTCTCTCTATTGTTCAGTTGCCCATACTGGCATGTGGGGAGAGAGAGGCTATGGTTATGGCTCTACCCACTATGCCTAACTCTGCAGTATCGCCTTGCTTCCATGGCTGCCTGGCTTTCTGCCACAGGCATTTCCCACCACAATCTCTTCCCTCACATCCCCTCAATCTGTCTCTCCACAGTCAACAGCGACCCTCGCCCTGGGATTGCTACACAATCCCTAAACTCCAGCTCCCAGCCACTGCATCTTCCAGGGGACCGGCATTCCTGTCCAGGGTATGTATGGCTGGGGCAAGGACTGTCTGATTCTCATTCCATTTAGGCTGCCAAAGATCAGCTGTTTCACTCTCAACCTTAAATATTTCTCCTCTGACTCAGACAATTGCCTTGACGTGGGGATCAGATCTCTGCTTCAGTTCCCCCCACATGCCAGGCAGGTCCAGTCCTACTAACACTCCTGTTTCTCCCCCTCGTTCCTTTATCCTACCAAGTTTTGCATGGTTCTATATATTTTTTTCTGCTAGTCAGGTGCTCCTGTCCACTCTCAGCTGGTGTTCTGCATGCACTTCTGTGTCTGAGGGTGTATTCCTAATGTATCTGTGCAGAGAGATGTACTCCACCTACTCCTCTGCCATCTTGTTCTTCAAAATAACTACTTATTTTTAAAATTTCAATTTTCAATTGTTTTTAGATATAATTAAAAATACAACCATTTTTTTTTATTTTGACCATATATTTTCAAGCATGTTAACTCAGTTTTCTAGCCCAATATTCATTTCTACATACTTTAGAATTTTCTATTAAAACAACTGTATTAAAATGACAGTTTTCCTTCTTTCAAGCATGTTAACTCAGTTTTCTAGTCCAATATTCATTTCTACATACTTTAGAATTTTCTATTAAAACAACTGTATTAAAATGACAGTTTTCCTTCTTTCAAGCATGTTAACTCAGTTTTCTAGTCCAATATTCATTTCTACATACTTTAGAATTTTCTATTAAAACAACTGTATTAAAATGACAGTTTTCCTTCTTTCAAATTCTGATGTTTTTTTCCCTTTATCTTTTCTTATTTACACTGATTACAACTTGATCTTAGCTGCAATATGTTTAGTTTTTTACCATTAGATATGCTGTTGGGCTTCTCTGCTGGCTCAGATGGTAGAGTGTCTGCCCACGATGCAGGAGACCCAGGTTTGATCCCTCAGTAGGGAAGAGCCCTTGGAGAAGGAAATGACAACCCACTTCGGTACTGTTGCCTGGAAAACTCCATGGACAGAGGAGCCTGGTAGGCTACAGTCCATGGAGTCATAAACAGTCAGACACAACTGAGCAACTTCACTTTCTTTCTTTCTTTCACTTTAGATGCAGACTTTCTGTTTCTGTATTATGAAAATTCAGATGAATCCAATTAGTAATGAATATGTTTCATGGTGGGATGACAGTTTACAGTAGGAGATGTTTCCCAAGTGAAGCACACTTTCCTCCTTATAAGCAAAGAGAATTTCAAAAGTCCATAGCTATGACTAGAAAACAAAGTGCACAAAATTATTCTCCTGTTCCTGTGATCCTTCAAAATGAAGTTTTTAAACTTTTCAGTCTCTGAGCCTGAGGGTCAGAGATGATATATATCTATGAGAAAGAGAGTCCCACTGGTAGTTGAAATATTTTCAGTTATTGCTCAAAAAAGTCAGGAGTACACATCTGGAGTGAACAGTTATGGCTTCAATAACCAGAAAGTATTACACTCTCATGTATGATAAAACTGATAGCTAATAAGGACCTGCTACAGCACAGGGATCTCTACTCAATACTCTGTAGTGGAGAAAACATTGTTTTCTCTGTAGAAGAAAACAATCTAAAAAAGGGTATATATATATATATATATGTATTTGTATAACAGATTATCTTTGCTGTACACTTGAAATTAACACAACATTCTAAATCAATTATTGTTCAGTCGCTCAGTCTTGTCTGACTTTGTGACCCCATGGACTGCAGTACCCCAGGCTTCCCTGTCCTTCACCATCTCCTGGAGCTTGCTCAGACTCATGGCCATTGAGTCAGTGATGCCATCCAAACATCTCGTCTTCTGTCATCTTCTTTTCCTTCTGCCTTCAATATTTCCCAGAATCAGGGTATTTTCTAATGAGTCAGCTCTTCGTATCAGTTGGCCAAAGTACTGGAGCTTCAGCATCAGTCCTACCAGTGAATATTCAGGACTGATTTCCTTTAGGATTGACTGTTTGGATCTTCTTTCAGTACAAGGAACTCTCAAGAGTCTTCTCCAACATCACAGTTCAAAAGCATCAATTCTTTGGTGCTCAGCCTTCTTTATGGTCCAACTCTCACATCCATACATGACTACTGGAAAAACCAGAGCTTTGCCTATATGGACCTTTTCAGCAAAGTAATGTCTCCGCTTTTATATGCTCCAATATATTTTTTTTTATTAAGAAAAATGCATAGGAGAGCAAAGCATATAGTGTTTAAGCAGATACAAGGAGACCACTGAGGCAAGATTGTTGTCCTTGTTTAGTCACTCAGTCTTGTCTGACCCCTTATGATCCCATGGACTGCAGCCTGCCAGGCTCCTCTGTCCATGGGATTTCCTAGGAAAGAATACTTGAGTGGATTGCCATTTCCTTCTCCAGGGGATCTTCCTGACCTAGGGATCAAACCATGGCTTCTGCTTGGCAGGCAGATTCTTTAACACTTAGTCACCTGGGAATCCCAGACCACTTTAATGCACTGCTTCCCACAGCCACAGACCATGGTTGTTGTTGTTGTTGTTTTTCCCAAAATATCTGTCAGGCATCACATCACTAAGGGGTACTCTCTACAAAGAGTGTTTTTTTTTTTCTTGGACTTTTTAAAGATGGGTGTCAGCATACCTTTTTATAAGTAAAAGAGCATAAGC
>NW_011494959.1:3418832-3423022 GCF_000754665.1 Bison bison bison | reverse complement strand
AATAGAAATAAGAATAGTAGAATTAGATACAGCCACAATCTGCAGCCATTGAGAAGTTTAACCCTCCATAGACATAGAGTGTTTAACTTTGGGCTTTTATTTTTCAAAACTTGAACTTTTTTTATGGCCAGTGTTCATAAATCCCCTGATTATTCTTTACTTTTGTAGAATTAAGATTTACATTGTCACAGAGTAACAGGAAAAGTGAATCAAGGTAATGTAACTCTGAAAGATGGTGTGGGACAGGGAGGTCTGGCATGCTGCAGTCCATGGGGTTGCAAAGAGTCAGACATGACTTGGTGACTTAACAACAACTCAATGTGTTAGATGTCTAACTCCCTTTAGGGAAGCCCTGAGGTTAATCTGATTAATATCTGTATTTTGATAAATAGAGCTTCTCTGGTAGCTCAGATGGTAAAGAATCAGCCTGCAATGCAGGAGACCTGGCTTTGATCCTTAGGTCAAGAAGATCTCTTGAAGAGATTGGCAACCCACTCCAGTATTCTGGCCTGGAGAATTCCATGGACAGAGGAGCCTGGCAAGTTACAGTCCATGAGGTCACAGTCAGACATGACTGAGTGACTAATACTTTCAACTTAGATAAGTAAACTGAAGCACAAAGAATTTAAATCATCTGTCAAAACCATACACTTCATAAGTAAAAGAGATGAGACTCTAATTCACACATCAGAAACCAAGAGGTTGAGTACTTCTCAGCAACTTGCTATCCTTACCACCACCACCGTCATCATATATTGCATGTATCTTTACTCCTTTCCTTTTCAATTTTATTTCATTTTATAGTCATGAAGAGGAAAGGGTGTGTGAAAAGGCATTGCATGGAAACAGCTTGTTTGCTCTTCCTCTGCTTATGTTATGCTTTCAAGTCTCCTTAGGCCTGAATGTTTGCCACACACAATTAAGCAGGTGATAGATGAACTCTTGGTTTTCCTGGGATATAAAATAAACTATACTGAGTCTGAAATGTCCTTGCAGGCAAGTTTGTATTTCTATCAGCCTCAATTTGGTTCTCATTGTTGAGCTATAAACATGTCACAATATTGTTTAACTGTCAATAAAGTGTATTTTTTTGACGAGTAAGCTAAATATAAAAATTCAGTATTACTGCATAGTCATACTTTGTTCATGAGATGGTAAAATGTAGCAATTAATATATTTTAGTGATAAAAATTATATTAATAAAAGTAGGATGTATTTATATATAGATACATATATATGTATACATATGAACACAAACTTCAGTATATGCCAAAATCATGATTCTAGTACTTTTGGGTGCTTACTAAATGTTTGCTGACTGAATTTATACTTGTTTGATGGATGCCTATATTTTAAGATCTTAACTGTTTTTTCGGCAATAGTAACCCTTTAGATAATGGAAAGGATCTTTCAAAATAAATTGCATTCAAAGTATAATATGTACACATTTATCTTTAGAATTTCAGTAAAAAGCTAACAGGTCATAAAAAAAGTAAATATCTATCTATCTATCTTTATTTATTCTCCTCATAATATTCTCTACTTCACATGCATATTTAACTAAAGTGTAAAATTTTCACTGTAATAGAGGCACAAATGTTCAGTTCACTCTTGTAGAATGTGAGCTTGGAAGGAATGTTGGGTTGGGTTTAACTGTAAAAATGTGTTTTGTTTTTAAAAATTCACGACAAAATTGACCTAATGAGCAAATGACAAAAGCATTGAATAGTGGTTACGTGGATATTTCATTAGTTTTGGTACTTTTCTATACTTTTTCAGATATTTATCATGTAAAACTCAGACAAGTTAATAAGATAAAGCAAGAGCTCAAGGTATGTGAGAAAATACTAGTATATTCACAAAATATATTTAAATATAAAAGCACATTCATTTATTATAAATGTGATTTTCAAACAGGTAGTGAAGAAACTTTTTAAAAACAAGAATTACTTCTTTGGAAGTCTGGTGCTAAAAATTAAATAGAATGTTTTGAATCCTTGTATGGGCATTGTGAGCATTTGTATAGAATTGTGTCAAAGTGTTAGAAAAAATGTCATCGGGATATGAATATTTATACTAGAAAAATAGCTTAAATGAGACACAATTTTTGAGATGGAAAAAAAAATTCATAATCATTTAATCAACATACCCAGGATAACAGGACTAGAACTGAATAAAAGTTTACTTGTGAGAAATCCATAACTGGTAATTATGACAGGGAGAAGAGATGGAGCTGGAGTTTATTAAAATTTCTATGAGACTTATCCATGTTATATTCCTGCTACTAATTTAAACTTTTCACATATCTGCATCACGCATAAAAAATCATTGTATGTGCTAAACCTGATTATTGGCTAGGATATTGGATAAGTGCTGCCAAGTTTACCAGAGATGGAGCCAGTAGTATAAATTCAGAAATGAAAAACACAAAGTCAATTAGAGAGAAAACTTGTCGTATGCAAAGCAAGAACAGGAAGTACAATGGTCTTAAAAAGGAAAAATATTTGATATATAAAATAGCAAGGACACTGGCACATCTGAATCATGTTAAGTGGAATGGGGAGGACTGCTATTGAGAGGAGATTAATGAGTTAGCCAGGAACAAAATTATAGTGGCCATAATATTTAGGAGTATAAACATTTTCCAGTTTGTAATAGGGATGTTATTAAAAGACTTTAAACCAAAGAAGGACAAAATATGAAGCATGCTTTCAGAGTTTATATTTCTGCAAACAAGAAAGAATGGAGACAAATATAAGATGTTTGTAAGTACTCTTGATGAAAAATGATGACACTTTGGATCAAGATTGAGCTAACAGACATGAGAAAGTAGACAGACTGAAGGCATATTTAGGAACCAAAATATGTAAAAGGCAAGTGCATTCTTGATGTTAGGCTAAGAAATCTCTTTATTCATCAATCATGAAATTTTTGAATAAAACACTTATCTATTTATTCATTCATTCAGTTTACAAATATTTAATGATCACCCATCAATGTTGGACATTTTTCTACATCAGCAATAAAACATAAAAGTATTTTTTATTTTATTGTATTTTTAACATTACAACATGTTTATTAACATACAGTTAGCTTACAGTAGTATATTATTGTTGTTGCTCAGTCACTAAGTCGTGTCTGACTCTTTGGGACCCCAGGAACTGCAGCACTCCAGGCTTTCCTGTCCTTCATTATCTCTCAGAGTCTGCTCAAACTCATGTCTATGGAGTTGATGATGCCATCCAAGTTCCCATCCTCTGTCACCCCTTTCTCCTTCTGCCCTCAATTTTTCCCAGCATCAGGGTCTTTTCCAGTCAGTCAGCTCTTTGAATCAGGTGGCAAAAGTACTGGAACTTCAGTTTCAGCATGAGTCCTTCCAGTGAATATTCAGGGTTGATTTCCTTTAGAGTTGACTGGTTTGATCTCCTGGTGTCCAAGGGACTCTCAGAAGTCTCCTCTAGCACCATATCAATTGTACTTCAATAAAAATATTGTATTGTAATATTTTGTCAGTAAATTTCTATTAAAATCTTGAGAGTTTTTTCTTATAAAATTATAATCTCATGGCTCATTTCATAATGTAATCTTAGAAGATCCTAAAACTCTGTAAAATGGGTATACTAGCACAGAATTTAACATATGTGACTATTTCTATGCATTACATACACAGACACATTTACTTCCTCCCATCTGAATTCCCAATAACATTATTGCTACCACCTGATCCAGAGAAGTTTATATCGAAACTGTGCATCTGTTGGACTTTTCTCATGTGTTAAACAGTTAAGTCATTAAATCCCAGGCACTATGGCTTTCACATATTTGAACCATATATTTTATCCATTACTACTTGTGCTAACTCTTAATAAATTTTAACAAATGAATTAAACAAAGGAATACTGACATTAACACATCATGCCATCATAGGACATCATGATAACCCTAGCATTTTCTGAATATGTCCTAGAAATAGAATTTCTCCCACTTGTATTAACAATCCTCAGTTCTTATATTTCGCCAATGGTCATCAGAGTAAACCACTCATTCTCATATACCCAAGCTGCAAATTTACTGTTATTCTTGGTATTGGTAGTCTTTTTTTTTATTTAATATGTTGAGCAAATAGATTGTAAATTGAAATCTTGTAGAAAATAGACTTTTGAGGTTGACATGTGTGACGTATGTGAAAA
>NW_011494959.1:3415476-3418658 GCF_000754665.1 Bison bison bison | reverse complement strand
CTTTTGAACTGTGGTGTTGGAGAAGACTCTGGAGAGTCCCTTGGACTGCAAGGAGATCCAACCAGTCCATTCTGAAGGAGATCAGCCCTGAGATTTCTTTGGAAGGAATGATGCTAAAGCTGAAACTCCAGTACTTGGCCACCTCATGCAAAGAGTTGACTCATTGGAAAAGACTCTGATGCTGGGAGGAATTGAGGGCAGGAGGAGAAGGGGAAGACAGGGATGAGATGGCTGGATGGCATCACTGACTTGATGGATATGAGTCTGAGTGAACTCTGGGAGTTGGTGATGGACAGGGAGGCCTGGCGTGCTGCGATTCATGGGGTCGCAGAGTGTCGGACATGACTGAGAGACTGATCTGATCTGATCTGACTTACCTTTGCAAAATATTCCCATCAGTAACCTTACAGGTGGAATAAAGATAACATTTAACGGCCCAGGGTTTTTGTTTGTTTGTTTTGTTGTTGTTTTTCCTCAGACCTATTTGAAACTTAATTCTGTTAAGTAGTCCTGGTGTGGCTTTGAGAAAGGTAATTAATCTCTCTGAGCTATCCTTTCCCACCTATAAAGTAAGAATAATGAAATATCCTACCTCTTACAGGGTTGTTGCAATATTTAAACAGATGACGTAGAATATTTGCTGGTGTATGTGACATATGGAAATATTGCAGTGAAACCTAGTTCCTATATCTGCCTTCAGACTTAAGATAGAATGCTAGATTTGGCTGAAAATTGTCACCCCATGAAACATCTAAATAACAATTATTTAAAATTAATTGAAATATTCTGGCTCATGAAGTAAATTCACATAAAAAAAGTAAATGTGCTTACATAGAATCATAATCACAAATATAATTGACATAACTTAAAATAACACCTAAATGCATTAATCTTTTTGAAATCAATTTCATAATAATGAAAAGCTGCCAAGACCCATATTTTATTTCACCCTTATGAAATTTCCAATCTTTTCAATGTTTTTCACATCACTCAGAATGATGCAACTTGACTTCTGCTTTGTCAAGGGTCTCTGTCACCAAAGAAATCCAAAAACAGAAGCAATCAATGCAACCTTAGCACTTTGCTATTTTCAGGGAAAATTCCATTCCTCAGAGAATTTGGGTTATACAATGTATGGTAGTATACTCTGAAATATGATTCAATGAATAATTTAAAATATATTAAATCCTTTCACATATAAGTTGCAAAATGAGATGAAGAAGCATGGTTTTCAAAGCTAGAAAATATTTCCATATTTATTTAATGTTGATCTCCAAGCAACAGAAACATGATAATGTAAATTGAAATACTTTGAGAATGTTCTTATGTAATTGTTTAAAAAGTAAATAAAAGCCTACATTTTCAGTATGCTTAAAAAATAGAGAATCCATAAAAATTCTTTAAAACCATCTAAAAAACATTTCATACATAATATTATACATGTTTCAATGCCATTCTCCCAAATCTTCCCACCCTCTCCCTCTGCAAGGGGAGGGAGGAGGGAAGACGGTTCAGGATGGGGAACACATGTATACACGTGGTGGATTCATTTTGATATTTGGCAAAACTAATACAAGTTGTAAAGTTTAAAAATAAAATAAAATTTAAAAAAAACGATCTAAAAAACAAACAACATTGTGTTGTTCTTCATAGTTTCAAATATTAGATGAATAAGAACTTCAAGTTAACAATATAGGAGATTCCTATATGGAATTCCTATAGGAATTCCTATATTCCTATATGTGGCTTCCTTTTGTAAAAGAACATAACTGTAGACATGAATTACATAATATTCAAAATACTTTTCTCCTTGTAATAACAGTAGTCTTATTTTTCAAATATTGAAACAAACAGAAGGTATTATTCAGAAGAATCAAAGCAAAAGTATAAGATAGGTAAAGTCAATCTTTAGTTAGCAGTAAACAAATACACAACTTTTTCCCTGTGTTAAGAGGCTGCTACTTCCACTACTGATACACATTTCCCTCTTACCATACATCATTAAACCATTCTTTTCCAAAAAGAACATGATAAATCCAAAACATGTGTCTATTGTTTAGAAAGAAATGCTTTTTTTCCCTTAAATAAATTTTATATATAATGGAGAAGAGGATTGATCTAATAATTCTCAAGAATCTGCAAGTGTAGTAAGGGTCAGCTCTGCCTTGTTATTTAAGACTGATTGCCTACCCAGCATTCCCAGAATTATAATAACTAGGTAGAATTATCTCTTATTATGACTTCACTTATGCTTACATATCTACATAAAAAACATCATTGACATATTTGAAGGTAAGGTTATAAATTGTGAATACCAGGCATCTCTGGTGGTGGTGTGGTTAGAATTCAGCATTCTAACCAACACAGCCCAGGTTTCCAATCAGGAACAGGTCATTCTTTTGAGGCCTTCCCTGGTGGCTCAGATGATAAAGAATCTGCCTGCAATGCAGGAGACCCAGATCCCTGGATCAGGACAATACCCTGGAGAAGGGATCTACTCCAGTGGATCTACCTTCTCCAGTATTCTTGTATGGAGATTTCCAAGGACAGAGAAACCTGGGGGGCTATAGTACATGGGGTCACAAAGAGTCAGACACAACTGAGCAACTAACACTTTCACTTTTCACATGTCTACACTCATATTTACAGGTAAAGATGTAAATTTTAAACTGCACATAATTATGCATTTATTGACTAAAGGTAGCTGTATCAGTATTGTAGGTTCTGCTACAATTATAAATGTCCTTAGAACCTTTAGTCATGCCAATGATGTTTTATTTGTTGCTCATGACCATGTCAATTTGCCAGGAGCTGGCGAGAGACATTCCACTCGTGACAAAGGTCATGAGGAAGGAGGCTAGGCATACGCAAACGCGGGATCGAACCTCAGGAATCCCCCCGGATATTCTCGAGCATCTACCCCCAAAAAACCAGAGTCTGCCTACTTTATTGCTTTGTACTCTCACCTCTGACTTTGCTGGGGGCTGTCCCCTACAGCTCTCTGTCCCATCTCGCTCTCTCTGTCAAAGAGTTAACTTACAGCTCCAATTAATAAAGTTCCTGGGCAATTAGGAGTGTTTAAATCCAAACCCCTCAGATGGCTCTCTAACTCACCTGACAAGTTTACCCGGACTCCTACAGCTATGCATACGATTGTTTACAGTCTCCCAGCCTCGAGAGGC
>NW_011494959.1:3411505-3414732 GCF_000754665.1 Bison bison bison | reverse complement strand
AACCCACCATGCTTACTAATTATGCCTGGGCTTCTAAGATCCGACCGGGGAGGCCTCAGTGTCTCCTCTCCTTCGGGAGAATGGAAGGACACCTGCAGCCTACGTAAGTGGTGTAAACTTCTTGTCTTGAAGTTTTATTGGTCTCCCGCGTAAACCAAGCTACTCATCTTCTTTTCTCCATTGAATTTTCCTACTGAGCTATCCTCATTCTATTACTCTTTATATCTTTGATAAATATGTGAATAGTCGCCGACGCCGTCTCCCCTTCAAATACCCTGGATCAGCCGGGGCTGGACCTCAGCATCAATTATTTTTGTTTTTCACTCATTAAGTCATGTCCAACTCTTTGTGACCTCATGGACTGCAGCACGCCGGGCTTCCTTGTCCTTCAGTATCTCCTGGACTTTGTTCAAACTCATGTCCACTGAATCGGTGACATCATCTAGTCATCTCATCCTCTGTTGTCCACTTCTCCTCCTGCCTTCAATCTTTTCCAGCAACAATGTCTTTTACAATTATAGGCTGGCTATAGATCTGCTCCATATAATCTACATTCCAGGATGCAGATGAAGCATGCTGGAGGCAATCTCTCTCTGGACTTCTTAGAAAAGAGGAAAGAGAGGTGTAGAATCACCTCTGTTAATAGTATTAAAGCTATTTTAAATTACACGGGTATCCCAAGGTCAATGTGATTGATGTATTCAGTCCACCATCTGCCTCCCCCAGAGTGGGCCAAAAGAGGAAAGAAATGTGGAGGCAGTGTTACATTAACCACTGTCCTTTAGTAATCATTTCACTATAAAACACTTAGCTTACAAATAAGGAAAATTAACCAAGAAAAACACAAGAGACTTATCCAATAGCATAACTATTTAATGATGGTATCTGCCCTAACATGCACATATAAGCATGCTCTCTTCAAGATGAGTCAACAAAAACATAAGTGTTATTAGTAATTCCCATCTTGTTTTTGTGACAGAGGGAGGAAGGCAAACTGGAATAAAGCAGATGGCACAAAATATGCTACTATTAATAAATAAATCATTGATAGCAACATATTTACCTTGAATTTATTTATGTATTGAGTGAATTGCCTTTATTTTCACATCTAAAGTAATTATCCTCTTGGGAAGAATAAATTCTAATGGAAAATTTTAAAAAAATGTTTTCTGAGAAATGATACGTTCATAAGCAAAGTAATCCTATAAACTTCTCAGAATTTTCTAGAAAACTCTTTCACTCTTCAATCTTTCCAAACTTTATACCTCCTCCTGGGGCAGGGATACTTTTTGAGCTCTATTTTTCCAAACCATAATGAATTGCTATTCATATTGTTATTTAACTATTTAATTTGTTCTCTTCCATGCATTCACAGTAACAAGAATTCATATTCCTATAAAGAAAAAACAGTGACTCCATTGAGCCTTGGGCATAAAAGGCAAATAATAGATACTCTGTAAATAACTATTTAACTGTTAACATTGTATACTTTGTGTGAAAACAACAAAAAAAAATTCATACTGTGTTTAACTGAAAATACTGATTAGACAAGTAGAAGAAAAAGTAAGAAATTATATTTCTCAAAAGTACTCATTTCTAAATGACATTTGATATAAATAATTTGAAGTTTTTAGAAACATTGATTTAACACAAGAAAATACAATTATTTTTTCATGGATATAAAATGTGTTATTGAATGTTCACTTGCAATAAGCTCAGAAACATGTGTTTAACTCAGTTCTTCACAATTTAGCTGTGTGAACTGGGTGAGGTCCTTAATTTTCTTGTTCTTGTTTCCTCATTGATATGATGAAGAAGCTAAATTACTTCTACAATTGTTTTTATGTCACATATATATCAATATAACCTATGCCTATGCAGTTGAGTAGAATCTTATCTTTTCAGGAGAAAGGAAAGGAAACACTTTGTTTGAAGCATAAAGTCACATGTGTCTTGTCTCTTAAAGCATACAGCAATGCATTCTTTTTCATTATTTCAAAATGGCAAACTTTTTAAAAAAGCACATACTTTATACTTGCTGTGAAATCAAAATGACTGCAATTGTGTTTTGCAATGAAAACTAAATACAAAATAAAAATAATGTATCATAATCTAATAAATGATTATCAGTGTTTTATGAGTGCTTATGATCATTCTATTTTATACTATAATGTTATGAGCTACCCATTATACTGTTCATACTGTTCATGGGGTTTTTAAGGCAAGAATACTGAAGTGGTTTGCCATTCCCTTCTCCAGTGGACCACATTCTGTCAGATCTCTCCACCATGACCCGTCTGTCTTGGGTTGCCCCACAAGCATGGCTTAGTTTCATTGAGTTAGACAAGGCTGTGGTCTTGGTGTGATTAGATTGACTAGTTTTCTGTGAGTATGGTTTCAGTGTGTCTGCCCTCTGATGCTCTCTTGCAACACCTACCATCTTACTTGTGTTTCTCTTACCTTGGGTGTGGGGTATAGTGAATTATCCAGTAATAAGAAATAATCTCAATTTTTATTTGACAAACATACATTTAAATCAGAAAGTAATTACAGGCTAGAGCTGTAGAAATGTGAAATCAATTAAATTCTTTTTGATAGACATTTAATTATGCTCATGTCATGCAATAAGCACTCTCACGCATATTACTTTATTTAACCAGGCCTCTTATTCAGTAGAATACAAGCAGCACAAACAACCCAATACTGTTATTCTATTTTCCCAGAAAAATATTCTTTGCAGCCTCAGCTCTGTCAGCATCAGTCTGATAACAAGCTTGTGGGCAATACTAAGTTCATAATGAGCAACTCAGTGTCGGGGTCCAGCCCCGGTGGATCCAGGGAATTTGAAGCAGGGACGGCGTCGGCGAGGATCAGAAAACAACTGTTTAAATAAACGTTAATTAAGGATATAAAGCGGAGAAGGCACCGGCACCCTACTCCAGTACTCCTGCCTGGAAATTCTCATGGACGGAGGAGCCTGTTAGGCTGTAGTTCGTGGGGTCGCTAAGAGTCAGACATGACTGAGCGACTTCTCTTTCATTTTTTACTTTCATGTATTGGAGAAGGAAATGGCAACCCACTCCAGTGTTCTTGCCTGGAGAATCCCAGGGATGGGGGAGCCTGATGGGCTGCCGTCTATGGGGTCGCACAGAGTCGGACACGGCTGAAGCGACTTAACAACAACAAAGATATAAAGAGTGGTTAAATAAGGATAGCTCAGTGAGGAA
>NW_011494959.1:3405934-3410003 GCF_000754665.1 Bison bison bison | reverse complement strand
CAGTCACGTCTGATTCTTTGTGACCCCATGGACTATATAGTACATGGAATTCTCCAGGCCATAATACTGGAGTGAACAGTCTTTCCTTCTCCAGGGGGTCTATATAGTCCATGGAATTCTCCAGGCCATTATACTGGAGTGGGTAGCCATTTCCTTCTCCAAGGGATCTTCCCAACCCAGGAATGGAACTGGAGTCTCCTGCATGATGGACAGATTCTTTACCAGCTGAGCCCCAAGGGAAGCCCAAGAATACTGGAGTGGGTAACCTATCTCTTCTCCAGCAGTTCTTCCCAGCCCAGGAATGGAACTGGGGTCTCCTGCATTGCAGGCAGATTCTTTGCCAAATGAGCTATCAGGGAAGCCCTGTGGCCTGCCAGCCAATGCAGGAGACATGAGACACAGGTTCAATCCTTGTGTGGGAAAGATCCCCTGGAGGAGGGCATGGCAACCTACTCCAGTATTCTTGTCTGGAGAATCCCAAGGAAAGAGGAGTCTGGTGGGCTATAGTCCCTAGGGTTGCAAAGTGTCAGACAAGTTCACTCAAATGTAGAATGTTGCCTCCAAAATCCATGATGTCCACTGAGTGTGGGTGTTTCTATATTAATGACAGGCGTTGCAAAGTGTAGCAAATTTTCCTTTACTTTAAAGCTGATATGCTTACATGCTTATGTCCATAGTACCACTGGAAATTTTACTAAGAGCATAGGTTGCTGACTTGCTTTTTGTTTTTCTTTCAACATCTAACATGTTTGTTACCAAAGCATCTAGGCTACTTATGTTTTTTTCTCTCATCAGGTCCAGTGTCAACAAAGTGGTGAAGCAGCGTGATATTAGGCAGGATATCAAGAAGATCAAAGTTTCAGCTGGCAAGTCTATGGCACATTGCAGGATTGAAGTAATGCAGAACTGTGAAATTGAAGGAGTTCTGTTGTTGGTCGGGTAAGCATTAACTGCTTCTGGTCATTCTCCCAATCACTACAGAAATAATGGCATCTGCTAAATCAAATGGGGCATCTCAGGTGACGCTAATGGTAAAGAATCCATCTGTTAATGCAGGAGAGATAAGAAACACGGGTTGGATCCCTGGGTTGGGAAAATCCCCTGGAGAAGGACATGGCAACCCACTCCAATATTCTTGCCTGAGAAATCTCATGGACAGAAGAGCCTGGCAGGCTACAGTCCATTGGGTTGTAAAGAGTTGGACATGACTGAAGCTACTTAGCTAAGCATAAATCAATTGCCACATATCTAGTCACAAGACTTTGTTGATTTGTTTTAGAATTGATGTCACATTCAGAGTACCAGCTTATAAACTGTTGTCACTTTCTGATTATGGCAGCTCATGTCATTCTCCAAGGTTCATCTTCTTTCTTTGTAGGCGAGGTAATTGGAGATGGTGGGATAGAATTCACCAAATTGTAACAGTAGTTTACAATTCCTGGCACATATTTAGTGATAAATATCATATTCTTTTTCTTTCTTTTTTTTTTTTTTTTTTTAAATCTAGCTGCCACTGTGCTTTTTTGGTAAGCCCAGTAAGATGTAATTGGCAGTTGACAGAGAGATGTGTTAGCATTATCCCTTAGGTAACATAAAGACTTTCTTCAACAGTATATCCCTACACAATTGAGCCAAATGAAAAGATGCATGCTATTAATATACCAACATGCATAAATGCACTTTAGTTCTTTAAAAAAAATTTTAATTGTAGGATAATTACTTTACAATATTGTGTTGGTTTCTGCTGAAGAACAATGTGAATCAGCTATAAGAATACATATAGCTAGGTCATGGAAACAACCTAGATGTCCATCAACATATGAATGAATAAAGAATTTATGGTACATATATACAATGAAATATTACTCAGCCATACAAAGAGCAAATATGACTCAACTGAACTGAGGTGAATGAAACTAGAACCTATTATACAGAGTGAAATAAGTCAGAAAGAGAAAAATAATATATCATATATTAACACATATATGTGGAATCCAGAAAAATAGTACTTATGAACCTATTTGCAGGGCAGGAATAGAGACACAGACATAGAGAATTGACTTGTGGACACAGCAAGGGAAGGAGAGGGCAGGAAAAATTGAGACAGTAGCATTGAAATACTTTAGTTCTTAATCTTAATCCAGCTATATTAAGATTTCATATATTGCCTAGCTTTTCTCTGTGGGTAAAAGAACAATTGCTCTCAACTCCATCTGAATGTTTTATTTCTTTTTTAAAAGCCTGACATAGTACCTTGTTCCATCTCCCATTTAGTGAAAGAATGCATCACACAATATCCCCCAAATGCAGTCAGCCAATTTTAAATGAAAATGCATGTGACTTTGTGAGAGGGAGAAACATTCCTCTATTGCACCTCTCTTTTTATAATATATTTTGATTTACTTTTGTTGCTTTTCCTTTTAGTAATTAGACGTCAAACTCCATGTAACTTTTAAGATGCTCAAGTTGGAAACATTTACATTGAAACCAAAAATTTTTAGGTATAAAACAGAATATCTGACACTTAAGGAATGTGCAAACTTAGATAATATATTTATTATTACTAAAAATTATTTTACTTATTAATAAATGGTTATAAGACAAAGGGTACCTTTACTAACAAAAGTGTCCTTAGATTTATGATATAACTCATATGCCCAGGAAATTTTACTCTGGACCAGATTTACCTACCTTCAAGAAAGAATTCATAGAAGATAACACAGGAAGTTCAATAAAAGCTTTGCTCAGGTATATACACTTCAGACATGGCTTATAGTTTTCCTGATCTTTCCACAAAGGGGCATACATCATCACAAAGATGAGAGTGGGTATGGGCCAATTCAATTCAAATTAAGTCTTAAGTTTGGGGTCTGGCTAGCTTTAATATCTTCCCTGTCATGTAGCATTTTCAAGAATATGTAACTGACTCTCATTTTCTAATGCATATTATTCATTATAGGTTATATCTATTGATTACATCAATTGCTATCATTATATCAATTATGGTTTTCAAAACATAATTGCTATAAGCAGAAACAATATGCTTGAATAACTGTACTCATTATTTAGCAAACTTGGCAGGCTATAACATTCCCTTAGACGGAGCCTCCAGCAAAACTAGTAATTGACCATATAAATAAATCAGTTTCCACTGAAGTTTACCAGTGAGTTATTTCTAACAAGAGCTCATGACCCTCCTGTAGATTTGTTGGCAAGCAGGATGCTCTACCAGTTTAGTAATATACATTCTCCATTTACACATGCTTTATCATCTATGCCAATTTCTGAGTGTGGTCAATATTCTGAAAGAATAAATATTTATTTCATGGTCCCAGATTAATTTTTTTCCCCTTACTATCTTGGGTATGAATGTGAGCATTGGATTATAAAGAAAGCTGAGCACTGAAGAATCGATGCTTTTGAACTGTGGTGTTGAAGAAGAAACCTGAGAGTCCCTAGGACTGCAAGGAGATTCAACTAGACAATCCAAAGCAAATCAGTCCTGAATATTCATTGGAAAGACTGATGCTAAAGCTGAAATTCCAATACTTTGGACAACTAATGCAAAGAACTGACTCATTGGAAAAGACCCTGATGCTGGGAAAGATTGAAAGAAGGAGGAGAAGGGGATGACAGAGGATGAGATGGTTTGATGGCACCATAGACTCAATGGACATGAGTTTCAGCAAACTCCAGAAATTGGTGATGGACAGGGAAGCCTGGCGTGCTGCAGTAATGTCAACATTCTAGGAATCAGAGAACGAAAATGGACTGGAATGGGTGAATTTAACTCAGATGACCGTTATATCTACTACTGCGGGCAGGAATCCTTTAGAAGAAATGGAGTAGCCATCATGGTCAACAAAAATGTCTGAAATGCAGTACTTGGATGAAATCTCAAAAACGACAGAATGATCTGTTTGTTTCCAAGGCAAACCATTCAATATCACAGTAATCCAAGTCTATGCCCCAATCAGTAATGCTGAAGAAGCTGAAGTTGAATGCTTCTATGAAGACCTACAAGACCTTTTAGAACTAACACCCAAGAAAGATGTCCTTTTCATTATAG
>NW_011494959.1:3404234-3404729 GCF_000754665.1 Bison bison bison | reverse complement strand
TTTGGAGTGATTGAAAAGTTCTAATCAAAACATCTATTTCTGCTTTATTGACTATGCCAAAGCCTTTAACTGTGTGGATCACAATAAACTGTGGAAAATTCTGAAAGAGATGGGAATACCAGACCACCTGACCTGCCTCTTGAGAAACCCATATGCAAGTCAGGAAGCACCTGTGGTGGATTCATTTCGATATTTGGCAAAACTAATACAATATTGTAAAGTTTAAAAATAAAATAAAATTTAAAAATATAAAAATAATAAAGGATAAAGAAAAAAAAAAGAACTGGACATGGAACAACAGACTGGTTCCAAATAGGAAAAGGAGTATCTCAAGGCTGTATATTATCACCCTGCTTATTTAACTTCTATGCAGAGTACATCATGATAAATGCTGGGCTGGAAGAAGCACAAGCTGGAATCAAGATTGCCAGGAGATATATCAATAACCTCAGATATGCAGATGACACCACCCTTATGGAAGAAAGTGAAGAGGAA
>NW_011494959.1:3386641-3404130 GCF_000754665.1 Bison bison bison | reverse complement strand
CAGCCATGAAATTAAAAGACGCTTACTCCTTCAAAGAAAAGTTATGACCAACCTAGATGGCATATTCAAAAGCAGAGACATTACTTTGCCAACAAAGGTCGGTCTAGTCAAGGCTATGGTTTTTCCAGTGGTCATGTATGGATGTGAGAGTTGGACTGTGAAGAAAGCTGAGCGCTGAAGAATTGATGCTTTTGAACTGTGGTGTTGGAGAAGATTCTTGAAAGTCCCTTGGATGGCAAAGAGATCCAACCAGTCCATTCTGAAGGAGATCAGCCCTGGGATTTCTTTGGAAGGAATGATGCTAAAGCTGAAACTCCAGTACTTTGGCCACCTCATGTGAAGAGTTGACTCATTGGAAAAGACTCTGATGCTGAGAGGGATTGGGGGCAGGAGGAGAAGGAGATGACAGAGGATGAGATGGCTGGATGGCATCACTGACTAGACAGACGTGAGTCCGAGTGAACTCCGGGAGTTGGTGATGGACACGAGGCCTGGTGTGCTGTGATTCATGGGGTCACAAAGAGTCTGACATGTCTGAGCGACTGAACTGAACTGGACTGAACTGAAGTTAGTATTTATTTTATGTGTGTGTGTTCATGTGTTAGTTGCTTAGCCTTGTCTTACTCTTTGCAACCCCATAGACTATAGCCCACCAAGCCCCTCCGTCTATGAGATTCTCCAGGCAAGAACACTGTAGTGGGTTGTCATTTCTTTTTCCAAAAGGAACTATAGAAAGAAAGAAAGAAAGTGAAGTCCTTCATTTATGTCCAAATCTTCACGACCCCATGGACTGTAGCCTACCAGTTTCCTCCATCCATAGAATTTTCCAGGCAAGAGTACTGGAGTGGGTTGCCATTTCCTTCTCCATTTATTTTATAATAATTTATAAATAACTCATACTAATTTTGTTATAATATACTTGTGTTTTCTCACGTTTTTCCCAGATATCACATTTTTCCTTTAAAGAAAATGAGTAACAGCATTAATAAAGAGAATGCACTTAAATATTATTAATGTGGTGAATTTATTTAGAAAAACTTATGTGACCTGCAACACTTTTATAGTTAATGTTACATAACAGAGCAAAATATTGAAAGTATTTTAGAATAAAAAAAGTTGTATTAATTACAAAAAAATCAACAATATAAATAAGATCTTAATATGTGCAACACATTTAAAGTAAAATCAGTAACTTTAATGTAAATTTATAGGATATTATACATTGGCCTTTTTATCATTTTTAATATACTTTAAATTGACATATAATTTAGTTAATATAAAATGTCACATTAAATTGGAAAACAAGATACCTAACACATACACAAAATAAAAGTTAAACAGGTTTTAGATTGCAGAAATTAAAATTGATTCTCCTGCCCAGTTTTCCCACAACTTGACGAATTTACATCTTGAGAAAAATATTCAGCATATTAATTTGTTCTTATTTCCTTTTATTAATGAGGCAGTTTCCAGATATAAAATGAATCTCTGGAACTGATTAAAGTGCTGATTAAATAAGGACATGGTTCAGTTTTGTTTTGTTGTAGGTTTCAAATGGAGAGCAATGAACAAAATGATGAACTCAAGTGCTCTTCTAATTTATTTTAATATTTAACTGGAACAAAATAAAATGCTGTCTACTTTTAGTCATTACATTGATTTGACCATATTTAATTTCACTTACAAGGACAATAATTATACACATTGCTAGAAACTTTAAAATTACAATTTAAATATCAATGAATATAAAAGAGAATAAACCATTTTTAAAGATATTAGTAACTAAAATAAATTTCATAGCATATTTGATATATTAATTTTAATACTTGAAATTCAAATTATCTTTCATACCTGAACTTATGAATTATTCATGAAACACATTAGCATATGTAATCATATATTCTATACAAGATAATACATGTATTTAGGGGGAAAAATTCCTATTCAAAACAAAATATTCCTAGACTTTTTATTTTAGTGTTGTAAATTTCTTTAGATTGGAATTTTGCAGCGAGTGGGGGCTACTCTTCACTGAGGTGCCTGGGTTTCTCATTGAGGGTGCTTCTCTTATGGCTGAGTAGTTGCAATGCATGGGTTTAGCTCCCCTGAGGCACATGAAATCTTCCTGGAGCAGGGATCAAATCCATGTTCCCTGCACTGGCAGGTGTATTCTTAACCACAGTAACACCAGGAAAGTCCTGAAAGTACTTTTAAGATGATCACTATATTATTTAACGTATTCACAAGTTTTCCTGACTTTCCTTTATAGTCTTGGAAAAAGACATCTCAACCACTCTTTAACTTTTTTCTGGCCATGTGGCACCCTTGTAAATGGATTTCCTCAATGTATGTAAACAGAAGCTGGTGAAGGAGTGTACATTGCTCTTAGACATACAAGTATCTGATGCACTGCATTTCTACTCTATTCCTTTGTGTCCTGTTTATCCAGAATGTCATTTCTAAACAGAAGACACTGGAGCAGAGACCTCCAGGAATGGATGAAATAAACCATCTGAAATCACATAGAAAACTAGTTATAGAAGGACAGTGAATCAGAGGTAGATTGAACAGTAGAGAGAATGGTAACAGATAAGGTCAGAGTAATAGCCAAAACCAAGATAATTCAGACATGTGTAAGCTATTGGAAGAACTTTTTCTCCTGAGTCAAATGGGGTGAAATTGGAAAAAAATTCAAAAGTCTGTTTTACAAAGAAAATTTTGACTCTTGCACAGAATGGACATTAGTTATTAAGTAGGGAAATAAAAGTGAAGTGAAAGTCAGTCAATCGTGTCCGACTCTTTGCAATCCCATGGACTGTACAGTCCATGCAATTCTCTAGGCCAGAATACTGGAGTGGGTAGCCTTTCCCTTCTCCAGGGGATCTTCCCAACCCAGGGATCAAACCCAGGTCTCCCACATTGCAAGCAGATTCTTTACCTGCTGAGCCACAAGGGAAGCCCAAGTCGGGAAATTGGGGAAGCCCATTTGGGAGCCATGTTAAGAGTCAAAGAGAGAGCTTACATAGGATGGTGAAAGGAAAAAGTGAAGTTGCTCACTCGTGTCCGACTCTTTGCAACCGAATGGATTGCAGCCTAAGAAGCTCCTCTGTTCATGGGATTTTCCAGGCGAGAATACTAGAGTAGGTTGCCATTTCCTTCTCCAGGAGATCTTCCCGACCCGGGGATCAAACCCGGGTTTCTCACACTGCAGAAAGACGCTTTACCAGCTAAGCCACCAGGGAAATCACATAGGAGGGCAGTTGTGAGTTAATGAGACTTCCTTGGTGGCTCAGAAGGTAAAGCATCTGCCTGCAATGCAGGTTACATGGGTTTAGTTCCTGGGTGGGGAAGATTCCCTGGAGGAGGGAATGGCTACCCATTCCAGTATTTTTACCTGGAGAATTCCATGACAGAGGAGCCTGACAGGCTACGGTCCATGGACTGTAGGTGTAACTTTCACTTTCACTTTTTTTGAGTGAGTTAATGACAGGTGGTTGACTAGAAAATATAACTCCAGGATAGAGCCAATAAGATTCTCTGATGAGTTGGATTATGGGTATGAAAATAAGAGCATAAAAATGACTTCACAGATTTTTTAAAATTTCATATATGATTTTATATTATTTTTCTCTATATAATGCTTTTGCTTATTTCATCATACTTGCTTTTTTTTTTCTATTGATTTAAACTTTCGTCTATTGATTTAATTAACTTTTACCTTAATAAGCTACTGTTACATGATTATCTAATTCTTGTCTCTTTTTTCAATATACTATTTCTTAAATATTAATCTGGTCTTAAATATTAATATACCCTTGGTCTTAGTTGTGGCATATGGAATCTTTGTTGCAGCATGTGCGATTTGGTCCTCTGACCAGGAGTCGATCCTTGGCTCCCTACATTGGGAGGGCAGAGTCTTAGCCACTAGACCAGCAGAGAAGTCCCCCCAGGGTATTGTTTTGATTCTGATACTTTTGTTATTCTTTTCCAAATGTTTAGATATTTTAAACCAAATATCTTTATCTGTTCTGATTATCTATATGCCAAAACATTAATAATGAGTAGAATATCTGAGTTTGAATATAGCATCATTGAGAATAGTCTGTAAACAAAAATGTTTATAGTCTAGATTCACCATTTCAAATAGAAGGTAATTCTGAATATTACCCGAGTGTCATCACAACTCTCTATAAATGGATGGACTCCTCAAACTGGAAGCCAGGCCAGAAATGGATGGACAGTTAGAAATGAATTGGTGTTCAGTTCCTTGATTTACTCTATTTGAGACTAAGGAAATCCCAATGTAAACCAGTCTCCCCATGATGATATTGCCAGGCATTTCAGTACACACATTTCTGCTCTTCCTGCCTCAGTGGAGAAACTGTCCTTTACCTGCAGTGTTTTTTTATTTTCCCTAAACACTCCTAGAATGTAGATATCCTGGGTTTTGGCAACATGTGCTGAAAATTAAGTATAATTCTAGTTCTGACTCAGAATATATCATGTAGCAAAGTCATGAGAAAGATAATATGGAAAAGTTGAACCAAAACACATTAAATATGGTAATAAAAAGAGATAGTCAATTATGGCTTTGCAAAAGCCATTGTAAAGTGGAAAAGATTGTTGGTATAAAAAGCTAATCTGTTCTTATTACTGACTAAGGTGTATGATAATTATATTTATGTTATCAAGGGTGAGCAGACAATGGATATAAAAAAGATAGGAACAGATGAACCAATCTCAGTGTTATCCAATATATATCTGCCTTCCACAGAAAGGCATTAAGAGAAAGAGCAATGTTGTTATTCTACTGTGAAGGGAAATTATGAAATTTTAAAGTTATGCCAATAGAAGCAAGAAAAGTGGAGAGATGGGTGAAATTGATCACTCTAAGCAGCTGGTTCCAGTAATTCAGTCTGTTCAAAATAAATGTTTATGATAGAAAATCATTAGTACATGCAAGGTGCTAATTTATGAATGTGGGGATGAATTCCTCCAAAATTCTTTATCAGGATTTTTTTTTTACTGACGTATTATGAACAAAATGCCTTCAGTTTCTAGATGAATGATTATTAATGACAGATCAGATGTACTTAATTTGTTTTTCCTAACATCAGTATTCTCATTAGGCTTATGTAAGCATAAAATATGGAATAACATAGTTAATATAAAACCAATGCATTATGGGAAAGCCTAATTTGAGAACAATAAATAATTTAATTTCCATATTAGAAATGGAAAACTAATCTGTTACATTTTGCATTTATATTTATAAAAGGTTTAAGACAAAGATATGTGTTTTGATAAACACTTCATTTTTTTAGATGGTTGTGTAAAACTAAATTTGAATTCCCATTTTCTCTACTGAACAAAGAATCATGACTTACTATAGCTATCAGAATGATGGAGAAATCAATACCCATTACTATTAATGTGAATAAAATGGAGTTTTGTAGTTTAAAATTGTACATTTACTATTCAAAATTTTCTAAAATAGTAATAGCACCATGTGCTGTAAAAATGCAGTACAATAATATGCTAAAATCTTGGATGATATCAGAAAGCTTCTAAACCATTTTTTTAAGAATTTAATTAACATATTATATTATTGAAATTCAGTTCTAGAAGTTCACTGTCCAATATGATAACCAGCATTAGTTGTAGTACTAGTGTAGTACTGCATACTATATTGAAGAACATAGATCTTTAACATTTTTATTATTACTCAAGTTCTAAAGGACAATGGTATTCTAGAAAGTTTTAAATATATAAAAACAACTTCATGACTTATTCATTTTATTTTATTCTGTTTGTTCTTTAATAAACATCTAAGCTAAATAGAAATTTAAAATTAACTCATAATTTGCTGTTAAAATCCATAGCTATATTGAATGCAAAGTCTCACAGCAATGACATCTTTTTCTTTAGCTGTGTTTCTAAGTCAATTCAGAAAAAAAAGGTAAAACTAAATTACTATTGATTAAACATCTCATAGCAATAAGACTTGGAAAAGGCAATGGCACCCTACTCCAGTACTCTTGCCTGGAATGTCCTATGGATGGAGGAGCCTGGAAGGGTCCTTGGGGTCGCTGAGGGTCAAACACGACTGAGCGGCTTCACTTTCACTTTTCACTTTCATGCATTGGAGAAGGAAATGGCAACCCACTCCAGTGTTCTTGCCTGGAGAATCCCAGGGACGATGGAGCCTGGGGGGCTGCCATCTATGGGGTCACACAGTCGGACACGACTGAATTGACTTAGCAGCAGCAGCAATAAGACTCTCATTTCACCTTGTCTCTCAACTACATTAAAACTCAGGCCAGCTAATCTTTGTTCAGTGACAAAGAGAATATAATGTAAAGCCAAGAAAGAGGAGGACTTGAACACTTCAGGGTGTAATTTTTATTCATTTTTATAGGAAAATATATCCTTGTTCAACTTTAGTAGAACTCTGAAATTATTATATATGGCAAGGTTTTCTGAAATGAAGATTTCCTAGACTTTTATGAAAAAGTATATAGACTTCATTTTGAAACTACTACTTCTAATGTCAAAATGATTTCAATTATACAGTAGCAGCCATTGCTATATGATTTGATTTTTAATAATTTTATGCTATTTCTTAAATTATGCAAGGTCATTACCTGAGTTCATATAGCTTTCTCTGACCCAGTGTGGTAACTACTGTTTAAAACATAATGCCGAAACATCTGCTCAATATGCAAATATACCTTGTGTTCCAAAATAAGTGATTAGGAGGTTAGCATTTGCTCTGGGCTTCCCTTGTAGCTCAGCTGGTAAAGAATCCTCCTGCAATGCGGGAGACCTGGATTCGATCCCTGGGTTCAAAAGATTCCCTGAAGAAGGGAAAGGCTACCCACTCCAGTATTCTGGCCTGGAGAATGCCATGGACTGTATGGTCCATGAGGTCACAAACAGTCGGACATGACTGAGACTTTACTTTCACTAAGACTATTTATTTCTTACCTCAAAATATTCAGGATATTTTAAAAATGTCTTGGGAATAGATGGCATTAGATTTTCTTCAGGGACTATATTTTATCCTTCTTGAAGTTAGGTTTGTTGTTTGATCACTTAACAAGTATATTATATTTACCTTGCAGGACTCTGGTACACACAGCAGATATGCAATAAGTATGTGGTCAACTAAATTAATAAATAACCTTCTACATTTGTCAAGGCCTGGTTTCTGATAGTTGGTCAGTAAATATTTGTTGAGTGAACTAAAATATCTCTCTAGAGCCTATAAGAAGGATGGCATACTCAAAAATGGTCACTACAACCTAAAGAGTAATTTTCTCAGTTGAATACATTAATGTTAATCAAAATAATAAAATTCCTCAAATTCTGTTTTGTTTTGTTTTGTTTTTATTTACTACAGCTACGTTGTTGGTGTTGTCCAGTCGCCAAGTCATGTCTGACTCTGCACGATCACACGGACTGCAACACGCCAGGCTTCCCTATCCCC
This sequence comes from Bison bison bison, assembly GCF_000754665.1. NCBI lineage: Eukaryota > Metazoa > Chordata > Mammalia > Artiodactyla > Bovidae > Bison > Bison bison. Next base: position 3,396,641 of record NW_011494959.1, on the reverse strand, counting down.
CACCATCTCCTGGAGTTTATCCAAGTTCATGTCCATTGAATCCGTGGTGCTATCCAATCATCTCATCCTCTGTTACTGCCTTCTTTTTCTGCCTTCAATCTTTCCTATCATCAGGGTCTTTTCAGATGAGTAAACTATTCTCATTATGTGGCCAAAGTATTGGAGCTTCAGTTTCAACATCAGTCCTTCCAAATATTCAGGGTTGATTTCCTTTAAGATTGACTGATTTGATCACCTTACTTTCCAAGGGACTCAGAAGAGCCTTCCCCAGCACCAGAGTTCAGAGGCATCAGTTCTTTAGTGTTCTGCCTTTTTTTTATTGTCCAGCTCTCACACTGTACACAACTACTAGAAAGACCACAGCCTTGATTATATGGACCTTTGACGGCAAAGTGATGTCTTTGTTTTTCAACATGTTGTTTAGGTTTGTCATAGCTTTCCTGCCAAGAAGCAATCATCTTCTGATTTCATGTTTGCAGTCACCATTTGCAGTGATTTTAGAGCCCAAGGAGAAGAAATCTGTCACTGCTTCCACCTTTTCCCCTTCTATAGACTTAAAAAATATCGAGTTGACAGATACAAATATTTGTGTTCTTTTCATTTCTTTATTCACTAATGCACAAAATGATAGCCTCAGAGACAGAAATTGTCCACTTGGACATCAAATTGTTTTATTGAAAAGAACAATTGGGTACATTTCCTTAAACTTATGTTTTCCCTATATATAAACTACAAAAAGTCGAGCAATAGAAACAAGTTTGTTTTATGACATTAAAGAAAAAGTTGAACTGTCCAGACATCAGTTTAATTAGCTGAAAATAATCAATATTTAGTCAGTGGGAAATAAAATCTGTCTTTCTGAGTCCAACACTTTTTATAAGTATTAATTTGTAAGTATAATTGTTAAAAATACTACTTTAAATCAATAATATGGACATTCTTTAAAACTGAGAACTTAAAAGTCATATTTCATATACACAACTATATATAAAATAGATAAGCAATAAGGCTCTACTGTACAGGTGAGGGAATTCTACTCAATATTCTGTAATAACCTATATAGGAGAAAAAATCTGAAAAAGAATGTGTATATATGTATAAACGTGTAACTCAATCACCTTTCTGTACATCTGAAACTAACACATTATGAATCAAATATACTCCAATATAAAATGAAAATAAAATTGATTTGAAAAAAATAAAGTACCCTGGAAAGTATATCTAATGACATAAGTAGTCACTGATCAAGAACTTAATTTAGAAATTCTTTGGACCAAAAGGTTTTTTTATAAACCATAGATCTACTTTATCACGTGAAGGCTTTTCATTTGGTTATTGAGCAACACTAAAAGAATGATGGTTTACAGCTGAATTGTTACCAGGAGTGGATACAGTATTTTTGATGGTAGGTATTTAAGTCTGTCATGACCACTGGATATTGTGTATTTTAGAGATCCTACTTGGCATATATGATCTTTTAGTTTATCCTCAGTCTAATTTAGTTTTATATTAATGCCATTTTAAAAATGTTACCTATATATCACTTTCTAAATCCATTACTATGAAAAGATTATCAGAAACTTTATAGACCTTTTTTACTGGATAATTAAAAATATTTCTTGAGGTTTAATTGACATACAACATTATATTAGATTCAGGTGTATAACAATGAATCAATATTGGTATTTATAAAAAAAATAATCACACTAATAAATCTAGTGCACATCCATCAGTACAAAGTTATAATATTTTTCTTGTGATAAGAGATTTTAAGATTTCTCTCTTAGCAACATGTAAACATGCAATAAGATATTATTAACTATAGACAGTATACTGTATATTGCATCTTCAAGACTTAATTTAGAATTATAAATTTGTACCTTTTGACACCCTGCACTCATTTTGCCCACCCCCCACCAATCTGTTCTTTTATCTATGATCTTGTTTTTGTTTTCAGATCACAAACAAATGAGATTATTAGGTAATTGGGTAATCATCCTTGTCTGATATTTAATTTAGCATAATGCCCTTGATATCTGTTAATGTTGTCTCAAATAGAAATATATCATTCTTTTCTTATGAATAAATAATATACTATTTTGTGTGCACCACATTTTTAATCCATCTATTCATTGGTGAACACTCAAGTTATTATATCTTAGCTGAAAGAAAGTGAAAGTGAAAGTTGCTCAGTCTTGTCTGACTCCTTGAGACCCCATGGACCGTACATGTCCATGGAACTCTCCAGGCCAGAATACTGGATATGATAAGCCTTTCCCTTCTCCAGGGGATCTTCCCAACCCAGGGTCAAACCCAGGTCTCCTGCATTGCAGGCACATTCTCTACCAAATGAGCTATAAGGGAAGCCCTATATCCTAGATAATCATAAATAATGCTACAGTGAACATAAGGGTATATGTGTCTTTTCAAATTAGTGTTTTCAGTTTCTTCAGATAAATACCCAGTGGAATTTCTGGATTATATGGTACTTCTATTTTTTATTTTTGGAGAAACTTCCATATTGTTTTCTATAGTGGCTGGATCAATTACGTTTCCAACAGTGCACAAGGGTTCCCTTTTCTCCACACCCTTGGCAATTGTTTTCATTTCTTATCTTTTTAATAATACATAGGTTTTTTATTGATTTATTTATTGAAGAGCTATTTAATAAGTATAGGAAATTAGAAAATTGATTCTAAAATAATTAGTATATTATTAGATGCAAACATCTAAGGCATATAGAGTTGACCCTTGAACAACATAAGAATTAGAGGGCCAACCTACACACAGTCAAAATGCCATTTATAGCTTTGACTCTCCAAAACTTAATAACAAACAGCCTACTTTTGACCAGAAGCCTTATCAATAATATAAACGGTCAGTTAACAAGTATTTTTTATCTTATATGTATTATATACTGTATTCCTATATTAAAGTAAGCAGGAGAAAAGAAAATATTATTAAGAAAATCATAAGGAAGAGAAAATGCATTTACAATACTGTACTGTATTTATCATTGCCATAAGTTTACATATGATTTCAAGATGAACCATATGTCCAGAACTACATCTATATTGCTTTATATATAATACAAAACACTACAGATATTATGCTTATGACTAACACTCGACTTCAAAAATGAAAAGATGCTGTTAAAAAAACCCGTATTTAAAGGGTAAAGATTCATGCATTGATAATAAGAATACGATTGCTTAATGGTAACCTAGCCTGCATGCTAATAAATAATTCATTATAAAATCTTTATTGCATACAGAATCACATTAGATTCACATTCATAACAGATTATACAGCATTAGAGTCACTTTCATAGTACAGTATTGGAAACACTGTTACTTTTTTTTAACACATGTGATAATAGGCTGATAGTTTCTCCAATTATAAGAGAGATGTGTACTGTAAGGTAATGTAGTTCTTTGAAATAGAAGTTATTTGGCAAAACTAATACAATTATGTAAAGTTTAAAAATAAAATAAAATTAGGAACAACAAAAAAATAAAAAAACGAAGTTATGAAACAGAAAGAAAACTAATGCATTGTTAATTTTGTATTAAATATTACTGACCTTATACTGAGAAGGAACCCCACTCCAATACTCTTGCCTGGAAAATCCCATGGACGGAGGAGCCTGGTAGCCTGCAGTCCATGGGGTCACTAAGAGTCGGACACAACTGAGCAACTTCACTTTCACTTTTCACTTTCATGCATTGGAGAAGGAAAGGGCAATCCACTCCAGTGTTCTTGCCTGGGGAATCCCAAGGATGGGGAGCCTGGTGGGCTGCCGTCTATGGGGTAGCACAGAGTTGGACACAACTGAAGTGACTTAGCAGCAGCAGCAGCAGACCTTATATCTAAGAATAGAACACTATCAACATATTTTATGCCTTCATGATATATCTTTTTCTTAAAATTTCCAGTATTTCGAGGCTATAAGCTTCACCTGCAAGTTTTCCCAAATTGCCATAAATCTCTAAAATTTTTTCTGTATATTTATTGTAAGAAACCTGCATATTAGTAGATCTGCACAGTTCGAACCCATGTTGTTCAAAGGTCAGCTATTTACTTTTCTACTGATAATGATTTTATAATTGAAATGGAAGTTTTAAAAGAATTATAGCTTTTTCAAGTACTAATTATTCTTCAGTAGTCCTAATAGTTGGGCTTCACCAGTGGCTCAGTGGGTAAAGCATCTACCAGCAATGCAAGAGACACAGGAGATGCTGATTTGATCACTGGGTCAGAAAGCTATCCTGGAGAAGGAAATGGCAACCCACTCCAGTATTCTTGCCTGGAAAATCCCACGGACAGAGGAGCCTGGAGGCTACAGTCCAAAGGGCTGCAAAGAGTCGGACACAACTGAACGACTAAGCACAGTCTCAATAAACTGCATAGTAAAAACGTCCAAGCAGTTCCTCTTGAACTGATGCAGTTCAAACAAGTTACCAAGTTTGACTCAGGATCAGGCCATCATTTTCATTGGTTGTATGGATAATAACAGAAGTTTCAGTGTATCTCATATTTGTAAGTGCTGTGTTGTAGGAAATTTGATTACTTTTCCTTCATTTGCTCTTATAAACAGGAGCCACATTTTAAAATCCATTGTTGTAATAATAATCAACCACTAGAGAGGTGTTTTGTCAGTTTTCCTCCAGGACACAGATTGATGCTTTTATTGTCCATGAAAGCCAGCATGGTCACTCAGCAAGGATTATACCTTATTTTGTATAAATAGAGTATGATATTAATACCAGAGCTCCTGGAAATTATTTAAAATTTGTCATGTTCTCTGCCCTCATTTAGTGATGATTGATGAGGCAATATTTGCAGTGTGTAATAAGTTACATGAGTGAATGCTGTTGAATAAGTAATAGAGTACAAGCTCTTCTTATTAAATAATAATTAATTTGAGATTTTCCCACTTTCTCTTCTTCCTAAGAAACTCAGAAAACCAAGTAATGAATTATTTGACATTTAAGAAACCAAATTAAGCATATTTCTTTGTTTCATCACAAAACACTTGATAGCTTTTGGCTTCTGGGTTGGGATATTTCTCTCCAGGCAAGTATCTTAGTTTAACAACAGTATCAAAAGCAAGAGCAGATAAAATTTAAAAAAATAAATAAAGTATAAAAAAATATAAATAAATGAACATCAGTTATTTTTACAACAGGGGGAAAAAAAAAAAAAAAGCAAGAGCAGCAAGTAACAACAGGAAAACCAAAAGCAAAATTATTTATATGGGAAAAGTAGTTTCCCTGCTCTTTTTACTATCACTTCCTTAAAAATAGTAACTGTTGATTATGTTACTGCTTCATAGAATCTTACCAAGTAATTTCTGTTTTCTGTTCTTCTATGCAATCTCTTTTCACATGGAATCCATGTGAAAAGTAATCTCTACTTAATATTAACTATATTTTGCTTATATTTAGTGTATTAATTTGGGCTTCCCTGGTGGTTCAGTGGAGAAGGCAATGGCACCCCACTCCAGTACTCTTGCCTGGAAAATCCCATGGACAGAGGGGCCTGGAGGGCTGCAGTCCATGGGGTCATGAAGAGTCGGACATGACTGAGCAACTTCACTTGCACCTTTCACTTTCATGCATTGGAGAAGGAAATGGCAACCCACTCCAGTGTTCTTGCCTGGAGAATCCCAGGGATGGGGGACCCTGGTGGGCTGCCATCTATGGGGTCACACAGAGTCAGACATGACTGAAGCGACTTAGCAGTGGTTCAGTGGTAAAGAATCTGTCTGCAATGCAAGAGACACAGGAGACAAGGGCTTGATCCCTTGGTCTGGAAGATCCCCTGGAGGAGGGCATGGCACCCACTCTAGTATTTTTGCTGGTAAAATACTATGGACAGGGGAGACTGGAGGACTATAGTCCATAGGGTAGCAGTGAGTTGGACATGACTGAATCAGCTGAGCAGCAGCAGCATATATTAATTAAATAAGGCCAGATTGAATGAGGTCAACTAAACCAAGCTTTGTACAAATGAAGTGTGCTTAATGTTTTTAAAGATAAAAGCTGAAATTTTCAGTGAGATCATCAAACCACATTTAATCATTCACAAAACTTTAAAAGGATTTCAAAAATTAATTATAATTATCAGGCCAATATCATTTAAAATACTATACAATGGTATGAAGTACTAATTTACATTTACTTATTTTTATAATGAATATCAACTTATATCTACTGCTGCTATCATTATTACCAAACTGGACATGGAACAACAGACTGGTTCCAAATAGGAAAAGGAGTTCATCAAGGCTGTATATTGTCACCCTGTTTATTTACCTTCTATGCAGAGTACATCATGAGAAACGCTGAACTGGAAGAAACACAAGTTGGAATCAATATTGCCAGGAGGAATATCAATAACTTCAGATATGCAGATGACACCACACTTATGGCAGAAAGTGAAGAAGAACTAAAAAGCCTTTTGATGAAAGTGAAAGTGGAGAGTGAAAAGGTTGGCTTCACATTCAGAAAACGAAGATCATGGCATCTGGTCCCACCACTTCATGGGAAATAGATGGGGAAACAGTGAAAACAGTGTCAGACTTTATTTTTCTGGGCTCCAAAATCACTACAGATGGTGACTGCAGTCATGAAATTAAAAGACACTTACTCCTTGGAGGGAAAGTTATGACCAACCTAGATAGCATATTCAAAAGCAGAGACATTACTTTGCCAACAAATGTTCATCTAGTCAAGGCTATGGTTATTCCTGTGGTCATGTATGGATGTGAGAGTTGGACTGTGAAGAAAGCTGAGCGCTGAAGAATTTATGCTTTTAAACTGTGGTGTTGGAGAAGACTCTGGAGAGTCCCTTGGACTGCAAAGAGCTCCAACCAGTCCATTCTGAAGGAGATCAGCCCTGGGATTTCTTTGGAAGGAATGATGCTAAAGCTGAAACTCCAGTACTTTGGCCACCTCATGAGAAGAGTTGACTCATTGGAAAAGGCTCTGATGCTGGGAGGGATTGGGGGCAGGAGGAGAAGGGGAAGACAGAGGATGAGATGGCTGGATGGTATCACTGACTCGATGGACGTGAGTCTGAGTGAACTCCAGGAGTTGGTGATGGACAGGGAGGCCTGGCATGCTGCGATTCATGAGGTCACAAAGAGTTGGACACGACTGAGTGACTGATCTGATCTGATCTGATCTGATTATAAAGTAGAACTGTCTTTTCAAGGCAAACTATGAGTTATTTTTACCATATTTTTAAAAAATCATTGTATACTAAATAACTTTATCAGTATATTTACCTATTAAGCATATTTTGTTCAATGCATGTGAATCTCCAATTAATTTAATTATTGAATAAAAGTTTAATATTAAAACACAGTTTTATAATAATTACTTCATAACATAATTAACAATTCAAAATATTTCAAAATAATCTGGATAATTCCCATGTACATTAGACATTTGATCAACTTAAAAAATTAAGAGTGCAAATATTTGCCTATTTAATAAGTGTTAACAAGATTAGGAAGTATTTTTATTTTTAAACAAATTTTAAAGGACTTAAAAAAATCAGAAATTCCATATAGTTATGTATTTTCTCCATGAGAGAACTTGTTGTAGTCTAGAGATAGATAAATTGGAGACCTGCCAATCAGATTTTAAATTCAGAAGTAAAATAGAACTTTTACTAGCTTAGAATATGTGGTAAGTAATGTATCAAAACTGTTAATTTTAAAATTATTACTCAAAGTGTCAATCCTGAGATCACTGGTTAAACTGATAAAAACTTTTCATATGATAAAGGGTAATAATAGATAAAAATATTTACAATGATTTTATACCTTAATATTTCAAAAGAATTGTTAAGGCTACATGGTAGTTTTGATTTTTTTCTTTTCTACCCAACTAAGCGTATTTCACAGAATGCATTGTTTTGGCAGCACTGGAATAGAGTGATGTTCACTAATATCCAGTGTTGGTTGCGGTGTATGCTGTGCTTGGTCACTTCAGTTGTGTCTGACTCTTTGAGACCCCACAAGCTGTAGCCTGCTAGGCTGCTCATTCCATGGTGATTCTCCAGGCAAGAATACTGGAGTGGGTTGCCATGCCCTCTGCTAGGGATCTTCTTAGCCCAGGTATTGAACCCATTTTTCCCACATTGCAGGATGATTCTTCACTGTCTGAGCCACTGGTGTGGGTTATATTTAGACTGACTCATTAAAAAAAAAAAAAAAAAGTCACTTCTGAAAGCTCCATTTTACTCCCTGAAGTCTGTATTTGGGAGTTATATTCTTGCCTTGTGTGCCTGTGTACATGCTAAGTTGCTTCAGTCATCTGTGATTCTTTGCAACCCCATAGACTCTAACCTGCAAGGTTCCTCTGTCCATTGGATTCTCCAGGCATGAATACTGTAATGAGTTATCATGCCATCCTCCAGGGGCTCTTCCTGACCCAGGGAGGAAATCCATGTCTCCTGCATCTCCTGCATTAACAGGCTGATTGTTTAAAACCAAGACACCTGGACTTCCTCTGGATAGATAGATAGATAAATATATATATATATATATATATTTATATATATTATATGTATAAATATATATATATTTAAAATTCTTAAAGAGATGAGAATACCGTACCACTTTACCTACATCCTGAGAAACCTGTATACAGGTCAGGAAGCAATAGTTAGAATTAGACATGAAAAAATGGACTGGTTCAAAATTGGGAAAGGAGTACATCAAGACTGTATATTGTCATGCTGCTTATTTAACTTCTGTACAGAGTACATCATACGAAATGCTGGGCTGATGATGCACAAGCTGGAAAAAAGACTGCCAGCAGAAATATCAATAACTTCAGATATGCAGATGACACCACTCTGATGGCAGAAAGACTCTTGATAAGAGTGAAAAAGCTGGCTTAAAACTCAACATTCAAAAGATGAAGATCATAGCATCTGGCCCTATCACTTCATGACAAATAGATGGGGAAACAATGAAAATAGTGACAGACTTTATTTTATTGGGCTCCCAAATCATTGCAGATGATGACTTTACCCTTGAAATTAAAAGATTCTTGCTCCTTGGAAGAAAAGCTATGACCAACCTAGCCAGCATATTAAAAAGCAGATATATTACTTTGCCGACAAATGTTCATCTAGCCAAAGCTATGGTTTTTCCAGTAGTTATATATGGATATGAGAGTTGGACCATAAAGAATACTGACTGCCAAAGAATTCATGCTCTTAAACTGTGGTGTTTGAGAAGACTTTGAGAGTCCCTTGAACTGTAAGGAGATCAAAACAGTCAATCCTAAAGGAAGTCAGTCCTGAATATTCATTGAAAGGATTGGTGCTGAAGCTGAAGCTCCAATACTTTGGCCACCTGATGCAAAGAGCCAACTCATTAGAAATGACCCTGATGCTGTGAAAGATTGAAGGCAGGAGGAGAAACGGATGACAGAGGATGAGATGGTTGGATGGTATCACTGACTCAATGGCCTTTAGTTTGAGCAAACTGTAAGAGATGGTAAGGGAGAGGGAGCGGTATGCTGCAGTCTATGGGATTGCAAAGAGTTGGACACAGCTGAGTGACTGAACAACAAATATATCTATGTGTGTGCTAATACAATTCAGTCATTTCCAACTCTTTGCAACACATGGATTCTAGCCTGCTAGGCTCCTCTGTCCATGGGATTCTCCATGTAAGAATCCTGGAGTGGGTTTCCATGCCCTCCTCTGTGGGGTCTTCCTGACCTAGGGATTGAACCCATGTCTCTTACATCTCCTGCAATGACAGGTGGCTTCTTTACCATTAGCGCCACCTTAGAAGCCCCTTTTTCCTTACGTAAAAATTTTAAACTAAAACTAACCTATACAAAAAGGATGTATCCTTTCTCCAATCCTTAATTGTGAATGTTTAATCTCTTGAGAGAATGAAGAGAAGTATTTTCAATTATAGAAACAGCTTTCACCTGAGGATAAGAGTACTCCACAAAAAATAGTCATT
>NW_011494959.1:3384822-3386214 GCF_000754665.1 Bison bison bison | reverse complement strand
CCTATGCTGCTGCTGCTGCTAAGTCGCTTCAGTTGTGTCCAACCCTGTGTGACCCCATAGATGGCAGCCCACCAGGGTCCCCCATCCCTGGGATTCTCCAGGCAAGAACACTGGAGTGGGTTGCCATTTCCTTCTCCAATGCATGAAAGTGAAAAGTGAAAGTGAAGTCTCTCAGTCATGTCCAAATTTCTGTGACCCCATGGACTGCAGCCTTCCAGGTCCCTCCATGGGATTTTCCAGGCAAGAGTACTGGAGTCAGTTGCCATTGCCTTCTCCACTAATGACTTATTTGGAAAAGAATTTAGGAAAGAGTGAATATATATCTATGTATAAAAGATTCACTTTGGTGTACATTCAAAACTAACACAACATTGTAAATCAGCTATACCCCAATAAAAGTTTTTTTTTTTTTTTTTTTAATGAGTTGAGAAGAAAGAAAAGGAAATAGAAAGATAATGGCTGTGGCCTATTTTGCTTTTATTTCTCTTAATTTAAGCAATCTCATGGATTTTTTTTTTTAGTCCTCTATCTACTTTCTACTTCTACCTTGGCTGGAACCTCCCATGTCTTTAGAATTCTGCAGCTGATTTTTCTAATCAGCGCTGCTTTTCTTCCAGATTTAGAATATGGATGGGAAGCAGGGGCCATATTGTTCTTCCTCCAGCAGTGAGTACCTAAGTTATTTGGGGCTCCAGGTAAAAACAATTCTTCCCTGGTGGCTCAGAGAGTAAAGAACCTGTCTGTAATGCAGAAGACCCGGGTGCTATCCCTGGGTCAGGAAGATCCCCTGGAGGAGGGAATGGTAACCCATGCCAGTATTCTTGCCTGGAGAATCCTATGGACAGAGGAGGGCTGGTGGGCAACCAGTCAATGGGCTGCAAAGTGTTAGACACAACTGACTTTCACTATTTTTTTTTTTTCTTTCTGGAAGAATCTACAGAAACTTTTGTGTTCTCCTGACTCCCAGTCACATCCAGGCTGAAGAGAACTATAAAGTCACTATCCAGCTTTTCTGCAAGAGTGGTTGTATTCTGACTGAACCACTGTTGAGTCTCCATCTCTTATTTGAATTACTTTAGTTATACAAATATGAGTTAGAATAATATTTAATGAAAAGTGCCTAGAAGATAATTATGCCAAACCCAAGCAATAAAAGTCATATTGAAAATGATATCTTCATGACCCAGATAATCGTGATGGTGTGATCACTCACCTAGCCCTGACATCCTGGAATATGAAGTCAATTGGGCCTTAGGAAGCTTCACTACGAACAAAGCTAGTGGAGGTGATGGAAATTCCAGTTCAGCTATTTCAAATCCTGGAAGATGATGCTATGAAAGTGCTGCACTCAATATACCAGCAAAATTGGAAAACTCAGCAGTGGCCACAGGA
>NW_011494959.1:3370664-3384722 GCF_000754665.1 Bison bison bison | reverse complement strand
TCTGGATCATTGAAAAAGGAAAAGAGTTTCAGAAAAACATCTATGTCTGCTTTATTGACTATGCCAAAGCATTTGACCGTGTGGATCACAATAAACTGTGGAAAATTCTGAAAGAGATGGGAATACCAGACCACCTGACCTGCCTCTTGAGAAACCTGTATGCAGGTCAGGAAGCAACAGTTAGAACTGGACATGGAACAACAGACTGGTTCCAAATAGGAAAAGGAATATGTCAAGGCTGTATATTGCCACCCTGCTTATTTAACTTCTATGCAGAGTACATCATGAGAAACGCTGGGCTGGAGAAAGCACAAGCTGGAATCAAGATTGCTAGGAGAAATATCAATAACCTCAGATATGCAGATGACACGACCCTTATGGCAGAAAGTGAAGAACTAAAGAGCCTCTTGAAAGTGAAAGAAGAGAGTGAAAAAGTTGGCTTAAAGCTCAACATTCAGAAAACTAAGATCACAACATCTGGTCCCATCACTTCATGGCAAATAGTTCGGCAAACAGTGGAAACAGTGACAGACTTTATTTTTCTGGGTTCTAAAGTCTCTGTAGATGGCGATTGCAGCCATGAAATTAAGAGAAGCTTGCTCCATGGAAGGAAGGTTATGACCAACCTAGATAGCATATTAAAAAGCAGAGATATTACTTTGCCAACAAATATCCATCTAGTCAAGACTATGATTTTTCCAGTGGTCCTGTTTGGGTGTGAGATTTGGACTATAAAGAAAGCTGAGAGCTGAAGAACTGATGCTTTTGCAGTGTGGTGTTGGAGAAGACTCTTGAGAGTCCCTTGGACTGCAAGGAGATCCAACCAGTTCATCCTAAAGGAGATCAGTCCTAGGTGTTCATTGGAAGGACTGATGTTGAAGCTGAAACTCCAATACTTTGGCCACTTCATGCAAAGAGCTCACTCATTTGAAAAGACCCTGATGCTGGGAAAGATTGAGGGCAGGAGGAGAAGGGGACGACAGAGGATGAGATGGCTGGATGGCGTCACCAATTCAATGGACATGGGTTTGGATGAACTCCTGGAGTTGGTGATGGACAGGGAGTCCTGGTGTGCTGCAGTTCATGGGGTGCACAAAGAGTCAGACACAGCTGAGCAACTGAACAGAAAGTGATAATTCTCATCAATCAAGGAAAAGTGGGTTAACCCATGTCTTCCACATTACAGATGGTTTCTTTACCATTTGAGCCACAATGGAAACCCAAAAATACCGGAGTGGTTAGCCTATCCCTTCTCCAGTGGATCTTCCCAACTTAGGAGTCAAACTGGGTTCTCCTGAATTGCATGTGCATTCTTTACCAAATGAGCTATAAGGGAAGACCATATAGAAATATGATTTAGAATAATATTTGATGAAAAGTGTCTAGAAGATAATTTTACCTGAGAAAGGTATTCAAACCATATTAAAAATAATCATTCTCATCAATCAAGGTTGAGAGGGTTAGATGAGCATAAAATGTCAATAGTCACCAAAATACTATTTAAATGACAGGGAGAAAGAGGAGCAAAAGCTAGACTTGTGCAACAGAATCTAGATATGATCAGAAAGTTTCTTTTTAAAATCTATATGTCATTTGTCTCCCAGGAATACAAATAACAGTATGTCATGGAGCTTACAACTTTCATAAATTTTTAAAACATTTAAGTCATAAGAAATTTTATTATTTTGTTGGCCACATAACATGTTCTATAGGAAATAAAAACTGATGATCATTACCTGTAAAATAATGAATATAACTTATATTAAATAATCTAGATGCATATATAAGGTGTGCATTTCCTTGCTTCTCAGAATTCATTTTGACTGCCTATTTTCATGAATGACAAGGATGACCATAAACTTGAGAACAGTCATTGTATCTAAGCATACACAGACATAATATAAAGTTTTATTTTCCCCAAAAGTCATACCCTGGCAGAGAAGAAAAATAGAAGCAAAGATTATTCCACCTCTTTGACATTGTTATTTTTCAAAGTCACTAATCTTTAGCATGGAGTCTAATAAATGAATTTAAGCTTTGAATACATTTAAGATCCCTAAAATCCCACCAGAATGTATGTGTACTTCCTAATTCCAGTACACAACAAAGGAATATCTGGCAGGCTTTGTACCCAAAGCTTTAGCGTGAGCAAACTAGATAAGAAAATTGTAAATATAAGTGAACAAACATAAAAGAAAATAGAAATGAAAGGGGAGGGATATGTTCAGCTTCACTGAGAAGAATGAAAGCAATCGGTGTTGTTCAATTTCAAGAGAAGAAAACTGGTAAAGAATAAAATTCTATTTACAGACATCAAAGATGACAGTATAAGCAAAAATAATTAAAAATGAAAATGAAAATTATAGAGTGCTTGTCATTGTTCCTCAAATATATACTAGCTAATAATATTAGATAGGAATTCTCATGATGTATTTTAATTTCCTTCACACATTTCAGACGAATCACACATTCAAATGGGTATAAAAGTTTAAAACCTCCAGAGCAGCAGTAAAGGAATTAAATCTAATTTTCAAAACTAGCAAAAAGTGCCAAGTGAATGGTAAACAAATAAATATTCTATATCAAAATGCTGTTGTTTAATTCACCAAATGACCAAATTGTCTACAGGTACTTAAAATAAGAAAAGTATCAAATATCCTTGAATTGGAACCAGATAGTCTTAGGTTGACTTCAAAAACATTAATTCAACAGTTAGATGATGTTTTTTTCTTATTGAATATAGTTTAAAACTTGTACATCAAATTGAATTATGGTACAGTGATCTCACTCTGACACATAATACTTATAATAGATAACTTGGAAACTATTCCTGATAGTTTATAATCTTACTTCTAAGAAACTTTATGAATAATAGTAAAGACAGTGTCTTGAGTTTGGCATTGGAAAAGAATTAGATTTATGCACTTTAAATACAAATAAAAAACTGAATCACTTGGAGCATGGGAAGATTAATAACCTAAGAGTCCACAAAGTTTACATAGAAACCTTCAAATACTACCATTGACTACTTGTGTTTGTGCCAGCAAGCAAGAGTTCTTTCAGAAAATTCTAGCATAATCACCTGTTATAATAAGTTACTCCTATGTTAACTATGCAGTAATATTTTTAACTCATAAAACACATTTTATCTTAACTGGATAAATATATTCAAAATATTTTAACGATAAATATTCAAAATATTTAAACTATTTTCTGTGGGTGAAGTGTAGATTTTTAGAGGAAAGTGTACACAAATAAGCTTAATAAAACATATCATATTTTGCTGGATAAATTGACATCTTTATTAATTGAAAATTAATTTAGCAATTATCTATTTCATTCATTTGGGGAAGTCTACATCAAAGCTTCTCCCCAAAATATGAAAAGACAGCATGTGTTATATGCACATACTGGCAAGGAAACTTCTATTTTGTTAATCCATTTTGTACTTAACACTTTTCATATAGAGGTCTTAAAATTTAAGTTGCTCACTTGATGTTTAATAACTGAAGAAGTTAATTTACTCATTTAGAAGACATCCAGGGCACATTTTTTTTTGTAAGAGTATGTATATGTCACAAAAGGGGATATATTAGCAGATAAAACAACCTCTGAAGCCTCAAGGGGTTTAGGAAAACTCACTTAAATTTCAATTTCAGAACATTCAAATTCAGAACAGAAGATAGAAACATGTAAAATGCATTAGTTTAAAAATTATAATTATTAGTAGTCACTCAGTGATTATTAATGGTTCAATCTCCACGTTAAGCATTGACTGTCTCATGTGGGTCTCGTAAACCCTGTGTGACAGTTTATTAAAACCCCCGTTTTGAAGATGAAGAAGGTAAAATTTAGAAAGATTATGCAATTTTCCCAGAATCTTGTCAGTTTTAAGTTCATAGCCAGAATTTAATCCAAGTAGTCTGACAACTGACCCTGCAACATTCTGTACTGACGACACATTTCAGCAGGTAGGCCCTCTTCAAAAGTCATTTTCTGATTATTTTAATCATCTTCTGTCAATTAAGAATCAGTGCATAATAAATATCAAAAAGAATTATTTTAAAAGAAAAGAGCATCTGAAAAAGAATGGGATACCATGACTTCCAGATTAAGCCTTTTAGGTAGATTTATTCAATGAGTCAGTGTACCACCAACATAAAATGTGTAGGCATTAATGTTGATCAAAATTAAACTGAGTTCTTGGCCTCCTAATATTAACATAATGTTAGAGATATAACATGTCTCTAAAGATAACAAGGTAATATATATTTTATATCAGACATTTAAAAAACTTGATGTGTACAACTTCATATGAAAGAGATGCTAGGAAACAGAGATACATGATTCACAAAGAGAAGGAGACTGAGGGGACATGCCCTGAGAAAATGCTACTAAGATAAAATTGGTTCAAAAGTAAAAAAGATAAAAATAGCAACAACAACAAACCAATTCCAGGCACTAAGATCCCATAGAGTAAAAAGTTTGGCACATATAAGAGCCTGATGTTAGCACACATGACAACCTCACATGTTCTTTTCAATGTGCCTGAATAGCAAGATGAGAGATAAAGTGTTTATTACTAATTGACCACGTGGACTATGACAAGAAGTTAAACCTTTTACTGAAGAACAATGAGAATTAAGTATCAAAGAACTTTTTAGGCAAAGCACAGAGATAGTGGTGGTGGTCAAAGACCACTTATTTGAATGGTAAATTTAAAATTTTTATGTCACTTTGGAAGATCCAAGGTTTATATCATCAAATATATGTTGAACTAGAAGTCATTCTGCTTTGCTATTTATGAAATCCCAGATAGAAGAACTGGCACTACGGAATGAAAAAAATCAGATGGTTCATTTTTCAGATAGGGAAGACAAAGCTTATATTTTTAAAACACACTCAAACAAACATTGGATGAACTGTGCATATTAAAGTTTTCAAAAGATGCTCCCATGGCTTGGTAGCATATGAAAGGGGTGGTAATTGTGCTGAAGTAGTTAAGCACAGAACTCTGCTCCAACATTTCAGATTGAAATTCCTATAACCTACAAGTGTGTTTCATCTATAAGTAATTCCAAATAATAACCTTACACTATGTTATTCCCCTTTGTTATGATTCCAACTGAGATGCTGAGGTAGTTGTTTGATTTTCTATTAGAATGTAGGCTATTCTATAAATTGAGAACAATTTGGAGTCAGATAGCCAAAAATAGGATCTCAACTCTACAGTTCCCAGCTCTAATCAGTATTTCAGTCCATATTGCTGGTAAACGAACAGTACAGTGACTATTATCATTGCCCAATAAATGTTAGCTCTGATTCATACAGTTATTAGACAGATTTTCATTTGGCCACAGAGGACTGTGCCCTCATCCTTAGAAATGAATTTTACATAAGTGCATTTCAATCTAAGAACTTCAGAGAATGACAGTAGCATCACCTGGAAACTTAAGAGCACAAACTCCGGGGTTCCATTAAATCAGAACTTCTGAAGCAATTTGGGTTTTAACAGGCTCTATAGCTGACACTGGTGCATGCAAATATTTGAGAGCCACTGAGTCAGAAAGTTGGTATGTAAATATTTCCCATCTGCACAAATAAAATATTTTAAATATGATTGTGTTTACAGTCCTTGAAGTGGACTAATTATGGCATTTTTAAAATAAACATATTAATTGCACACACAGTATTCTCAGCTTTCTGAAATTTAAATAGTTTTCTAAATCTGCTTTGTCATTTAAATATAACCATATTATAAAAATAGCATTAATACAATCATTCAAATACCATAGATAGATGTATAAAACACAGGTAGATAGATACACAGAGAGATGAAGTAGAGATGTTATGATTTGCAAACTTCAATAATCACATAGTTTATGAGAGGTGACAAAATATTTGCATGTGGAAATATTGTAACACTGTATACCAAGATAAGCATACCAAATAGTTTAAAAGTACTTGAACTGAGCATTTATAATATGTGGCTTTCCCTAAAGTAATGAAGTCAGCTTAAAATAGGTTTAACTTCAATTCAAAAACTGTATTTGCCCTTGGATACTTTATCCCAACAAATGAGAAAAAATAAGTGAGTTTTAAAATGTATAAAGCATTGGGGAGGGAGGAGCTAAGATGGCAGAGAAGTAGGACGGGGAGAATACTTTCTCCCCCACAAATTCATCAAAAGAACATTTAAACGCCGAGTAAATTCCACAAAACAACTTCTGAATGACGGCAGAGGACATCAGGCACCCAGAAAAGCAACCCAAGTCTTCGAAAGGAGATGTGTTATCAATGGTGCTGTATAGAAGAAGAAGTTTTGAAACTACTGTAAAAATAAGACCGATAACTGGAAGCAAGAGGTTTAAATCCAAACCCTGACTCCAGGGAACTCCTGACTCCAGGGGACATTAACAGACAGGAGCTCATCAAACGCCTCCATACCTACACTGAAACCAAGCACCACACAAGGGCCAACAAGTTCCAGGGCAAGACATACCAAGCAAATTCTCCAACAACACAGGAACACAGCCCTGAGCTCCAATATACAGGCTGCCCAAAGTCACCCCAAAACCACAGACATCTCATAACTCATTACTGGACACTTCATTGCACTACAGAGAGAAGAAATACAGCTCCACCCATGAGAACACCAACATAAACTTCCCTAACCAAGAAACCTTGACAAGCCACATGTACAAACCCAAACACAGAGAGGAAATGCCACAATAAAGAGAACTCCACAAACTGCCAGAATACAGAAAGGACACCCCAATCTCAGCAATTAAACAAGATGAAGAGACAGAGAAATACCCAGCAGATAAAGGAACAGGATAAATGCCCACCAAACCAAACAAAAGAGGAAGAGATAGGGAATCTACCTGATAAAGAATTCTGAATAATGATAGTGAAATTGATCCAAAATCTTGAAATCAAAATGGAATCACAGATAAATAGCCTGGAGACAAGGACTGAGAAGATGCAAGAAAGGTTTAACAAGGACCTAGAAGAAATAACAAAGAATCAATATATAATGAATAATGCAATAAATGAAATCAAAAACACTCTGGAGGCAACAAATAGTAGAATAACAGAGGCAGAAGATAGGATTAGTGAATTAGAAGATAGAATGGTAGAAATAAATGAATCAGAGTGGAAAAAAGAAAATCGAATTAAAAGAAATGAGGACAATCTCAGAGACCTCAAGGAAAATATTAAATGCTACAACATTCGAATCATAGGGATCCCAGAAGAAGACAAAAAGAAAGACCATGAGAAAATACTTGAGGAGATAATAATTGAAAAATTCCCTAAAATGGGAAAGGAAATAATCACTCAAGTCCAAGAAACCCAGAGAGTCCCAAACAGGATAAACCCAAGGCGAAACACCACAAGACACATATTAATCAAATTAACAAAGATCAAATACAAAGAACAAATATTAAAAACAGCAAGGTAAAAACAACAAATAGCACAGAAGGGAATTCCCATAAGGATAACAGCTGATCTTTCAATAGAAACTCTTCAAGCCAGGAGGGAATGGCAAGACATACTTAAAGTGATGAAAGAAAATAACCTACAGCCCAGATTATTGTACCCAGCAAGGATCTCACTCAAATATGAAGGAGAAATCAAAAGCTTTACAGACAAGCAAAAGCTGAGAGAATTCAGCACCACCAAACCAGCTCTCCAATAAATACTAAAGGATATTCTCTAGACAGGAAACACAAAAAAGATGTGTAAATTCGAACCCAAAACAATAAAGTAAATGGCAATGGGATCATACTTATCAATAATTACCTTAAACGTAAATGGGTTGAATGCCCCAATCAAAAGACAAAGACTGGCTGAATGGATACAAAAACAAGATGCTGTCTACAAGAGACCCACCTCAAAACAGGGGACACATACGGACTGAAAGTGAAGGGCTGGAAAAAGATTTTCCATGCAAATAGGGACCAAAAGAAAGCAGGAGTAGCAATACTCATATCAGATAAAATAGACTTTAAAACAAAGGCTGTGAAAAGAGACAAAGACGGTCACTACATAATGATCAAAGGATCAATCCAAGAAGAAGATATAACAATTATAAATATATATGCACCCAACACAGGAGCACCGCAATATGTAAGACAAATGCTAACAAGTATGAAAGGAGAAATTAACAATAACACAATAATAGTGGCAGACTTTAATACCCCACTCACACCTATGGATAGATCAACTAAACAGAAAATTAACAAGGCAACACAAACTTTAAACAATACAATCGACCAGTTAGACCTAATTGATATCTTTAGGACATTTCATCCCAAAACAATGAATTTCACCTTTTTCTCAAGCGCACATGGAACCTTCTCCAGGATAGATCACATCCTGGGCCGTAAATCTAGCCTTGGTAAATTCAAAAAAAAACTGAAATCATTCCAAGCATCTTTTCTGACCACAATGCAGTAAGATTAGATCTCAATTACAGGAGAAAAACTATTAAAAATTCCAACATATGGAGGCTGAACAACAGCCTGCTGAATAACCAACAAATCACAGAAGAAATCAAAAAAGAAATCAAAATTTGCATAGAAACGAATGAAAATGAAAACACAACAACCCAAAACCCATGGGACACTGTAAAAGCAGTCCTAAGGGGACTGTTCATAGCAATACAGGCATACCTCAAGAAACAAGAAAAAAGTCAAATAAATAACCTAACCCTACACCTAAAGCAACTAGAAAAGGAAGAAATGAAGAACCCCAGGGTTAGTAGAAGGAAAGAAATCTTAAAAATTAGAGCAGAAATAAATGCAAAAGAAACAAAAGAGACCATAGCAAAAATCAACAAAGCCAAAAGCTGGTTCTTTGAAAGGATAAATAAAATTGACAAACCATTAGCCAGACTCATCAAGAAACAAAGGGAGAAAAATCAAATCAATAAAATTAGAAACGAAAATGGAGAGATCACAACAGACAACACAGAAATACAAAGGATCATAAGAGACTACTATCAACAATTATATGCCAATAAAATGGACAACGAGGAAGAAATGGACAAATTCTTAGAAAAGTACAACTTTCCAAAACTTGACCAGGAAGAAATAGAAAATCTTAACAGACCCATCACAAGCACGGAAATTGAAATTGAAACTGTAATCAAAAATCTTCCAGCAAACAAAAGCGCAGGTCCAGACGGCTTCACAGCTGAATTCTACCAAAAATTTAGAGAAGAGCTAACACCTATCCTGCTCAAACTCTTCCAGAAAATTGCAGAGGAAGGTAAACTTCCAAACTCATTCTATGAGGCCACCATCACCCTAATACCAAAACCTGACAAAGATCCCACAAAAAAAGAAAACTACAGGCCAATATCACTGATGAACATGGATGCAAAAATCCTTAACAAAATTCTAACAATCAGAATCCAACAACACATTAAAAAGATCATACACCATGACCAAGTAGGCTTTATCCCAGGGATGCAAGGATTCTTCAATATCTGCAAATCAATCAATGTTATAAACCACATTAACAAATTGAAAAATAAAAACCATATGATTACCTCAATAGATGCAGAGAAAGCCTTTGACAAAATTCAACATCCATTTATGATAAAAACTCTCCAGAAAGCAGGAATAGAAGGAACATACCTCAACATAATAAAAGCTATATATGACAAACCCACAGCAAACATTATCCTCAATGGTGAAAAAATTGAAAGCATTTCCTCTAAAGTCAGGAAAAAGACAAGTGTGCCCACTTTCACCATTACTATTCAACATAGTTTTGGAAGTTTTGGCCACAGCAATCAGAGCAGAAAAAGAAATAAAAGGAATCCAAATTGGAAAAGAAGAAGTAAAACTCTCACTATTTGCAGATGACATGATCCTCTACATAGAAAACCCTAAAGACTCCACCAGAAAATTACTAGAACTAAGCAATGATTATAGTAAAGTTGCAGGATATAAAATCAACACACAGAAATCCCTTGCATTCCTATACACTAATAATGAGAAAACAGAAAGAGAAATGAAGGAAACAATTCCATTCACCATTGCAACAGAAAGAATAAAATAGGAATATATCTACCTAAAGAAACGAAAGCCCTATATACAGAAAACTATAAAACACTGGTGAAAGAAATCAAGGAGGACACTAATAGATGGAGAAACATACCATGTTCATGGATTGGAAGAATCAATATAGTGAAAATGAGTATACTACCCAAAGCAATTTATAGATTCAATGCAATCCCTATCAAGCTACCAACAGTATTCTTCACAGAGCTAGAACAAATAATTTCACAATTTGTATGGAAATACAAAAAACCTCGAATAGCCAAAGCTATCTTGAGAAAGAAGAATGGAACTGGAGGAATCAACCTACCTGACTTCAGGCTCTATTACAAAGCCACAGTCATCAAGACAGTATGGTACTGGCACAAAGACAGA
This sequence comes from Bison bison bison, assembly GCF_000754665.1. NCBI lineage: Eukaryota > Metazoa > Chordata > Mammalia > Artiodactyla > Bovidae > Bison > Bison bison. Next base: position 3,374,277 of record NW_011494959.1, on the reverse strand, counting down.
AATATAGATCAATGGAACAAAATAGAAAGCCCAGAGATAAATCCACGCACGTATGGACACCTTATCTCTGACAAAGGAGGCAAGAATATAGAATGGAGAAAAGACAACCTCTTTAACAAGTGGTGCTGGGAAAACTGGTCAACCACTTGTAAAAGAATGAAACTAGAACACTTTCTAACACCATACACAAAAATAAACTCAAAATGGATTAAAGATCTAAATATAAGACCAGAAACTATAAAACTCCTAGAGGGGAACATAGGCAAAACACTCTCCGACATACATCACAGCAGGATCCTCTATGACCCACCTCCCAGAATATTGGAAATAAAAGCAAAAATAAACAAATGGGACCTAATTAAAATTAAAAGCTTCTGCACAATAAAGGAAACTATAAGCAAGGTGAAGACAGCCTTCAGAATGGGAGAAAATAATAGCAAATGAAGCAACTGACAAACAGCTAATCTCAAAAGTATACAAGCAACACCTGCAGCTCAATTCCAGAAAAATAAATGACACAATCAAAAAATGGGCCAAAGAACTAAATAGACATTTCTCCAAAGAAGACATACAGATGGCTAATAAACACATGAAAAGATGCTCAACATCACTCATTATCAGAGAAATGCAAATCAAAACCACTATGAGGTACCATTTCATGCCAGTCAGACGGCTGCAATCCAAAAGTCTACAAGCAATAAATGCTGGAGAGGGTGTGGAGAAAAGGGAACTCTCTTACACTGTTGGTGGGAACGCAAACTAGTACCGCCAATATGGAGAACAGTGTGGAGATTCCTTAAAAAACTGGAAATAGAACAGCCATATGACCCAGCAATCCCACTGCTGGGCATACACACTGAGGAAACCAGAAGGGAAAGAGACACGTGTACCCCAATGTTCATCGCAGCACTGTTTATAATAGCCAGGACATGGAAGCAACCTAGATGTCCATCATCAGATGAATGGATAAGAAAGCTATGATACATATACACAATGGAGTATTATTCAGCCATTAAAAAGAATACATTTGAATCAGTTCTAATGAGGTGGATGAAACTGGAGCCTATTATACAGAGTGAAGTAAGCCAGAAAGAAAAACACCAATCCAGTATACTAACGCATATATATGGAATTTAGAAAGATGGTAACAATAACGCTGTATACTAGACAACAAAAGAGACACTGATGTATAGAAGAGTCTTTTGGACTCTGTGGGAGAGGGAGAGAGTGGGATGATTTGGGAGAATGGCATTGAAATACATATAATATCATTTATGAAACGAGTCACCAGTCCAGGTTCCACACACGATACTGGATGCTTGGGGCTGGTGCACTGGGATGATCCAGAGGGATGGTATGGGAAGGGAGGAGGGAGGAGGGTTCAGGATGGTGAACATGTGTATACCTGTGGTGGATTCATTTTGATATTTGGCAAAACCAATACAATGTTGTAAAGTTTAAAAATAAAATAAAATTTAAAAAAAGACATGTTAAAATCTTTAAAAAAATAAAATAAAATGTATAAAGCATTATAAAATTATCAGGCAAGTATTCCTCCATAATATTTGATTACTTGAAAAAACTCCGTGCCTTGTATCCTTGTCAGTTTATGTATATAAATACACAGGTGTGCATGCATGCTTAGTCACTCGGTCATGTCCAATTCTTTGTGACCCATGGACTATAGCCCACCAGGTTCCTCTGTTCCTGGGATTCTCCTGGCACAAATACTGGAGTGGGTAGCTGTTTCCTTCTCCAAGGGATCTTCCTGACCCAGAGATTGAACCTGGATCTTCTGCATTGCAGGAAGATTCTTTAAAATCAGAGCTACCAGAGAAGCCCCATAAACATGCATACCAGCAAGTCTATTCTCAAAAGTGTATAGTAATGATTTGTTAGAAACTGTTTTGTGTCTTTCTCAAAGAATAGCACCCAAGTATATTTTTTGAAGATTATTTCCAGTTTCCTGCATAAATAATAGGATTTAAACTTTTATCTAAGAAATATTAATAGGAAACATCATAATTACAACCATAAAATTATAAAATTCTAAACCTGGTTCTAAACTTACTAAAAAAAAAGTGATAAATATTATAACATTACTCAGTAATTTGCAAATATACTGTCATCCCAAGACTGCACTCCCTTATTCCACGTTTTGGGGAACAGATCTATACAATATTACCTATAGAAAAATGTTTCTTGGACATACTATTTCAAACACAGTTCAGATAAATGAATGTCAAAGATAATTTCTAAATTAACATTCCAGATTATAAAATATGAATCAGTCAAATATGATGATTCCCCAACAGACACACATGAGGAATTCTGGAGTATTATGAAGGCACTGCAAAGAGAATGACAGAAATTCCTGTCACAGTCACCAAGGATGCACTAAGTTATTCATAAGATATGTCTTGGTGCATGTCATGATTAATTTTGTATTTCGATTTGACTGGGTCACAGGGTGCTCAGATATTTAGCTAAACATTATTTCCAGGTATACCTGTGAGAGCTTTTTTGGATGAGATTAGAATTTGAATTGGTGGGCTCAGTGAATTGTCCTTCCTGGTGTGGTTGGGACTCATTCAGTCCTCTGAGGGCCTGAACAGATGAAAGGTGTAAGAAGGGAAAATTTATTTCTCCTCTCCCCAACTACTGAGATGGGATTGTGGTGTTCTGCACTCAGACTGGAACCTATCCCCAAAGCTTCTCTGGTTTTCAGTTCTTCAGACTCAGACTCATTCAGAATAAACTATACCATTAGTTGTCCTGGTCTCCAATTTGTAGATAGAGAAAGAGATGCAGGCATGTTCAGTCACTGAGTCACTGCATGGACTGTAGCCCGCAAGGCTCCTCTGTCCCTGAGGAATACTGGAGTGGGTGGCCATTTCCTTTTCCAAGGGATCTTCCTGACCCAGGAATCGAACCTGTGTCTCCCTTGTCTCCTGCATTACAGGTGATTCTTTACCACTGAACTACGTAGGATTCTTTGACACAGATATGTTTATATTTATCTGTGTGTGTGCTCAGTCACTTCAGTCATATTTGATGCTGAAAACCCATGGTTTGTAGCCCACTAGGCTCCTCTGTTCATGTATTCTCCAGGCAATGCTACTGAAGCGGGTTGCCAATGCCTCCTTCAGAGGATCTTCCTGACCCACAGATCAAACCCACATCTTCTGTGGCTCCTGCACTGGTAGGTGAATTCTTCACCACTGAGCCTTAAGTGCCAACATATACCAGGAGGGTATACATTGATTCTGTTTTTCTGAAGAACTCTGGAGAAACAGAGTGCATTTTATTGGTTCCAGTTAAAATAAATTCTATGTTCTTGAAAGAACGTCATACTGACAGTCTTAGGGATTGTCCCATAAATCATATAATTTATCAGCTTGGCCAGAGATAGTTCATACTTTCCTGACCCTCCCTATACAATATATAAAATGTAACCTGTAAGGGAACTGCTTTGAAGTCAGAAGGGCATCATTAGTATAGTGGTGAGTATGACCAACCTAGATAGCATATTCAAAAGCAGAGACATTACTTTGCCAACAAAGGTTCATCCAGTCAAGGCTATGGTTTTTCCTGTGGTCGTGTATGGATGTGA
>NW_011494959.1:3368002-3370044 GCF_000754665.1 Bison bison bison | reverse complement strand
TCTGGGAGTTGGTGATGGACAGGGAGACCTGGCGTGCTGCGATTCATGGGGTCGCAAAGAGTCGGACACGACTGAGTGACTGATCTGATCTGATCTGATCCTGGCCTGAAATGCGCAGGAAATGGGGATTCCATTCCCGGATGGGGAGGCAACATGCCTTTTCTGTGCTTTCCTCATGGCTTAAAGAGTAAAGAATCTGCCTGCAATACCTGAGACCTGGGTTCAACCCCTGGATCAGGAAGATCCCCTGGAAAGGGGCATGGCAATCCACTCCAGTATTCTTGCCTGGAGAACCCAATGGACTGTGGAACGTGGCGGGCTACAGTCTGTGGGGTCTCAAAGAGTCGGACACGACTGAGCGACTAACACACTAACCTGTAGAGAACTGCTTTGAAGTCAGAAGGCAGTTATATTATATATCTGTTTGGGTTTGATTCTCAGTTTCTCAATTGGGATTGTTCCTGGAGAAGGAAACAGCAATACACTCCAGTATTCTTGCCTGGAAAAATCCCATGGACAGAGAAGCCTGGTAGCCTACCATCAATGGGGTTGCAAAAGTCAGATGACTCACAACTTAGCGACTAAACCACCTGGGTTTGATCTTCAGTTTCTCTGTTGGGATTGTAGACACTCACATGAAATATTACATAAAATATTATTTTCTATACACTAATGAACATTAGAAATCATATTAAAATCTACCATATATTTTGCCAGTCACTTGATAATTATAGTACTTTTTTCTTTTAAAAAGGTAGTCTCTCTAACAGCATTATGAAATTCATACACATAACATCGATTGTTTTAGTTTCATGAGTTGTACAGTATTTCATGACATTTAACTAAGAGCACAAAAGCACATATTGGCATGCTGTACCATGCATGTTTCATCAGAGGTGAGTTCTTAATTTTTTTAATATGCATAAAAATGATAGTATAGCCATTATTTAGTTGGGATCAATAATATCTCTAAATTCACGAGATCAAATAAACATTTGTTTTGGCTTTTTAATCTTTTGTGGCACTTCCTTTTTATCAGTTGGGTTTAGCTCTGTATTTTGTTGTTGTTCACTAAGTCATGTCCTACTCTTCGAGACCCCATGGACTGCAACATGCCAAGCTTCCCTGTCCTTCACTATATCCCAGAGTTTGCTCAAATTTATGTCCATTGAGTCAGTGATGCCATCCAAATATTTTATCCTCTGTCACCCTCTTCTCCTTTTGCCTTCAATCTTTCCCAGCATTGGGGTCTTTTCTAACGAGTCGGCTCTTCTCATTAGGTGGCCAAAGTATTGGAGTTTCGGCTTCACCATCGATCCTTCTGATGAATATTCAGGGTTGATTCCCTTTAGGATTGACTGGTTTTATCTCCTTGCAGTCCAAGGGACTCTCAAGAGTCTTCTCCCACACTACAGTTTGAAATCATCAGTTCTTCTGCGCTCAGCCTTCTTTATGCTCCAACTCTCATACCTGTACATGATTACTGGAAAAACCATAGCTTTGACTATATGGAGCTCTGTATTTTAAATGTACGTAAAAGTTCTTTTTTGTCTTCTTACTTCCTTATACTTAACTAAATTATATTTGTATGAATTTTTAAGAATTGTCAACTAAAATGAACAGTTTGAATATCTAATGACAATAATTTATAGATCCAAATATATCTTTTTAGAAATATATTGTGTTTGAATACAAAAAAATTAGAAAATTATACATAATATACTCAATGAGTAAATGAAAAAGATAAATGAGAATGGAAATTTTTTTATTTTCCAGAATAAGTGCCTATATAGCATAAAATTTAAGTAAATATGTTTTCAATTTATGTATTTTATTATTTATCTTCATAGCAATTTTTATTTAATCACTATGAATAAATTAAGATATCCATGCATGCTCAGTTGCTCAGTCATGCCCAACTCTTTGTGACCCCAAGGACTGTAGCCTACAGGGCTCCTCTGTCCATGGGATTTTCCAGGCAAGAATACTGGAGTGGGTTACCGTTTCCTCCTCCGGGGGATCTTCCCAACCCAAGATTGAAC
>NW_011494959.1:3342749-3367902 GCF_000754665.1 Bison bison bison | reverse complement strand
GGGACGACAGAAGATGAGATGGCTGGATGGCATCACTGACTCAATGGACATGAATCTGAGTGAACTCCGGGAGTTGGTGATGGACAGGGAGGCCTGGCGTGCTGAAATTCATGGGGTTGCAAAGAGTCAGACATGACTGAGCAACTGAACTGAACTGAACTGAACTGATATGTTTAATTTGTTCACTGAATTAATGATGAAGAACGTTTTTATATTGTCTAAAAAGAGTCTTCAGGAGAAACTATATTAGAAAATTAGTATTATGTAAAATTATAAAAGCACAATGCTAGACCTGTAAGTCTTTAATTTTTTAATACAGATCGAGTTACCAGACTCAAAGTAGAAGTTTGTTCCCCCCCCCCAAATATGTTCACCTGAGCCTTCTCAGTAAATTTTATCTAATTTGCAAGAAGACTGACATGGATCTCTTTTTGTTATGGGCCTGCCAACATGACCTTTTAGTTCTTTCCTTAATTATAAAGAGGGAAAAAAATGAAGATGAACAGGTTTAGTCAATTCTGAGAATCAATGGGCCATTTGACATTTTCAGTAAGAGAAATAAAATTTCTAATGAGAATGTTTGAATAATATCCATCAAAATGATTTTGGTGGTATGAAAGTTATCACACCTATTGAGTCACAAAGATGAGTCAAGATAAACATTGAAAAAATAAAATAAAATAAATTTAGAAAAATACAGTGACTAGATTGTGAGAGAGTGAATAAAATTGAAACTGAGTAAGTAGGATTGTGATTAGACTCTAAAATGACTAAATTGCCAACTAATATGAAAATGTCAACTAATATGAAGTCACTTAGTCCTTTCGGACTCTTTTCGACACCATGGACTGTAGCCTACCAGGCTCCTCAGTCCATGGAATTTTCCAGACAAGCGTAGTGGAGTGGGTTGCCATTTCCTTCTCCAGGGGATCTTCCCAACCCAGGAATTGAACCTGGGTCTCCTGCATTTCAAGCAGAAGCTTTGCTATCTGAACCACCAGGGAAGCCAATAATAGTGCTGGCCAAATGGAATTAGTTTCATCCAAAACTGAGGAAAGGAACCATAATCTGTATTGCTGTTGGCTTTCAAAGTTGGAGTCATAATCATTGCTGCTTTCTCTATAGCACTATTATATTGGAGACTGAGGAAATACACTTGAAATAGTTTTATTATTATCCTAATAAATTGATATACATTAAAAAATGACTTTAAAAAAGTCATCCATTCACTGTCCTCTCATGCCCTATTTGGGGAACATGAGGAAATCTATTTTAGAGTGAACATTAGGGAGGAAATATACATAGAAATTTTATGATACTAGTATAATTAAATTAATTTGACTGCACTTTTTCATAAACACCTCCAGGTTTGTGCATGAGACTGAGTTTGTGTGAAGCAGCAGCACAAGGTTCTGTTTTTTTGTTCATGTAAGATACTTAGGGCTTCCCTGGTGGCTCAGATGGTAAAGCATCTGCCTGCAATGCAGGAGACCCAGGTTCAATCCCTGGGTCGGGAAGATTCCCTGGAGAAGGAAATGGCAACCCACTCCAGTGTTCTTGCCTGGAGAATCCCAGGGACGGGGGAGCCTGGTGGGCTGCCATCTATGGGGTCGCACAGAGTCGGACACGACTGAAGTGACCTAGCAGCAGCAGCAACAGAGTATTATGAATGTAATACACCACACAGGAGCTCAGGGGAGGTACTGGGATTAATCACCAGGCAGAGAAAAAGAGAGGGAACCATTGGTGCATGTTTTGTACTCTGGTTTCTGTAGGAAGGGGAGAGGGAGGCAGAATCAACAGGCTTAGGATTGGCTAATTTGAATAACTTCAGCAAACTGTAAGGCATAGGTGTTATCCTTGGAAATACCTGACCCTGTGGAGATTACTATATAGTGGCCCAGGCTGTGAAAGCCCTATATGAGAAGTGGTTGTGGGTTTAGGACTTAATCAGCTGCTCAAGTAATAGAACTGACCAGTCTCTACTGAGAGCCTCAAGACTGGCTCAAAATAGAAAAACAAACAACAAAAAATCCAGAACTGTATCGCAAAGGTATTTTCAGTCTGTTTGTTCTCCTTCACTTCAGCCATTTCTGTGGCTGTGTAGTGGAATCTCAATGAGAGCTTTAACAGGAATTTACCTGATAAAGGTATACCTTGGAGACACTGTGGATTCATTTCCAGATCACCATAATAATGCAAATATTGCAACAAAGTGAGTCATATGAAATTGTGGTTGAGTATATAAAAGTTGTTTTTACACTGCACTATAGTCTTATAGTTTATTAAGCATGCAGTAGCATTGTGTCTTGACTGAGTGACTTCACTTTCACTTTTCACTTTCATGCATTGGAGAAGGAAATGGCAATCCACTCCAGTGTTCTTGCCTGGAGAATCCCAGGGATGGTGGAGTCTGGTGGGCTGCTGTCTATGGGGTCGAACAGAGTCGGACACCACTGAAGTGACTTAGCAGCAGCAGCAGCAGCAGCAGCATTATCTCTAAGAAACAAGGTACAAACCTTAATTTAAAAATACTTTATTGCTATAAAATGCTAACCATCATCTGAACCTTCAGCAAATCATAGTGGAAACATCACTGATCACTGATCACAAATCACCATAGCAAATATAAGAATGAAAAAGTTTGAATATTGCAAGAATTGTTAAAATATGACAGAAAGTAAAAAAATTGCTGTTGAAAAAAATGCTAATAGAAAAACTTGCTGACATAGGGTTGCCACAAGTATTCAATTTGTAAAAAACCATGATATCTGTGAGGTGCAATAAATGATTTATGCCTGTAATAATAATGCTGAACATACTTTCATTTTTATATTGGCCAATTTTATACTTACATTCATGAATTAACTGCTCAGAACATTTGTCCAATTTTATTTGGTGTTTCTTCTTATGATACATTTTAAAACAGCATAAAACAACAAAGTAGAATGGATATAGGAAAAAATAATTGAACCAAACTACATAAACAAAGTGTGTGACATTTTTCATTAAATTCATCTAAGCATTCAGTGAAATTTCAATAGGAATTTCAACCTTATTAAATAGAATAAAATGGGCTGTAAAACTTACATGAAAATATATACAGACAATAATGAGAAAAATACTACTGAATACAGCGATCAAAGTTAAAAGACTTTTTAACTATAAGCTATAAACATTTATTACGAGTTATAGTCAGTTTGGGGCTCAAACAATCAAGAATCTGCCTGAAATGAGGGAGATCTGGGTTTGATACCTGGGTCAGGGAGATCCCCCACAGAAAGGAATGGCAACCCACTCCAGTATTCTTGCTTTGAGAATTCCACAGACCGAGGAGCCTGATGGATCCATGAGATCACAAAGAATCAGACACAACTGAGCAGCTAACACCACCACAACAGTAACTTTTAAAATTGTGATGTTGGTGCAGGAAGAGATAAAACAAGTCAGGAAAAAAGAGAGTCTACAAAATATTCCTACATATTTGACTATGTGATTTACGACAAAGTTATTACTTTCATAAAACAGGAGACACGTTTTCAATACATGATGCCAGAATAATTGCATATATATATAGAAAAAAAGTGAACTTTGCCTTTACCTTAAAGAATAAAAGTCAATTCTAGATGTATTACAATAAAAAGAATATCTTCACTGTCTTACATTGTACATTCAACCACAAAGTTAAATGTATATGTAGATATGGATATATATTTATAAGTATATAAATAAACATCTATGAATTTTGCTCTTATTTAGTTGCTAAGTCATGTCAGATTCTTTTGGGACCCCATGTACTATAGTCTGCCAGGTTTCTCTCTCCATGGGATTTCCCAGGCAAGAATACTGGAATGGGTTGCTATTTTCTTTTCCAGGGGATCTTCCTGACCCAAGGATTGAAAACCTGTGTCCCTACATTGGCAGGTAGATTCTTTATAACTGAGCCACCAGGCAAGCCCTGCATCTATGGATAGTTTATATACATGTACATATGTATGTTATATGTATATGTACATGTGTTAAACCATGGCTATGGATAAAATATAGATCTGTATCTCCATATGATACACACATATAATTTCAAAAATACTGGATCCAAAGTATATTAAAAATGCCTGTGATAAGGTTTTTAAAACTAGTAATTAGAAAAGTATTTTTAAATGGAGGATGTGCAAGTTGAACATTTTATAGGTAAAATGTGTGAGTAGATTATGCTCTGAACAAAGAAACTTTAAGATTTATATACCCCAATACAAGGACTCCAACAGGCACAGAGATTAGAAGCAGAGAGATTGGACAAAAACAGGCTTCAGATGTATATATGTAAATATATATAGAAGTGTCTTTTCATATTACACAATTTTGACTTGATATTTAAGTCAATGAAGAATCACTTGTATATGTTATATAGTAGCTTTAACTTGTTAATTCCAATCCCAGAATGATTACTTTGGCTGCACATTGGAGTGGCCTGGTGGGCAGAATTCTAAGGTGGCTCTCCAAAACATCACCCACTGGTGCACTTGCTTTCCTGTAATCCCCTCCGCTTGAGCACAGGTGAAATCTGTGACTGCTTAGAACCAAGAGAATACGGCAAATGTGAGCAATCATATGTATGTGATTAACATCCCTAACACTTGAACTGTGACTTAATGAAAAGGGAGATAATCCTGTGTGGAGCTGACTTAACCAGGTGAGACTTTAAAAAGGCATTCAGGACTTCCCTGGGGTGAACGAAGCAGAGGCAGCGTCTTGCTGGCTTTGAAAAAACAAGCCGTCATGTTGTACGAAGGCCCTAGAAGGGGACTCAGAGTAGACTAGTGGAAGCTGACTTTGGATCTGAGAGTGGCTCCTGACAGACAGTCTGTGAGAAAAACTGGTCCTTATTCGTACAACCAGGAGCTACAAACTGCCATGTGAACTTGGAAGAGGTCCCCAAACTTTGTGGGCAATGCAGCATGCTGAAATTTTAATTGCAGCCCTGTGAGGTCTAGAACAAAGCCCAGTTAAGCCATCACCATGTTCCTGACCCATGGATGTGTGAGAAAAATCAAGGTATTTTTTTTTAAGTCTCTAAATTTGTAGTGGCTAAGTTTGTGTGTGTTAAATTTCTAAGTTTATTACATAGCAATAGAAAACTATTGTAATTTGTCTATAAGTAGAAAAGACAAGTTAGGAGAGAAGACAGATCATGGTAAACTCAAAGAGTTTTAGATCAAATACTACTACTACTCTAGACAGAAGTTTCAGATCAGATCAGTCGCTCACTTGTGTCCGACTCTTTGCGACCCCATGAATCGCAGCACACCAGGCCTCCCTGTCCGTCACCAACTCCCTGAGTTCACTCAGACTCACGTCCATCAAGTCAGTGATGCCATCCAGCCATCTCATCCTCTTTCGTCCCCTTCTCCTCCTGCCCCCAATCCCTCCCAGCATCAGAGTCTTTTCCAATGAGTCAACTCTTCGCATGAGGTGGCCAAAGTACTGGAGTTTCAGCTGTAGCATCATTCCTTCCAAAGAAATCCCAGGGCCGATCTCCTTCAGAATGGACTGGTTGGATCTCCTTGCAGTCCAAAGGACAGAAATTTAAATCTACACTAATGAGGTGGACTGATTTTTATGCCTTGGGATATCTTTAACCTGGTACTTTAGAGTGTTTCTATTGCCTGGTTCTTTAAAAATATATTTTTTAATTGAAGGGTAATTGCTTTATAATGTGTTGGTTTCTGCCTTACATCAGCATGAATCACCATAGGTATACATATATCCCCTCCCTCTTGAAACTCCCTGCCACCCATCTGGGTTGTCACAGAGCCCTGGTTTGAGTTCCGTGAGTCATACAGCAAATTCCCACTGGCTATTTATTTTACATAAGGTAATATATGCTTTATTTATTTTACATAAGGTAATATATGCTACTCTCTCCACTTGTCCCACCTCACCTGCTTTCTATTGCTAAATCTTTAGCTTTTCTGACTTTGAATTGCTGCACTGGAAATTCATGAAGTGAACTGTACTTTAGACTATAGATGCAGTGATTGTGGGGACTTCTGTATTTGTGAAAAATAATAATCAAGTTTAGATGTAGACATTTTCCATTCCTCAAAGAAAACTTTACAAATTTATTGTAGATTGTCTTTTGATTGTCAGTATTCCATACATAGTTCAAACCTAAGTGTGTTTTGATTATTATCATTAAAGTAGAATTATATAGTTCCACATTTCAAGAGTTTTTATGAGTTGAAGAAATATTCAGTATCAAAGCCTATATTTCCTTTCCTCATCCTAGGCTTCTTTCTAGATGGGTAACTTTCTATAAAATTATAAAATTGACAGCTTTCCTACAATGTAAGCTTTAGTAGAAATAATCCTGGAATATAGTCAGGAAAACAAATTGTGTTTTATATTTGTATATATAAATGTATAGACTATAGCAATTGGCTTATTCCTTGACGTTTGTTTTAGTTAGCTGACCAAATGGATGAAATTATCACATTTCAAAATAATCTCAGGCTAAATTACTTTTAAAACTAGATTAAATCTGGTTCTACTAATGGTTACTTAATCCTAAAATGCAGAATTCTGTCACATCATAGATGATTATTGTAAAGGATGCATGCTAAGGTTACTTCAATGAGACTCTTATCTTCTCCCATTAGTATAGACAAAACCTGTGACTCAGTTCTTAACTAAAAGAATATGGAAAAATTGAGGGATTTTGCAGATGTATGGTAAGGTTTAAAATCAGTTATCCTTGAATTAATCAAAAGAAAGATTAATCAGTGTAGTATTCTTATCATGTGAAACTTTTAAAAGAAGGTACCAGGCACCTGGCAGTTAGGGAGTGAAAACCACTGAAATTTCACTATTACTGGCTTTGAAAAAGCAAATGACTGAGAACCTACAGCTGAATAAAGTTTTGAAAATAACCTGAGAAAAGTTAGAAATGTTTTTGGAGTTTTCTTCCTAATTGAGCCTCCAGATGAATGCAGGTTGGTTGACGTCTAATTTTTTTTCTTTTATTTTTTTTCTGGTGAAACCTTGAGCATCTAGGTGTGTGTAGACTTATGATTTATGGAAACTCCAAAACAAATGGATGTTCTTTAAGCCACCAAGTTGGTGGTAAACTTGTTACAAAGCAATAGAAAATGAATACAACCACTTAACCTTCCCATGGCTAACTTCCTTATTTAAATCCTTGCCAATATTTTCTGGTGATTATAGAAATCTCCAACACAAATCCCACTGACATCAAATGTATTCTTTCTCAGGCTAAATATTTATCTGTTTGTTTCTATTAATGTTGCTTTTAGTTAAGTCAACTAAAGTCAACCACTTTCGAAATCTAAAATCAACCAAACACCTGGATTCGTCCTTCTTTCTTCTCTTTTTTTTCCTCTAATCAACCATTCCTCTATTCTATTCTCCCTAATGGCTTTAGTGAGTTTATAGCTGGATGAAAGTGAAAGTGTTAGCCACTCAGTGTCGGACTCTTTGCAAATCCATGGACTGTAGCCATCAGGCTCCTCTGTTCATGAGATTCTCCAGGTGAGAATACTGGAGTGGGTTGTCATGCCCTTCTCCAGGGGATCTTCCCAATCTGGGGATCAAACCTGGGTCTTCTGCACTGCAGGCAAATTCTTCACTATTTGAGTTACTAGGAAACCCAAAAGAACAAATTAACACTGTTGATGTTAGATGTGGAGATGGCAGGGATCGAACCTGGGGCCTCATACACGTGAAGCATATGTTCTACCATTGAGCTACATCCCCAGCTCTAAAGGTGGTTACTTCCTCAAAAATATTTCTTTCATCCTTCTTCTTGCTTATCCTGACTCAAGTTGGCCACTTATTCCCTACCTGAAGAGACTCTTCTACCAAGGAATTCCACCCCTCCCGTATTTAAAGGATAAATTTTCGTAGACACCTGTAAAAAGCACAAATCATAATGTTATTCTAAAATGTCAACCATCTTATAATTCCAGGTTAGGTTTTCAATGATCCTCTACCTATGAAATTCCCAAGTACAGCATCCAGAGAAAACATTGCTGTGAATCTTCCACGATAATCTTTGGTACTCCTTTCCCAATTTGGAACCAGTCCATTGTTTCATGTCCAGTTCTAACTGTTGCTTCTTGATCTGCATACAGAATTCTCAGGAGGCAGGTCAGGATGTCCAGTATTCCCATCTCTTAAAGAATTTTCCACAGTTTGTTTTCATTTCAATCCCAAAGAAAGGCAATGCCAAAGAATGTTCAAACTACCACACAATTGCAGTCATCTCACACACTAGCAAAGCAATGCTGAAAAATATGTGTTAACATGGCTCTTTCTCTAGTTAGCCTATAACCCTCAAGAACAAAGGATATCTTTTATATCTCCTTTTATTTCAGTATTTGTTCTGTGGCAGACATATCATAAATGGCTCATATATGTTGTTGATATGAGTAAACACAGTATTACAATCACACAGAAACATTTTTTATTGTGTTTAATGGCTTTAAAAGCTTAACAGCTAATTTTCTGAATATCCGTTCATCAAGTTTCCTGATATAGGAATCATAAACAGTGTTTCTTGTTGATAATATTTCAAATATTTTCTATTGACTGAGAAGGAATGGTTTTTAGGGTTTCTGAAAATACCTGCAAAGTCTACCTATATTTGTTTCTCATTTACTTCCTAGCAGCAGTAGTTTTAAAAATGCTTTATCAAGAATTAACTATAATATAGTTTAATTTTTAAGAATATTTAGGAAATTTAATAATAACCATTTCAGTATTTCATAAGTATTTCAGTTTATAATTTTAAACAACTTTTTAAAATGTTTACTAAACATTTTAAACTTAATCTCATATGTAACAAAAGTAGCCAATATGAGTATAATTTATTTTTCTTTTTATTTTACTCTAGTATATTTAGAATATTTAATATATCAGATTCTTAAAAATATCACATGAGTAAATAGGTCAGATTTAGGTGATAATCATAACAAATATAACCTATGGCAATAATTATCTATTACAATAATCTATTGAGGAGAAGGCAATGGCACCCCACTCCAGTACTGTTGCCCGGAAAATCCCATGGATGGAGAAGCCTGGTAGGCTGCAGTCCATGGGGTCGCTAAGAGTCGACACGACTGAGCGACTTCACTTTCACTTTCCACTTTCATGCATTGGAGAAGGAAATGGCAACCCACTCCAGTGTTCTTGCCTGGAGAATCCCATGGATGGAGAAGCCTGGTAGGCTGCAGTCCATGGGGTCGCACAGAGTCAGACACGACTGAAGCGACTTAGCAGCAGCAGCACAGTAATCTATGACAATAGTGACCTATTACAATTACCTGAGAAAATAGAATTTTACAGGGATTAGAGTGAATCTTGTGGAATGGTTCTATATCTTTACCATCATGTCAATATCTTTGTGATATTGTATTATAACTATGCAAGATGTTGGGGGAAATTGGATGAAGTGCTTACAGGATCTCTCTGTATTTCATACAACTGACTGTGAATCAATAACTGTCTCAAAAAAATGCAATCTGAAATTTTTGTCTCTGCTCACTTTTACCAGTTACTCTGTAGTCCCTCTTTCTTAAGTTTCCACATAAACATTTATTCCATTCACTTACTGGTATCCTTCCCAGATCAAAAATGACCTCTACAACTCAATTTTCAGTCCTCATCTTATTAATAACACAAATGAATTCTTTCTTCATTGGTTTTCACAGTCCTGCGGGGCAGCATAGCTTTTGATCTTCCTCACACCTAACCATTTGTTCCTCCTTGGGCTCTTCTATTAATTATCCCCCTTGAAGTTTGAGTGTTCCTGAACTCAGCTTGGAAATCTCTCTCTTTAAAAAGGGGTTACACTTTTCTGATTTATAACATTTTGAATAATAAATGGGTTCTTGTAATTTCTTATATAAATCTCAATTTCAAAAGTCTTTCAAACTCTGGACCCCTAGGTCTGGGTGTCAATTTTACACAATTGATCAGTTCAGTTCAGGCCCTCATTTGTGTCCGACTCTTTGCGACCCCATGGATTGCAGCACACCAGGCCTCCCTGTCCACCACCAACTCCTGGAGTTTACTCAAACTCATGCTCATTGAGCCAGTGATGCCATCCAACCATCTCATCCTCTGTCATCCCCTTCTCCTCCAGCCTTCAATCTTTCCCAGCATCAGGGTCTTTTCCAATGAGTCAGATCTTTGCATCAGGTGGCCAAAGTATTGGAGTTTCACCTTTAGCATCAGTCCTTCCAAAGAACATCCAGGACTGATTTCCTTTAGGACGGACTGGTTGGATCTCCTTGAAGTCCAAGGGACTCTCAAGAATTTCCTCCAACAACACAGTTCAAAAGCATCAATTCTTCAGTGCTCAGCTTTCATTATAGTCCAACTGTCACATTCATACATGACTACTGGAAAAACCGTAACTTTGACTAGACAGACCTTTGTAGACAAAGTAATAACTCCGCTTTTTAATATGCTGCCTAGGTTGGTCATAACTTTTCTTCCAAGGAGTAAGTGTCTTTTAATTTCATGGCTGCAGTCACCATCTGCAGTGATTTTGGAGCCCCCCAAAATATGTCAATTTCAACATCCAAAACTGACTAGACTAAATACAGACTTACTTCATTGATTTTTAAAAATGTTTATTTCATTTATGATCACCCCTTTTAACTCTGCAGCCAGAAATCTAAGTCCTCTTATACATTTGTTTCACCCTATCAATCCCTGTGCTGTGTGCTTAGTCACTCAGCCGTGTCTGACTCTTTGCAACCCCATGGACTGCTACCCACCAGGCTTCTCTGTATGTGGATTCTCCAGGCAAGAATACTGGGTTGCTATGCCCTCCTCCAGGGGATCCTCCCAACCCAGGGATTGAACTTAGGTCTCCTGCATTATAGGCAGATCCTTTTTTTTTTTTTTTTAATTGGAGGCTAAATACAATATTGTGGTGGTTTTTGCCATACATCAACATGAATCAGCCATGGGTGTACATGTATCCCACCATCCTGAACACCCCTTCTACCTCCCTCCCCACCCCATTCCTCTGGGTTGTCCTAGAGCACCATCTTCATGCATTGAATATGCACAGGTCATCTGTTTTACATATGGCAATATACATGTTTCAATGCTACTGTATGAGCCACCAGGGAAGCCCATCGATCCCTACATTCAATTTATCAGGAAATCTTTTTTATATGTGCATATCTGGAATCCAAACACTTCTCAACCACCTCTGTGATTGTCTCCCTGATCTGAGTTACTAATTCTTCCCACCTGGACCACTGTAATACCAGAGTCTAGAATAATCCTGCTAAGTCAGAGTATTATATGACTATTATCAGAATTCTATAACAGTTTCTGATTTTCTCAAAATCTTAATCTATTCTCCATAATCTCACTTCTGATTTAATATTTGCTATTATATTTTATCTATCATTGTTATGCCCTCTGGGCCCCACGTTTTAAACATACTAGGCATACTACTACAAAATAACTTTTCCATTGGTTTATCCTTTTCTTGGAATGCTTCCAGAAACCCCTATCTCAAATCACTGTCAAAACAGCTTCTTAATGGGGCCAAATGTGATAATGGTAATTAGGAGTTTGATATTGAAACTGTTCACTCTTAATACTCCTAACTACCTTACATTATTCTCTAAATTTTAAAAATTCTATCACAATGTAATTTCTTATATTCTCTATTTTCTGCTTCATCCTGCCCACCCCTGTGTAAAATATAATCTATATATTATTGGGCACTTTGTTTTGTTCTTTGACGTGATCCAATTACAAAAATGAGTGCCTAGAATGTAATATGTCAATTATCTGTTGCATAAATCTGCTATATTAACATGTTATAATGAAAGTTAAACATTACTATTGATATTATATTTGGGTTAATAGATATTTATATTAGCATGTTTCATATTTGAATACATTTGGTGAAAAATTAACAAATTTAAGAAAACACATTTTTTAACCTTCACAATTTCAATTAAGAATAAACTAAAGATATATGTTAATCAAACTCTTCTCCTCTTCCAGTTAAACTGAGTGAATAAAATCATTTAAAAGGAAAGGAATTTGAACTCTAAGGATAGGTAAAAAGCCAATATTTTAGAAGATAGATAACAAATAAACTTTTCCTGAATTTATAACTATAGACTAACTTATATATAACCTTCATATTTATCTCCCAAGAGTCCTAAAAGTATTCAGAAAATGAAAGTACCTTGAAGTGTAGCCATATCAAAGTATATGGAAACAGGATGATAGGTTGAAATGCAATTAGATTCCCTCTGCCCATCAAATGGAACCTAGCTCTCCCACACAGTTCTAAGATAAAACTCCAGAATTATTGCAAGCAAGCATATTCTCCTAAGGAAAGAAATTGAAAGGTTTCTCTCTGGTGAACGAATCTAGCCAAGGGCATAAAACTTATATCCACTATAGTTGTAGTTCCCTTCTAACAGTTGACAAAGCCCAGCATAATTAATTTCCACTGAGGCTAATTACCTGGTCAATTCCTTGCATGCCAAAGATGCTTACAGTGTAGTGTTGGCTCATTCAAAAATATGATTAGCCACTCAGGACTTGGGATACATTTGAAGAAAGGTTCCAAGTTGAAAAACAGTAAAAAAAAAAAAAAGTTTAAATAAACTCAAGGGTTTTATGTCCCTGAATTTTTAAAGTATTCTCATTTTTAAAAAAAGTTTAGGGAGATAATTTCATCCATGAAAGGAAAATGAAATAAATATTCAGAGGATAAAAAGAACTCACTGAAATTAAAATAAGAATTCAATAAAGAAAAATTCAATAGAATTAGAAAGAAATTTTCTAGTAAAGAAATGGTTTTTAAAAGATAGAGAATTTGATACACAATATAAAACAACCAAAAATTCAATGATTTGGTTCACAAAGTCCACTACCCTAATAATAGTTTAATCTTGAACTCCTTTGGTGAAAATAAATAGAGGAATATCACCAAATAATTCAGGAAAAGTTTTCAAGGACAAATCAAAGTATGTCTTTATGAAACCTCAAAATAGAGAGGGTATAGACGATCTCCAACCTTTATAGAGAGAATCCAAAACAGAGCAGCATTACATGCAAAAGACCAGTAAATATGATAACACGGAGTTTCTCAACAGGAAGACTAAAGTTTCAAGATGATAAAACAATGTGCTCTAAATTCTGAGGAAAATAACTCCCAATGGGAAGGTAAAAGGAAATTAAACTGACTTATTCTCTGTCAGATCTATAAATTGGAGGTTTGTCCTCCAGGTTCTGGAGATGGATTCATAAAAAGTACAAGCAAAAAAAAAAAAGTAGAAAATGAAAAAATTAAGAAAGGGATTTGTTTGCTTAAGGAAAATAGCAGAAGTTATATAGCAAAGGACACGTGACCTTAGCATTGCTTTAGAAAAACAAGACCAAGATTTCCATTCTCATGAACCAGTACTTGTAATTGTTAGGTAGTTAGAATAGGAAAAAGGAGTCTGGAATGGTGCTGGCTAAAAGACAAGGAAGGGAAAAGCCAGCGAAAATAGAACAAAGGAAGGTGTGAGGACCTCAGGTAGAACAAACAGCACTCCTGGCTAGCCCAATTTACATAGGGCAGGCCCAGGGGGAGGAGAAAAAACATATAAAAAGAAGAGACAAGGGATGGTGAGGGGATGGGGGGACCTCTCTCTTCCTGTCTTTTAGGTCAGCATGCCCTCAGCCTTGAGGCTGTATTTTCCTTTATTTTTTAAATAAAACTGAGCTGTAACATGGAGTTGTAACACTGGTCCATCCAGCTGTAATGCTGGTCTGTCACTTGAAATTTTTGTTGTGATGAGACAGAATCAAGAAAATTACACACTCCCCCAACATAATGATGTAAATCTTGAACAGTAATTGCTTGGACTGAAGCAGTAATAGAGCCACACTAGAGAGCTGATAAACTAAGGGAAGTGTGTATGAAGGTGAGGGGTTTTGGAAATATGAGGAATGTCAGTGTTTGTTGCTAAGAAGCAAATAATATGAAAAACTGAAAAATTAAGAAAGCAGATTATAAGTACGGCATTGCCAGATACAAAGGTAAACTGGGAAAAAGAAGATGGAGGGAAGCTTACATTGAAATTGATTGCTTCCTGGGACTGTGAAGGAAGGATTTTTCTACTGCAGTAATCTGGGGACTGATTTTTTATTGTAAGCCTTTAGGGATGATTAGATTGCTTATTATGTAATGTAAAACTCTGAAAAATAATAGTAAAATTTTATAATCAATTTTCTTCTTTATCTTTCATTGAAAAACAGTGTTTATTGCCTTTTAAGGATCCTTTCCTATTTCCTTTTCTAGCTCTAGTGCTCAGTTTCTGCCATAGACACTTGAGGTTTAATGTTGTATCATTACTGTTGTTTTGTCAGTTCTTTTCTGAGACAAAATGTTCTCACTTCACAGCTGTGCCACTTGTAAACGTCTGTGATCCAATCCTTAATTTCCAGGTAAACTAAGCCACAAAAATATTTTAATTATTTCCTCTCTCTAGTGACCAAGGTGCTTGACTAATCATTTTGAATCAATCTTAATAGCCACATTTATTATTTATATAGTAACTCAGTATGATACTAAGAAACCTAAATATAAAAAGAAGGGAAACTTAATATAGGAGAATTTTATGGAATTTGTATACAACTAAATTTTGATAAATATAACATAGATGGAAACGTCTTACTGCTTACATATCAGGTACAATTTGGAGCTACATAGGCAGGAAGTATGTCCATTTGGCTGATTAGTACAAGACTGACAAAATCAAGAATGGTATCTCTTCATACTATACATGGTGAATAGTTGTTGTTCAATCACTAAGTTGTGTTCAGCTGTCTGAAACCCCATGGACTGCAGCATGTCGGACCTTCCTGTCCCTCACCTTACTATCTCCAGGAGTTTGCCCAAGTTCATTTCCATTGAATCAGTGATGCCATCCAACCATCTCATCTTCTGTCACCCTCTTCTCTTTCTGGCTTCAATATTTCCCAGCATCTTTTCCAATGAATTGGTACTTTGTATCAGGTGGTCAAAGTGTTGGAGCTTCAGCTTCAGCATCAATCCTTCCAATGAGTATTTAGGGTTGATATCATTTAAGATTGACTGGCTTGGTCTCCTTGGTGCCCAAGGGGCTCTCAAGAGTCTTCTCCAGCACCACAGTTAGGCAACATTAATTATTCGGCACTCTGCCTTCTTTATAGTCCATCTCTCACATTCATACATGACCACGGCAAAAACCAATTCTTCACCCCTTCCTGTATCCAAGCCCTTTGCTTTGTTTCTTGTAGTTCCCCTTTCTTCTGACTCAAGATTTGGTTATAAAACTTAGTTGGCCAATATAGTACAGGAAGAAATGACAGCATGTCTTTTCTAAACTTAGACCTTAAGACACCTTGAGTTTTTATTTATTTATTTTTTAATTTTAATGCTTCTACAATTTCCCTGAGAACTCAATAGAGGTATCCTATTAGACGTCATGGGACAGGTGGAATCCCAGGCAAGGCTAGCCTAAATTGTGGCAAACCAGCTGATCCCTAGACGTGTCTAGACATTTGAGTCCAGACAAGATAGAGATAGTTAACAATCCCAGATGACTCCATTTACTTAAGAAGCACATGCTGATTATAACCTGCCATCAATGTTCTATGCTTGTTTTGCTTATATGGAAAGACATGATTAATACATGAAATAAAAAATTTAAATTTATTTTCAAAATACTGTAAGAATAAATATTTGACCTAGATCCTTAAATTATAGAGTTCATCCTTCCAATGTATTAACACATTTTTACAAAACATGTTCTAGAACTGTGCTTTATGATTTGATTTTTTAATTTAATGTTTTTCACAAATATAAATCTTTAATCAAAATTTTATCAGTTAATTTCATTTCCCACAAAGCAGCATAAATGGCAGCATAAAATATTGCTTTGATAAGTTCAATGAAGGAAATTCTCAGTGGTATCTGAAAATAACCCAAAATGAAGAATATTTTTTTCTATCATAAACATATTAGTTTGGAACTGTCATATTAGATCTGCCATAACATACCAAGAACTGAGTGGCATTAAACCACAGTAATATACTTCTTTACAGTTATGGAGTATAGACATCTCAAATCAAGGTGTCAGCAGAGGTGGTTACTTTTAGAAACTGGGGAGAATGTACTCCCTGCCTCTCCCAAAGAATCTTCAGGCACTATGGGCAATGACTTGACATTCCTTGGCTTATAAACTCATTTTTCTCATCCCTACATCAGATCACAGGACTTTCCCCTTTGTATATTCCCATGATAAGGACACCAGTCACTGGACCCAGGCCCATCCCAAATTCAGTGTGACCTCCTCTTGATATTTTGATTATGTCTGCAAAGACACAGTTTTCAAAACGAAGTTCACATTCATAGGTATTGGGAATTAAAACTTGGACTTTTATTGCTGGAAATGCACAATTCAAACAACTACAGTATACAGAAACTAACTTTAAAATTAAATAATCAAATTTATATCAAGGGCTTTGGGAACTTTCATTCTCTACTATTTATTTGACCTTTGATTATGGCAGAAAGTGAAGAGGAACTAAAAAGCTTCTTGATGAAAGTGAAAGTGGAGAGTGAAAAAGTTGGCTTAAAGCTCAACATTCAGAAATCGAAGATCATGGCATCTAGTCCCATCACGTCATGGGAAATAGATGGGGAAACAGTGTCAGACTTTATTTTTGGAGGCTCCAAAATCACTGCAGATGGTGACTGCAGCCATGAAATTAGAAGACACTTACTCCTTGGAAGAAAAGTTATGACCAACCTAGATAGCATATTGAAAAGCAGAGACATTACTTTGCCAACAAAGGTCCATCTAGTCAAGGCTATGGTTTTTCCAGTGGTCATGTATGGATGTGAGAGTTGGACTGTGAAGAAAGCTGAGCGCTGAAGAATTGATGCTTTTGAACCGTGGTGTTGGAGAAGACTCTTGAGAGTCCCTTGGACTGCAAGGAGATCCAACCAGTCCATTCTGAAGGAAATTAGCCCTGGGATTTCTTTGGAAGGAATGATGCTAAAGCTGAAACTCCAGTAATTTGGCCATTTCATGGGAAGAGTTGACTCATTGGAAAAGACTCTGATGCTGGGAGGGATTGGGGGCAGGAGGAGAAAGGGAAGACAGAGGATGAGATGGCTGGATGGCACCACTGACTCGATGGACGTGAGTCTGAGTGAACTCCAGGTGTTGCTGATGGACAGGGAGGCCTGACATGCTGCGATTCATGGGGTCGCAAAGAGTCAGACACAACTGAGGGACTGAACTGAACTGAAGCCTCATTCCAATTTTTGTGAAAAGAGATCTTGAGAAAGTATCTACTCTAAACACTTTTACAGGTGAGGAAATAGAGAACATAATTTAATTTGGAAGTCAGATATAATACTACATAAGTGCCTAACATTTCAGTAAATGCAACCAAAAAGTGCATTCTCATCATCACTTATGACCTGATTGTTACAAAATGTGATACTTAAGCTTGTTTTGAATGTCAGTTCTGTCATCTTTAAATTGTGTATAAGAATAGTTAAGGTATTATTAAAATAAATAAAATATATCTCCTATAATATTCATCTGGAGTATTATGGACACTGTGATTAAGAAGATTGCCTTAGTCACACCAGACAGAATGCTTCTAGGTAGACTTCTAGATACTTCATTCCTGGTCCTTTTATCTCTTTTATGTTAAAAGATTGAACTCTGGGATAGTTATTTGTGTTCTAGAAACCAATATTCCCATAGAGCCTTATTACTGTGACACTTCATACAAATCTTGATGTGAATGTTAGAAAAGTTTACAAAAATTAATGCACATGTATTCATGAAGGGAAAATGAAACGATATAGCAGGAATATATTTCTACCTAGTAGTAATATGACAGGAAAATTACTAATGTCTCTAAAAGCAGTAAGTATACTATTTATTTGGTTATATATTTATATATTCCATAATTATTTTAATTAAGTTTATAATAGGCTTCTAATTTGTGACTGGAATCATTCTAGGTAAAAAAAAAAAAAAAAATTTCCCTTTATCACCTCATGAAGTTTAGAGTTTAAAAGGGAGAGACATTGGTAGCAAATTACTCTCTTCAGGCAAGCAACTAGTCTCCATGAAAAAAAAAAAAATTTCCTTTGTAAATTGTTCCTTCTTTGAGGATCATAATAGAATGCTCATAAATACCACTAAGATTGTTAAAGCTAAATGAAACAAATGTGATATTTAACAATATACATAGAGTAATCTATACTTCATGATTTATAGAAGAAAAATAATACATATCAGGGACTTTTCAGTTTATCTTCATAAATTGGTTCTGTTATATCAAATGTACAGATATGATACAGATAGTTCAAGGAGATTTCATATACTCTGTAGCCAGGTTCAACAATATTGTACTAAATCCCATTTCAGTTTTATTCTCTCACCTTCTCATTCTCTTCCAATTCTTCTACATTTATACATCGATTACATGTATCAGCTGCCACCACCTCAATGCCATTTAAGACTGTGTGTTAGTTTCTTGTGTTTGCCATGGCAAATTACCACTTACTGGTTTAAAACACAACTTGACTGTTTAATATAACAGATTTTTTTCTCTCAGTTCTGGAGGCTAGAAGTTGAAAATCAAGGGCTGGGCAGTATCCTTCCCTGCAGAGTTTCTGGAGGGGAATCCATCTCTAGCCTCTTGCAGCTTTGGTGGCTGCCAGCTTTCCTTGCCTTGTGGCAGTATTGCTGCAGTCCCTGCCACCTTAGTCACATTGCTGCTGCTGCTTTCCTAAAACTCTCTTTGGCTCTTTTTTGTAAGGAAACATATGATGGCATTTAGAACATATGCTGATATGCCAGGTATCCACTTTCTCTCTAGATCTTTAATGTAATCACATCCTTTACCACATAAGGTCATATTCAAATATCCTAGAGATCAGGAATTTAATGTATCTTTGACAGTGAACAATGGACTGGTTCCAAATTGGGAAAGGAGTACATCAAGACTGTATATTGTCACACTACTCATTTAACCTAAATGCAGAGTACATCACGAGAAATGCTGGGCTGGATAAAACTCAAGGTGCAATCAAGATTGCCAGGACAAATATCAATAACCTCAGATATGCAGATGACACCACCCTTATGGCAGAAAGCAAAGAGGAACTGAAGAGTCTCTTGGTGAAAGTGAAATAGGAGAGTGAAAAAGCTGGCTTAAAACTCAACTTTCAAAAAATGAAGATCATGGCATCTGGTTCCATCAGTTCATGGCAAATAGATGGGGAGCCAGTGAAAGCAGTGAGAGACTTTATTTTCCTGGACTCCAAAATCACTGCAGATGGTGACTGCAACCATGAAATTAAAAAAACAAAAAAACAAAAAAAAACACTTGCTCCTTGGAAGAAAAGCTATGACCAACCTAGCCAGTATATTAAAAGTGCAGAGACATTACTTTGCCAACAAAGGTCTATCTAATCAAAGCCATGGTTTTTCCAGCAGTCATGTATGAATATGAGAGTTGGACAATAAAGAAAGCTGAATGCTGAAGAATTGATGCTTGTGAACTGTGGTGTTGGAGAAGGCTCTTGAGAGTCCCTAGGATTGCAAGAAGATCAACCCAGTCTATCCTAAAGTTCATTGTAAGGACTGATGCTGAAGCTGAAGCTCCAATACTTTGGCCACCTGATGCGAAGTAATGACTCATTGGCAAATACCCTGATGGAGGGAAAGATTGAAGGCAGGAGAAAAAGGGGATGACAGAGGATGAGTTGGTTGGGTGACATCACTGACTTGATGGACATGAGTTTGAATAAGTTACAAGAGTTGGTGATGGACAGGGAAGCCTGGAATGTTACAGTCCATGAGGTCACAAACAGTTGAACATGGCTGAGCAACTGAACTGAACTGACAATGTAAGTGTTAGTCGCTCAGGCATATCTGACTCTTTGTGACCCCATAAACTGTACCCTGCCAGGCTCCTCTGTCCATGGGATTCCCCAGGAAAGAATACTGGAGTGGGTAGCCATTCCCTTCTCCAGGGGATCTTCCTGACCCAGCGATTGAACCCAGGTTTTGGGTCATTTTTAATCCTTCCACAGGAAGAGATATCATGGCCATTTACCATAGTTTTCTACATTAGATATTTCCCTAAAGTGTATTCTCTTAAATTTCTAACAGTTAACAAAATCAAGTAATTTAACGTCGATATAGTTAGTGTTTACCAAGTCATATGGTAGGCCAAAGGAAAGATCAGAAGTAATTTTGGAAGGCATCCATGGTTACTACTGTACTACGAACACAAGAAATAATTTTGTAAAAAAAAAAAAAAAAAGAATTTTGTAACTTAAAATATTGATACTTTATACATTATGGAATTTGGCATTAAATTTTTAAAGCATTATATTCTAAAATTTATTGTGATTTCTGAGCTTTTTGTGCCATCATAAATTCTGTGTAGATGAGTAGCTCCCTCCTATCACCTATCACTGTATCCCAGTTTTGATCTGCAGCCCATATTGAAATCATAACAGTTTTGCCAATATTATTCTCAATAGCTGTCAGCTCCTATCCACAATCCCAAAGGGGTTCATGCATTGCATTGCTTTTCTCTCTCTATTCTGGAGCTGTTGCTCAACCTTTTCTTTCTTAACCTTGATATTTTGAACAGAATAGGCCTGGTATTTTGTAGAATGTCAATTTAACTTGTATTTGTCTGCTATTTCCTTGTATTTAATTCAGATTATGGTATTTGTATACCTGTGTGTGGTGGCAGGAATATTACTGAAGTATAGTGTGTCTTTTGCAAGATACTGTTTTAGGAAGAACATGATACTGCTTTGTTCTACTCTTATCCATATTAGGTTAAGACTAGTTGCCTGGTTAAGCTGATATCTGCCATATTTCTCTATTAATAAAGTTACTGTAGGTGACGGTAGGTGTTGCAAGAAGCATCAGAGGGCGGACACACCAACCATGATCACAGAAAACTAGTCAATCTAATCACACAGACCACAGCCTTGTCTAACTCAATGAAACTAAGCCATGCCGTGTGGGGCCACCAAAGATGGGTGGGTCATGGTGGAGAGGTCTGACAGATTGCGGTCCACTGGAGAAGGGAATGGCAAACCACTTCAGTATTCTTGCCTTGAGAACTCCATGAACAGTATGAAAAGGCAAAATGATAGGACACTGAAAGAGGAACTCACCGGGTTGGTAGGTGCCCAATATGCAACTGGAGATCAGTGGAGAAATAACTCCAGAAAGAATGAAGTGATGGAGCCAAAGCAAAAACAACACCCAGTTGTGGATGTGACTGGTGATAGAAGCAAGGTCCAATGCTGTAAAGAGCAATATTGCATAGGAACCTGGAATGTTAGGTCCATGAATCAAGGCAAATTAGAAGTAGTCAAACAGGAGATGACAAGAGTGAATGTTGACATTCTAGGAATCAGCGAACTAAAATGGACTTGAATGGATGAATTTAATTCAGATGACCATTATATCTACTACGGTGGGCAGGAATCCCTTAGAAGAAATGGAGTAGCCATGATGGTCAACAAAAGAGTCCAAAATGCAGTACTTGGGTGCAATCTCAAAAATGACAGAATGATCTCTGTTCGTTTCCAAGACAAACCATTCAAAATCACTGTAATCCAAGTCTATATATCCCAACCAGTAATGCTGAAGAAACTGAAGTTGAATGGTTCTATAAAGACCTCCAAGACCTTTTAGAACTAATATCTAAAACATATGTCCTTTTCATTATAGGGGACTGGAATGCAAATTAGGAAGTCAGGAAACACCTGGAGTAACAGGAAAATTTGGCCTTGAAATATGGAATGAAGCAGGGCAAAGGCTAATAGAGTTTTGTCAAGAGAACGCACTGGTCATAGCAAACACACTCTTCTAACAACACAAGAGAACTCTACACATGGACATCACCAGATGGTCAACACCGAAATCAGATTGATTGTATTCTTTGCAGCCAAAAGGTAGAAGCTCTATACAGTCAGCAAAAACAAGACCGGGAGCTGACTGTGGCTCAGATCATGAACTCCTTATTGCCAAATTCAGACTGAAATTGAAGAAAGTAGGGAAAACCACTAGACCATTCAGGTATGACCTGTATCAAATTCCTTACGCTTACAGAGTGGAAGTGAGAAATAGATTTAAGAGCCTAGATCTGATAGAGTGCCTGATGAACTATGGACAGATGTTCATGACATTGTACAGGACATAGAGATCAAGACCATCTCCATGGAAAAGAAATGCAAAAAAGCAAAATGGCTGTCTGGGGAGGCCTTACAAACAGCTGTGAAAAGAAGAGAAGTGAAAAGCAAAAGAGAAAAGGAAAGATATAAGCATCTGAATGCAGAGTTTCAAAGAACAGAAAGGAGAGATAAGAAAGTCTTCCTCAGTGATCAATGTAAAGAAATAGAGGAAAACAACAGAATTGGAAAGACTAGAGATCTCTTCAAGAAAATTAGAGATACCAAGGGAACATTTCATGCAAAGATGGGCTCGATAAAGGACAGAAATGGTATGACCTAACAGAAGCAGACGATATTAAGAAGAGGTGGCAAGAATACACAGAACTGTACAAAAAAGATCTTCACGACTGAGATAATCACGATGGTGTGATCACTCACCTAGAGCCAGACATCCTGGAATGTGAAGTCAAGTGGGTGTTAGAAAGCATCACTCCGAAAAAAAAAAAAAAAAAGAAAGAAAGCATCACTCCGAACAAGCTAGTGGAGGTGATAGATTTCCAGTTGAGCTATTTCAAATCCTGGAAGATGATGCTATGAAAGTGCTGCACTCAGTATTCCAGCAAATTTGGAAAACTCAGCAGTGGCTACAGGACTGGAAAAGGTCAGTTTTCATTCCAATCCCAAAGAAAGGCAATGACAAAGAATTCTCAAACTACCGCACAATTGCACTCATCTCACACATTAGTGCTGCTGCTGCTGCTGCTAAGTCACTTCAGTCGTGTCTGACTCTGTGCGACCCCATTGATGGCAGCCCACCAGGCTCCCCAGTCCCTGGGATTCTCCAGGCAAGAACACTGGAGTGGTTTGCCATTTCCTTCTCCAATTCATGAAAGTGAAAAGTGAAAGTGAATTCTCGAAGTCGTGTCCTACTCTTAGCGACCCCATGGACTGCAGCCCACCAGGCTCCTCCGTCCATGGGATTTTCCAGGCAAGAGTACTGGAGTGGGGTGCCATTGCCTTCTCCGACATGCTAGTACAGTAATGCTCATATTTCTCCAAGCCAGGCCAACAATACGTGAACTGTGACCTTCCAGATGTTTAAGCTGGTTTTAGAAAAGATAGAGGAACCAGAGATCAAATTGCCAATATCTGCTGGATCATGGAAAAAGCAAGAGCGTTCCAGATAAAAATCTGTTTCTGTTTATTGACTATGCCAAAACCATTGACTGTGTGGATCACAATAAATTGTGGAAAATTCTGAAAGAGATGGGAATAACAGACCACCTGACCTGCCTCTTCAGAATCCTATATGCAGGTCAGGAAGCAACAGTTAGAACTGGACATGGAACAACAGACTGGTTCCAAATAGGAAAAGGAGTATGTCAAGGCTGCATATTGTCACCCCGCTTATTTAAGTTCTATGCAGAGTACATTATGAGAAACACTGGGCTGGAAAAATCACAAACTGGAATCAAGATTGCTGGGAGAAATATCAATAACCTCAGATATGCAGATGACACCACCCTTAGTGCAGAAAGTGAAGAGGAACTAAAAAGCCTCTTGATGAAAGTGAAAGTGGAGAGTGAAAAAGTTGGCTTAAAGCTCAACATTCAGAAAACAAAGATCATGGCATCTGGTCCTATCACTTCATGGGAAATAGATGGGGAAACAGTAGAAACAGTGTCAGACTTTATTTTTTGGGCTCCAAAATCACTGCAGATGGTGACTGCAGCCATGAAATTAAAAGAAACTTACTCCTTGCAAGGTAAGTTATGACCAACCTAGATAGCATATTCAAAACAGAGACATTACTTGGCCAACAAAGGTCCGTCTAGTCAAGGCTATGTTTTTCCTGTGATCATGTATGGATGTGAGAGTTGGACTGTGAAGAAGGCTGAGTGCTGAAGAATTGATGCTTTTGAACTGTGGTGTTGGAGAAGACTCTTGAGAGTCCCTTGGACTGCAAGGATATCTAACCAGTCCATTCTAAAGGAGATCAGCCCTGGGTGTTCTTTGGAAGGACTGATGCTGAAGCTGAAACTCCAATACTATAACCACCTCATGCGAAGAGTTGACTCATTGGGAAAGCCTCTGATGCTGGAAGGGATTGGGGCAGGAGGAGAAGAGAATGACAGAAGATAGATGGCTGAATGGCATCTCCGCCTCGATGGGCATGAGTTTTGGTGAACTCCAGAAGTTGGCGATGCACAGGGAGGCCTGGAGTGCTGCAATTCATGTGGTCGCAAAGAGTCAGACACTACTGAGTGACTGAACTGAAATGAAAGTTACTAGACTTAGGTATAAAGTTACTCTACTATATCTCTATTAAAAAGGTACTCAGTGTTGTCCAAGTCTTTGAGACCTCATGGACTCTATGTAGTCTGCCAGGTTCCTCCATGGGGATTCTTCAGGCAAGAATATTGGTGTGGGTTACCATTTCTTCTCAAGGGGATCTTCTAATCCAAGGATCGAACCCAGGTCTCCCCCATTGCATGTGGATTCTTTACCAACTAAGCCACCAGGGAAATTTTATTTTTATTTTAAATAACTTGTGGAATACTTTTAGCAACTGTAAATATCATGTTTATTGTAATAATTTCACTTCAGTTCAGTTCAGTTCAGTCACTCAGTCGTGTCCGACTCTTTGTGACCCCATGAATCACAGCATGCCAGGCCTCCCTGTCCATCACAAACTCCCGGAGTTCACTCAGACTCAAGTCCATCGAGTCAGTGATGCCATCCAGCCATCTCATCCTCTGTCATCCCCTTCTCCTCTTGCCCCCAATCCCTCCCAGAATCAGAGTCTTTTCCAATGAGTCAGCTCTTCGAATGAGGTGGCCAAAGTACTGGAGTTTCAACTTCAGCATCATT
>NW_011494959.1:3342269-3342649 GCF_000754665.1 Bison bison bison | reverse complement strand
CTTCAGAATGGACTGATTGGATCTCCTTGCAGTCCAAGGGACTGTCAAGAGTCTTCTCCAACACCACAGTTCAAAAGCATCAATTCTTCGGTGCTCAGCCTTCTTCACAGTCCGACTCTCACATCCATACATGACCACAGGAAAAACCATAGCCTTGACTAGACAGACTTTTGTTGGCAAAGTAATGTCTCTGCTTTTGAATATGCTATCTAGGTTGGTCATAACTTACTTCCAAGGAGTGAGCGTCTTTTAATTTCATGGCTGCAGTCACCATCTCCAGTGATTTTGGAGCCCAAAAAAATAAAATCTGACACTGTTTCCACTGTTTCCCCATCTATTTCCCATGAAGTGATGGGACTGGATGCCATGATTTTAGCTTT
>NW_011494959.1:3337443-3342169 GCF_000754665.1 Bison bison bison | reverse complement strand
TGTTGAGCTTTAGGCCAACTTTTTTCACTCTCCACTTTCACTTTCATCAAAAGGCTTTTGAGTTCCTCTTCACTTTCTGCCATAAGGGTGGTGTCATTTGCATATCTGAGGTTATTGGTATTTCTCCCAGCAATCTTGCTTCCAGCTTGTGCTTCTTCCAGCCCAACGTTTCTCATGATGTACTCCACATGTAAGTTAAATAAGCAGGGTGACAATATACAGCCTTGACGTACTCCTTTTCCTATTTGGAACCAGTCTGTTGTTCCATGTCCAGTTCTAACTGTTGCTTCCTGACCTGCATACAGATTTCTCAAGAGGCAGATCAGGTGGTCTGGTATTCCCATCTCTTTCAGAATTTTCCACAGTTTATTGTGAATAATTTCACTTAACTATTCTAATTACTACTGATCCTCTAACCCCTTTGTTACTGAGTTTACAACAACTTTGTATTGTATTTGTAAATATGTTTTTAGTTGAAGCTCTAAGGAAGGGATTTTTATTCTCTACATATGCGTGCTTATATTAATATCAATTTAAATATTTGTATTCTATTTGATGTCCTTTGTATAATTAGTGGAAATTCCTCCCACTGACTTTTAGAGCCATCTGAGAATACTCCATATTTCCTTGAGGTTTTCTCATTTTATTGACCCAAAGAAGATGTGAATGTCCTCTAGTATTTTTTTTATGCACCTGGCCTGGAAACAGCCTGTTGTCTAAAATGTCTTGGTAGCTTTTAGTGGATAATGACCTTTATTACTTCTAATGATGTCAGCTGTCATATCACTATTCTCCTTTATGTAAAATAATAATTTTATGTATCTTCTTCCAAGATTTATTTATTTATTTTTTAATCTTAAAATATCATCATTTTGACTCTGATGTGTTTTGGTGTGATTGTATTTACCTTGCATGCAGTTCACTATTATTCTTGTATCCATAAATTTGTTTTTCATCAGATCTGGAAAATGATTAGCCATTATTTCTTCAAATACTACCTTTCCTCATTCTCTGTTACCTTTCTTTTTAAATATATAAATATGCTTATCTTAAATTTGATACATCCCCAAGTTATATTGAATTTTTTTCTTTTTGCCTATCCTATATAGTCTGTACTTCTATGGATTCTTTTTTTATATTGTCCTACATATTTTCTGTTAATTTTATTTTTTCTCTGTATATTATAATAAATTATATTGCTATATCTTCAAGCTCATTACTCTTTTTGTCCTCTTGCTATTTAGTTCATCAGATAATTTTTAATCTCACCTCTCATCATATTGTTTAATTTAATGTTTGTAGAATTTCCTTTTTTTCAGTTTCAATTTCACTACTCATATTTTCCAAATGTTCAATCATTGTGACTAATTCAGTCATTGTGAGTATATTTTGTTTCAGAACCTTGAATATATTTATAACTGATGCTTTAACTTCATTCTGACAATTTCAGCTTGTCTGTCTTCTTGGAATCATTTTTGTTGACTGCTTTAAGTGATATTTTGTGACTGATATTTTGCTGAGTCTTCACGTGTCTAGTAAATTTTCATTGCATGTTGGGCAGTAAAGATATTTTGTAGGGATCTGATTCTACTTATGGTCCTCTGAAGGACTAATCTTTGTTCATGCAGTGAGTTTTAAACTGATTGAACTCAAACTCTAAAATCTGTTTCTTTTAGGAGAGGCAGCAACTGAAATTCTGTCTCCTTTCATTTTCTAGAAGCTTTATTTGCCAGGTTCTTTGGTATGTAAATGCCGGACTAGATCAGTGTTTAATCATGAATTTTACATATTTTTATATATAGAATTTGGCCCTCGTTCCATATTCAACTCATTCCTTTCCAGAATAACCCTCTTAATTTCCCAACCAAAATGCCAATTTCAAATCTGCGTACTAATCCCATGCCCCCTGCACTACAGATAGGGAAATACCCTTCAGTATAATCCTGAAAACATATGAAACTCACCTTGGGAACATTCTACTTTTCAGGGGTTGTCTCCTCAAGATTCTGTTTTTGGTCATGATTTTCTTAAAATATTATATATAGATTTTGGAGATGTCTATAGGAAAGTTATCTATATACGTTTTTCTGTTATTATTGAAATGTGTAACATCAAATTCATTCCATTTGAATATTTAAAAATTACAAATTATACTAACATGAAAGAACTGCTCTCGTTGAATTAAAAAAGCAAATGGGACTAGTATCCTGTCCTTTTTCTGTGCCAGCACATACAACATAAAATTATTTGGGCAGCACTCCATCCAAATTCTAGGTTTCGGTGGAAAGTTTAAAAATAGCTTACCTATACCAAATAATGAATACATCTGAAAAAAAGCATAAACTATAGAGGATGTGTTCACATTTGTGGCCAGAAAGTTGACCACCAAGTTTTACTACAATCTTCAGGAAAACTTCAAATGATATCTTTAAAAACTGACAACATTTTAAATACATTTGAGGATGCTTTCAAATATATAATTTGCTATTCAGAACACTTCTGTAGGTACAGCACATATACTTGTCATTATAGTATTGCTATTACTTTATAAGTCTGTGAAACACCATGAAAACATATAACTTAGTAGTAATGTACACCAGACACTATGTGCAGAGTTTTGCAAGCACCTTCATTTTCACCAAGGGTTTTAGTCTAATTATATAAGTGTGAAAACTAAGCTATCGAGAGATCTTCAGCCTTACTCAGAGAAGAAGGTAGTAAAAATATGATCCGCAATCAAATCCTAACCTATATGCCTGGGAAAGAACATTTTTCAAATACTATATCATACCACATTTCTCAGATAATTGAAATGTCTTTCAAATAAACTAAGTATCTTGACATGGTATACAATCATTCTACTAGAGAAACTAGACACAAATATGTTCTTATAAAGATGGACTCAGCCACTTTTGCACCGTTTCTTCTTGTTTGAAAGAAAAGAAGGAAAGAGACAATTTTAGAACATATAGGACATTTAGTTCAACCCAGAAATTTCAATAGCTTAGGCAAATTTCTCCAAAGGATGTCATTTTTGTAGTCTCAATGAAAAAAAACAACTATATGAGACCCTGAAAATTAAAATGACTTAGTTCATTCTAGAGCTATTTTCAGAGAAAGCAATGGCACCCCACTCTAGTACTCTTACCTGGAAAATCTCACAGACAGAGGACCCTGTAGGCTGCAGTCCATGGGGTCGCTAAAAGTCGGACATGAATGAAAGACTTCACTTTCACTTTTCATTTCGTGCATTGGAGAAGGAAATGGCAACCCACTCGTGTTCTTGCCTGGAGAATCCCAGGGATGGGGGAGCCTGGTGGGCTGCCGTCTATGGGGTCTCACAGAGTCGGACACGACTGAAGCGACTTAGCAGCAGCAGGAGAGCTATTTTATTTCAGTAAGGCAAGTCACAATGATACAAACATAACTACAGATTAAGTACATTAGGAATAGTGAGTTATTGATAATTACTTTGAAACTGAATAACAGATTAAATAATTAACAAATTAAGATTGTAACCCAGATATTTGATATGTGTGAAACAGCTTAAGAACATTATGTAATAATATTGAATTCATGTGATAAAAAATAATCCCTAATACTACATCTATTTTGTTCAAGTAAATGTACTTTCTTTATTTATGGCCACAGTACACAGGTTGAGATCTCAGTTCTGTTGCAGTATTTGAACCTGGGCCAGTGCAGTGAATGAAAGCCCAGGGTCCTAACCACTAGGCAACCAGGAAACTGCATAAATGCACTTTAGATATTCATTTTAAAAGCAGCTTACATGGATAAACTTTACTATAAGAAACAGGCAACAAATTGCTGCAAAATACAGATACTAATGATGTGTTTGATTTCAATTCACATAGATTGGAACAGTTTTCAAATGAAAATCCATAGAGAACTATATATCAATACAGACAAATAAGAATTTATTTTATTACAGTGTATTGCATATTCTTTTCTAAGCCAGAGTTTATAAAAAGGTGAGAGTTTCACTGACTGTTTCTCTTGCTGCTGCTAAGTCGCTTCAGTCATATCTGACTCTGTGCGACCCCATAGACAGCAGCCCACCAGGCTCCCCTATTTCTGGGATTCTCCAGGCAAGAACACTGAAGTGGGTTGCCAAGTGAAAAGTGAAAGTGAAGTGGCTCAGTTCAGTTCAGTCTCTCAGTCGTGTCCGACTCTTTGCGACCCCATGAATCGCAGCACGCCAGGCCTCCTGGTCCATCACCAACTCCCAGAGTTCACTCAAACTCATATCCATCGAGTCAGTGATGCCATCCAGCCATCTCATCCTCTGTCATCCCCTTCTCCTCCTGCCCCCAATCCTTCCCAGCATCAAAGCTTTTCCAATGAGTCAACTCTTCACATGAGGTGGCCAAAGTACTGGAGTTTCAGCTTTAGCATCATTCCTTCCAAAGAAATCCCAGTGCTGATCTCCTTCAGAATGGACTGGTTGGATCTCCTTGCAATCCAAGGGACTCTCAAAAGTCTTCTCCAACACCACAGTTCAAAAGCATCCGTTCTTCGGTGCTCAGCTTTCTTCACAGTCCAACTCTCACATCCATACAAGACCAGAGGAAAAACCATAACCTTGACTAGGCTGACCTTTGTTGGCAAAGTAATGTCTCGCTATCTAGGTTGGTCATAACTTTTCTTCCAAGGAGTAAGCGTCTTTAATTTCATGGCTGCAGTCACCATCTGCAGACTCTTAAGT
>NW_011494959.1:3336643-3337289 GCF_000754665.1 Bison bison bison | reverse complement strand
AAAAAATTAAAAAAAAAAAAAGGAGGGTATGGCAACCCACTCCAAGAGTGTATTCTTGCCTGGAGAATCCCCATGAACAGAGGAGCCTGGCAGGCTGCAGGCCATGGTGCTTTTTTCTTAAAATCTATTTATTACTACCTAGCATCAATTTTTTTCTAAGTCTGTGTCTCATTAAAGGCAAGACTGGTTCATGGAATGAGCAAGTTCTCCTAAATTTAACCTATAAAACTGTTTCTCAGCATTGTGATGCTTTCTTCAAGACTTGGCTGTATTTTTCCTATAGATTGGCTTCTGAAACTGGTAGATATTAAAGTTTATGCTAGAAAAGATGGAGATGTTTTCTCCGTCTCAATCTGCTTGTCCATCTAGGTTTTCCTTTGCAGATAAACTCTTCAGTTCATTTCAGTCGCTCAGTCGTATCCAACTCTTTGTGACCCTATGGACTGTGGCATGCCAGGCTTCCCTGTCCATCACCAACTCCTGAAGCCTGCTTAAACTCATGTCCATTGAATCAGGGATGCCATCCCACCATTTCATCCTCCATCATCCCCTTCTCCTCCCGCCTTCAATCTTGCCCAGCATCAGGGTCTTTTCCAATGAGTCAGTTCTTCGCATCATGGCCAAAGTATTAAAGTTTCAGCTTCAG
>NW_011494959.1:3336059-3336543 GCF_000754665.1 Bison bison bison | reverse complement strand
AGCAACCTAGATGTCCATCAGCAGATGAATGGATAAGAAAGCAGTGGTACATATACACAATGGAGTATTACTCAGCCATTAAAAAGAATACATTTGAATCAGTTCTAATGCGGTGAATGAAACTGGAGTCTATTATACAGAGTGAAGTAAGCCAGAAGGAAAAACACCAATACAGTATACTAACGCATATATATGGAATTTAGAAAGATGGTAACAATAACCTGGTGTACGAGACAACAAAAGAGACACTGATGTATAGAACAGTCTTATGGACTCTGTGGGAGAGGGAGAGGGTGGGAAGATTTGGGAGAATGGCATTGAAACATGTAAAATATCATGTAAGAAATGAGTTGCCAGTCCAGGTTCGATGCATGATACTGGATGCTTGGGGCTAGTGCACTGGGACGACCCAGAGGGATGGTATGGGGAGGGAGGAGGGAGGAGGGTTCAGGATGGGGAACACATGTATACCTGTGGCAGATTC
>NW_011494959.1:3335097-3335959 GCF_000754665.1 Bison bison bison | reverse complement strand
GCTTTTTCCAGCCCAGCGTTTCTTATGATGTACTCTGCATATACGTTAAATAAGCAGGGTGACAATATACAGCCCTGACGTACTCCTTTTCCTATTTGGAACCAGTCTGTTGTTGCTCTGCTGCTGCTGCTAAGTCACTTTAGTCATGTCCAACTCTGTGCGATCCCAGAGATGGCAGCCCACCAGGCTCCCCCGTCCCTGGGATTCTCCAGGCAAGAACATTGGAGTGGGTTGCCATTTCCTTCTCCAATGCATGAAAGTGAAAAGTGAAAGTGAAGTCGCTCAGTTGTATCTGACTCTTAGCAACCCCATGGACTTCAGCCTACCAGGTTCCTCCGTCCATGGGATTTCCCAGGCAAGAGTACTGGAGTGGGTTGCCATTGCCTTCTCCCTGTTGTTGCTCAGTCGTGTCCAATTCTTCATTACCCCATGGACTGTAGCCTACCAGGCTCCTCCATCCATGGGATTTTCCAGGCAAGAGGACTAGAGTGGGTGACTTTTTCTCTTAAAATCTATTTATTACTACTTCCCTGGTAGCTCAGTGGGTAAAGAATCTGCCTGCAATGCAGGAGACCCTGGTTTGATTCCTGGCTTGGGAAGATCCCCTTGGAGAAGGGACAGGCTGCCCACTCCAGTATTCATGGACTTACATGGTAGCTCAGATGGTAAAGAATCACCTGCAATGCGGGAGACCTGGGTTTGATCCTTGGGTTGAGAAGATCCCCTGAAGGAGGGTTGGTGGGAATGCAAACTAGTACAACCACTATGGAGAACAGTGTGGAGATTCCTTAAAAAACTGGAAAGAGAACTGCCTTATGATCCAGCAATCCCTCTGCTGGGCATACACACTGAGGAAACCAGA
>NW_011494959.1:3330352-3334997 GCF_000754665.1 Bison bison bison | reverse complement strand
AAAGTTTCAGCTTCAGAATCAGTCCTTCCAAAACTGAGTTTTAAGCCAACTTTTTCACTCTCCTCTTTCACTTTCAACAAGTGATAAACTGAAATCCCCTAACAATTCATTCTGTTGAATTATTATTTTTTTTTCTGTTGCCTCCTTGAGAAATTATATGTTGTTGAGTAAAATGCATCTCATACTTCCCAGGGTGGTGGTGGTTTAGTCACTAAGTCGTGTCTGACTCTTGTGACCCCATGGACTGTAGCCCACCAGGCTCCTCTGCCCATGGGATTTTCCAGGCAAGAATACTGGAGTGGATTGCCATTTCCTTCTCCAGGGGATCTTCCCAACCCAGGAATGGAAGCCAGGAATCGAACCCAGGTCTCCTGCATTGCAGGCAGACTCTTTACTGACTGAGTTATGAGGGAAGCCCGTCCCAGGGTAGCACTCTACAAAGGTTCAGATATTATTGAATTGCTAAAGATGTTCATGGAGTAGGCCAGTATATAGAATATTAGGAAAGGCAGGAAAAAAAAAAATCCAGATTCTTAAGATTCACATTTACTTTTTCCTAAGTTATTATGTCTGAGAATGTGCCTGACTCAAAGCATGATGCCTGTCTTCTTTCTATCTATCCTATCAGAAACCTTCCGTATATACAAAAGAAATTCATAATATTTTACCCATTCTGATATTTCACTGTTACTGCACTCAAAGGTAAAAAGCCTCATGGGTGCTAAATGTGTCAGTTAAGTTTCTCCAGAGTGATAGAACCAATAGAATGAAGTATGTGTGTGTGTGTGTGTATGATTGTCTGTGTGTATCTATATGTATATCAGTTCAGTTCAGGCGCTCAGTTGTGTCCGCCTCTTTGCGACCCCATGGACTGCAGCATGCCAGGCATCCCTGTCCATAACCAACTCTCAGAGCCTACTCAAACTCATGTCCATTGCACTGGTGATGCCATCCAGCCATCTCATCCTCTGTTGTCCCCTTCTCCTCCCACCTTCAATCTTTCCAGCATCAGGGTCTTTGCCAATGAGTCAGTTCTTTGCATCAGGTGGCCAAAGTATTAGAGTTTCAGCTTTAGCATCATCCCTTCCAATGAATATTCAGGACTGATTTCCTTTAGGATGGACTGGTTGGATCTCCTTGCAGTCCAAGGGGCTCTCAAGAGTCTTTTCCAACACCATGGTTCAAAAGCATCAATTCTTCAGCTCTCAACTTTCTTTATAGTCCAACTCTCATATTCATACATGACTGCTTGAAAAAACATGGCTTTGATTAGATAGACCTTTGTTGGAAAAGTAATGTCTCTGGTTTTTAATATGCTGTCTAGGTTGGTCATAGCTTTTCTTCCAAGGAGCAAGTGTCTTTTAATTTCATGGCTGCAGTCACCATCTGCAGTAATTTTGAAGCCCCCCAAAATAAAGTCCCATTGTTTCCATTATTTTCCCATACATTTGCCATGAAGTGATAGGACCAGATGCCATGATCTTAGTATTCTAAATGTTAAGTTTTAAGCCAACTTTTTCACTCTCTTTCACTTTTATCAAGGACACTGTTCAATTCTTCTTTACTTTCTTCCATAAGGGTGGTGTCATCTGCCTATCTGAGGTTATTAATATTTCCGCCAGCAATCTTGATTCCAGCTTGTGTTTCATCTATAAGGAGATATTATGAGAAATTGGCTTATGTGATTGTGGAAACCAAAAGTTCTACAATTTACAGTCTATCCTTACAAGGCAGAGACCCAGGAAAACCAGAGGTATAATTCATATCAGGTTCAAAAATCTGAGCACCAGGGTATACAATGGCTTAAATCCTAGTCCAAGAGAAGAAGATGACATGAGCTATCCCAGATCAAATAGTGAAAAAGGGAAAAAGGGCAGATTCCTCCTCTTCCCACATTTTGTTCAATTCAGGCTAATAGGATCTTATTTACTAATCCAGTCAAGGGATTGGATCTTATTCACTTACATTGGTGAGGGCAATCATGCTACTGACTTCCAGAGACAACCTCACAAACACAACAAGAAAAAAAAAAAAAGCATTTATCTGGGCACCCCATGGCCAGTCATGTTGACACACAAAATTAACCTTCCCATCAAGCAAAGGGGCAATTCAAAATATTGATATTTTTTAACACTCCTGAATCTGACATCAAAATTCCAGAATAGGACTTTAGGCATTACTCTCCCTCCATCCCCCACACACATTCTATTAAGGTGAAAATTTGGCATTAGATATAAGATATTCTAGCCTATTCTACAATGCCTGAGTTAAAAATATATTATAAAATAAATCTGTGAAAGTGATATGAATTTCTTTTGATGGCTTTTCCTCTTTTATTTCTAATTATTGTCAATCAGTGTATTCACTGTTCCTTAGAAAGGGAATCAAAATGGGAAGGGGAGGATCAGACCATTAATAAGAACTATTTCAGGCAATGATATTTTTTTCAGCGAAATTCCATGGTCTATAGAAACCTTATAAGTTGCATAATTTTTAAAATGATGCTGGTAAACACTAAAGCTAATACAAACTTGACCTCTTTGACTCTGCATTTTCACTATCATTGATCAGATGGAGGAACCAAGCCAGTTCTTTTATTAATGAGTCTCACAGCATTCCATATTTTGCCTGATTGTAAGAAAGATATTAACAAGTGCTCATTGTCTTAGATATTTATTTAGAATCACAAGAGAATTGCCTCTTGTCCCCGCCTCCACTAGCACCACTTTATTTTTCCCAAGCTGCCATCATCTCTCAGCTGGATTATTGCAGTTGTCTCCTGAATTGTTTTTATGCTCCTGAACTTGTTCTAATATTGTCTGTTTGTTTTTGAATCTGTTCTAGTGTCCATTTGCAAGTTCAGCATCCAGAATGATTCCCATTAAACATAAACTTCAGAAACCACTGCTCTGCTTTAAGGCTCCACAGTTAAATCTAAGTCCTTACTACAAATGAAATTTATTCCCCATTTTCTCTTTGACAAGTCCTCTTACTACTCTCCCACCTGCTCACTCATCTCAAGCCACACCAGCCTCTTTGCTGTCCAAAAACATGCATTAATATTTTCACTTCAAGATATTTACAAGGTGTTATTTAAACCATGGAGGCTTCCCTGGTAGCTCAGAGGTAAAGAATCTGCCTGCAGTGCAGGAGACCCAGGTTCAATCCCTGGGTCAGGAAGATCCGCTAGAGGAGGAAATGGCAATGAGCTCCATTATTCTTGCCTGGGAAACTCTGGGACAGAGGAGACTGATGAGCTACAGTCCATGAGGTCACAAAAGAACCAGACACAACTGAGCACAAATGCCATATATCTGAAATTGATGCTAAGGTAAGGAATTTTAGTCAAGCATTTCAAGTTTTTGTATTTTATAAGAAAATGTATTGGTAATGGTTGAAAACATAGTTTTGAACAAAAAGTGGAATAGGACAGAAATATCATTTATGTGAAATAGATAGCATTACTGAATCAATGGACATAAATTTGAGCAAACTCCAGGAGACAGTGAAGGACAGGAAAGCGTGGTGTGCTGCAG
The DNA here is from genome assembly GCF_000754665.1 of Bison bison bison. Classification (NCBI taxonomy): domain Eukaryota; kingdom Metazoa; phylum Chordata; class Mammalia; order Artiodactyla; family Bovidae; genus Bison; species Bison bison. Next base: position 3,331,461 of record NW_011494959.1, on the reverse strand, counting down.
TCATAAAGAATGGACACGACCTAACGACTGAGTGACAACAATCATTTAGGTGATTACTGTAGTTATTGAAGGAAAGAGATAAAAATATGAGCTGAAATGAAAAATATAATAGAAAACAGTAGACTGATACATTTAGAAAACGTCTGCATAATTCTATGAGGGAAATTACATGAAATGATTCAGAGGTTTGTTTGGGCAACTGAAGGATCATGATATGATATTAAGTGAAACAGGATAATAAGAAAGAAGTAAGAAAAGTAGAACTGTTCTTTATGTGCATATCAGCTTTTCTTTTAGGCTGTCTGGCTTCAGAAAGTCCAGATAGCACTTTGAGCCAAAGATAGTTTTGGGGCCAAAGTCATGTTCTAACAAAAGATTAGCCATGATGAAGCCAGACCAGCCATACCCAGTCCAAGCTGTGTGATAGATCATGTGGTTCATGGGGTTGCTTTCATTCTATAATTCCCTTATTTGAGTCTCTGCAGTAATCTTAGTCCTTTGCTTGCCTCTTCTACTTTTTGTATACATTTTAAACTTTACATATGGCTAATAATCTTTTTTTGTGTGTGTGTGTACCAACTTTTCCAGTTTTTATATAGTATTCTGACTCTCTAATTTTGATTGCAAGTCAACTCTTGAGGACTGGAGAACCCGACTGACTCCACATATACAGTCAATGACTAAATAGTCATTGAGATTTATTGAGGAAAATTCCATGTAAGGATATACACTATATAAAGACCCTAGCTCAGAACACTAGGCTATTCTGTAAATTATCATGGTTTTCTAAAGAGATAATTTGAAAAGACTAAAAAAGCAAGAGAGTTCCAGAAAAACATCTATTTCTGCTTTATTGACTATGCCAAAGCCTTTGACTGTGTGAATCACAATGAACTGTGGAAAATTCTGAAAGAGATAGGAATACCAGACCACCTGACCTGCCTCTTGGAAAACCTATATGCAGGTCAGGAATCAACAGTTAGAACTGGACATGGAACAACAGAGTGGTTCCAAATAGGAAAAGGAATACGTCAAGGCTGTATATTGTCACCCTGCTTATTTAACTTATATACAGAGTACATCATGAGAAATGCTGGGCTGGAAGAAGC
>NW_011494959.1:3308274-3330252 GCF_000754665.1 Bison bison bison | reverse complement strand
GGGGAAAATATCAATAACCTCAGATATTCAGATGACACCACCCTTATGGCAAAAAGTGAAGAGGAACTAAAAAGCCTCTTGATGAAAGTGAAAGTGGAGAGTGAAAAAGTTGGCTTAAAGCTCAACATTCAGAAAACGAAGATCATGGCATCTGGTCCCATCACTTCATGGGAAATAGATGGGGAAACAGTGGAAACAGTGTCAGACTTTATTTTTCTGGACTCCAAAATCACTGCAGATGGTGATTGCTGCCATGAAATTAAAAGACGCTTACTCCTTGGAAGGAAAGTTATGACCCACCTAGATAGCATATTGAAAAGCAGAGTTATTACTTTGCCAAGAAAGGTCTGTCTAGTCAAAGCTATGGTTTTTCCAGTGGTCATGTATGGATGTGAGAGTTTTACTGTGAAGAAAGCTGAGCGCTGAAGAATTGATGCTTTTGAACTGTGGTGTTGGAGAAGACTCTTGAGAGTCCCTTGGACTGCAAGGAGATCCAACCAGTCCATCCTAAAGGAGATCAATCCTGGGTGTTCTTTGGAAGGACTGATGCTGAAGCTGAAACTCCAGTACTTTGGCCACCTCATGTGAAGAGTTGACTCATTGGAAAATACCCTGATGCTGGGAGGGATTGGGGGCAGGAGGAGAAGGGGATGACAGAGGATGAGATGGCTGGATGGCATCACTGACTCAATGGATGTGAGTTTGAGTGAAATCCTGGAGTTTGTGATGGACAGGGAGGCCTGGTGTGCTGTGATTCGTGGCGTCACAAAGAGTTGGACACAAGTGAGCAACTGAACTGAACTGAACTGAAGGCCCTCCAGGTATACATCCTAGCTCTTATAGATTATCAACTTTCAACTATGATGGGATGTTATCTGAAAAATGAGATTGGTAGAAAATGAGAGGTAGAAGACTATCTCTTCTTACAAAGCTACCTTGAGAGTGAATTAAAACGATTTATGCAGTACTCATATGTATTTCTTAGCATTCATAAATATTAGTTTATATTGTTTTTTATTAGTCTATTTGTAGATTGAACTTTTTGAAGCCTGGGAATTTAATCATAGCTGTATTTCCCATGCCTAATACAGAATCTGAGTTTTCAGTATGTTTTCCTAAGGAATTAACCATTTATCTATATCACTTGATTTCATTGTTTTATCCCTTTTAAAAGACTAGAGAAAACTGACATTGAAAATTTCAGTGAAAGTTGAAGCAACACAGTCCTAAATATGCAGTAATATTTATCAAAGAAGGAATAAAATAGTGCCATGTTCAAATATTTACACCTTTTTCTCTTATCAAATCTAAGTCATTATATTTGTGCTCATTCTGTCATTTTCTTTCCTTAAATTATCCCCTGTATCTGACTTCAAAGTTATGAAAATCATATAGATTCATGTTGATGTATGGCAAAACCAATACAATATTGTAAAGTAATTAACCTCCAATTAAAATAAATAAATTTACATTAAAAACTAAAATAAATCCAAGCCTAAAAAAAAAGTTATGAAAATCATCTTTTAGCGTATGATGAATATGAAGTCTCTTTTTTATTTTTTTGTGCCCTAATTAAATATAGTGAAAACCACTATACTGCTGCTGTTAAGTCACTTCAGTTGTGTCCGACTCTGTGCGACCCCATAGACAGCAGCCCACCAGGCTTCTCCGTCCCTGGGATTCTCCAGGCAAGAACACTGGAGTGGGTTGCCATTTCCTTCTCCAATGCATGAAAGTGAAAAGTGAAAATGAAGCCGCTTGGTCGTGTCCAGCTCTGTGAGACCCCATGGACTACCGCCTACCAGGCTCCTCCGTCCATGGGATTTTCCAGGCAAGAGTACTGGAGTGGGGTGCCATTGCCTTCTCCGAAAAAGTTAAATAGAAATATACAGTTTTGAAAGACATTTCTCTTCATGATAAAAGCAATTTTAAGATAAGCATTTTTACCTGATAACATATACCTTTACTAGTAACCAATTATATTAAAATTCTTCAACAAGAATTTTATTTTATGTATATGATATTTATGTTAGAAATATTGACTTTTATTAGCCATAGGTCATTTTATATTTTATTCTGTCTTTAATTTTGTTTAATATATAACCCCATTCCAGGCCCCCTAAATTATAGGAATTGTATTTATAGTATAATAAGATGGTAAAACCATAATATTCTATTTTAAAATATACAAATATTTACAAACACATTAATCAAAGGCTGCCATGTAATTGTGGCCAGTATAACATTCCTCTTTTACTTATATCATTGTACCTGTAAGTGCCCATTATGTCAAAAGAGTAAACTGCAATTTGCCTCCGGGGTATTTCTTGGATACAAAAGTGTTCTTCTAAATTATTGCTTCAAATGAAATCGAAAGCTAAACATTGCAAAGATAGTGCTCAACACCTACTGTCTAATCCTTTCCCAGTTATAAAATTAGACATGAATGCAAGGAAAATGCACAAAATTTTCAGAAAATATATAGGATTAGAAAATTAAAAATAGTTAAAATGCCCTCTTGCTTCAGCCTTCTAAATTTTAAGTGAATGCAAAGATTACTGTCATTTTATTGTGTTTACACTTTTATTTTTAAATGCCACAACTGTTCATTTTATAAACAGAATATTTATTTTGAATTGGAGATTGCATAACACTTACTAATTTTAAAGATTAGGAAGACAAAAGGTAGCAAGTATATATAGCATGCATATTGCTTTGATTTCATGTGAATTTCTAGGAGGAATAATCCATAACATCAATCCAAATTGTTAGCTAAATTAGAAGCCATTCAGGTTAACCAGGCATTTCCTTCTACTTCCAGAAAGAATCAGAAAAGTTCAAATACTGCCATAAAAATTGATCCAGCCAAATCATCACACATATGGCTTTATCAGAACATATTCCCTTTTCTAAGTGAAAATAACCTCCTTCTGAGAATAAAAATCTGAACAGAAATCCCATTCTTGATTATCTGCAAAAGCTACAAAAGCACTTATGGGCAGTTCAACCATCAGTTGGCAGAGTTTTAGGGAAGTCCATTCCAGAAATGTATCTTTATTTCCTGATGTGCTTATTGCCGATGTTATTTTAGCTGTTAGAGTTTCTTAAAGACATAAAAGCAGTTGGCTAGATGTTCTAAAGATGATGGCAGTAGCCTGCAGCTTACATAAACACTATAGGGTCCATGGACATAGTCGCAATAAAGCAGAACATCAAAAACACAGCTTATATAAAACTTAATACACTCAGCCCGGAAGATACTTTTAAACATTTGCTAAAATTACTTTACAAGCAAGCATGTTCACTATAAAATCATCGTAATGGAGAAATAAAGCAGGGATACAGAATAAAAAGAAAATTCTCAAAAACAATTCTGTTTAAGCACCTAACTAACAACTAGGGTTATCTTGATGCAACTCACAAAGTTTCCTTATAGGAACATCTCATTTATAGCTGTCTGGTGTAGGTAATTATCATATTAAACTTAATGTTGTTTCTGAAAGCTCTCATGTTTTCAATAATCTCTAAAAGATTCCCTGATCTACTTATTTTCCAGATGTGTGTGCTTGTGAATCTGTATATGTTTTCATGTTTACAAGCATATGTACATATTTTTCTTAGCACGGGATACAATGATTATTGTTGACTGGGCATTATTATTTAGTTGCAGAGAATCAGTATTGGAAGAAGACAAGTTGTCAAAGTTAATTAGCAGAAATTTGTGGTTAGTGAATTCAGATATGGTATGAAATCCGTATTTGCCTGGATATTCTTTTATAGAATTTCTGCTTTCTTGTCACCTTCTATAAAATAAGGAAATTTGGAAAATTGAGGAGGAACAGTGTCCCTGCAGAAACATGACCCAGTAGAGCACCTTGTGTTAGTCGTTCAGTCGTGTCTGATTCTTTGTGAACCCATGGACTGTAGCTCACCAGACTCCTCTGTCCAGGGGATTCTGTAGGCAAGAATGCTGCTGCTGCTGCTGCTAAGTCGCTTCAGTCATGTCCGACTCTGTGTGACCCCATAGACGGCAGCCCACCAGGCTCTGCTGTCCCTGGGATTCTCCAGGCAAGAACACTGGAGTGGGTTGCCATTGCCTTCTCCATTGTGTGAAAGTGAAAAGTGAAAGTGAAAGTGAAGTCGCGTCCGACTTGTAGCGACTCCATGGACTGCAGCCTACCAGGCTCCTCCATCCATGGGATATTCTAGGCAAGAGTACTGGAGTGGCTTGCCATCGCCTTCTCCGCCTCTGTCCCTAGGATTCTCCAGACAAGCATATTAGAGTGGGTTGCCATTTCCTTCTCCAATGCATGCATGCATGCTAAGTCGCTTCAGTCGTGTCTGACTCTGTGTGACCCCATGGGTCCTCTGTCCACAGGATTCTAAAGGCAAGAATACTGGGGTGGGTTGCCATTTCCTTCTCCATTAGGCAAGAATACTGGAGTGGATAACCAGTCCCTCGGAGAAGGCAATGGCACCCCACTCCAGTACTCTTGCCTGGAAAATCCCATGGATGGAGGAGCCTGGTAGGCTGCAGTCCATGGGGTCGCTAAGAGTCAGGCACGACTGAGCGACTTCACTTTGACTTTTCACTTTCATGCATTGGAGAAGGAAATGGCAGCCCACTCCAGTGTTCTTGCCTGGAGAATCCCAGGGATGGGGGAGCCTGGTGGGCTGCCATCTATGGGGTCGCACAGAGTTGGACACAACTGAAGTGACTTAGCGCAGCAGCAGCAGCAACCAGGCCCTTCTCCAGGGGATTTCCCCAACCCAAGTCTCCTGCATTGCAGGTGAATTCTTTACTGTCTGAATCATCAGGGAAGCCCATTAGTCAATGAAAAACTTGTGAGAGACAATGGGAGATTGAAGGCCTAATAAAATTTCTTGCTGACCCTGTTTTTTGCAAGCACTGACTTTCCTCAATGCAGCCTATTTCTTGTATTTAGCCTAAAATTGTGGAACTTACCTTGAACTTGGTACTTGACAGTGCTAACTGTGAAGGGGCCCACCTTTGTTCTATAAGATGAAAATATTAAAATGAATATATGCACACCTTTGATTTATAGAATGTTTTACTATCCTGTGGACACGGTTAATCATATCTTCTAAGGAAATGCTTGTCATTGTGTCTGGAAATGCCTGTAATACAAATCACAGCATGCATGCTTGGCCTTCTACTTCCTATTATCAGATAGAAAGCAACAGGAGAATATTATATCATCTCTCTAAAAAAAAGTAGCTTATTATTTAAGCTCATCAAATTCAGATTGAAGGCCACCTGATGAAATTAAATCCAAAAAATGAGAATGATGATTCAGGGAGGTAGGTTGGAGATAAAGGAAAAAGGGACTGTTTTACTTTAGGCAGATCTTCAGGCACAGGAGGTGTCCTTTATAGAAGCAGGAAATAAAGCAGCTGAAATTTTAACAAATCCTTACAGGTCTAGGTGAGCATGACAGTTTAGAATCCCAGGAAACACAGAACAAGGAAAGTCCACAGCCATTCTATAGCTTGTTTCTATAGTCTTCCACTAAGGGTTCCCAGGGAAGAGTAGAGACAAGGTAGGAGACCTGAAGCGAAAGCCACCTGCAGTGTAGGCATGCAGAGATTGCTAAGGTAGAAGCAGCAGAACCTGGACAAAGCTCTCTGTACCCTGCACAACAGTGTAGTGGTTGACTGTCACAGGGAGACAAATAGCACATCTATGTAACAGACACTATTCCCATACAAAGCAAAGGCCATCTCCTACTGGAAGTGTGACAGGAAACCCAATTGTCACAGGACTGTCGAGAGAGCCTCATCCTGGGGGTTTAGGTACCCAAATCCCGCCTAAACTTAAGAATGAAGTGGAAAAACTGAACAACCTCTCCACTTCAACTATAGCCAGCCCTGGGTACCAGGAAACACTTACACAGCCACCCACACTACAGAACAGCATCCCTCATGTAGACACACATAGAACTCCTTAGGAAAACATTAGTAAATATAATCCAACAACGTTTAAGAGGGGAATACTCCATGATCAAGTTAAGGTTTATTTTAGGAATGTGTGGTTGGTTAAACATGTAATAATTAACTTGCCACATTAGCAAATGATCGTTTAGATTCATGCAGAATACCATTTGATGAAATCTAAGAATAGAAAAAAGTTCTCCACGTTATAATGAACTTTTATGAAGAAGTTACAACTAACTCCTATTTTAACACTGATCACATTTTACGCAATACTATGGACCAGAATGTGCTTTCTTACCACTTTGTCACATAGCATTTTAATGAAATCTGAGGCAGTACAATAAAGACAAGAACAAGAAACATTGGTTGGATTTAAAAAGTAAGTCTTTCTCGGAAGATATGTGTGCCTAGAAAATGGTAAAAAAATCTACAAGTGAACATAGCTGGGTGGTTTCTTATGAACTTTAACATGCAGTTGCTACAGGATTCCATATTTGGGAATTTGAGGGAAATAAAAACCTATGTTCATACTACACCTTATGATTAAATGTTTACCACTATACAGATAATTGAGTTAAAGGTCAAGAAATCTATTTCTTATAACTGTATGTGACTCTATAATCTCAAATTTACTTACATATCAAGTTTCTAAGACTAGACAGTTTAATATAATGGCTGTCTTATCTGAAAATTTTCTAGAGTTTATTACATATTCAGAATTTATTTTCAAAACTTCAGGGTATGTATTACTGAAATCATGTGTTCTTTCAAAATGACTATTGTAATAACATTTCATAATCTTTTAATATAGTTTTGTTGCTCATACCACATACTTCTACATGGTGACTTTAGATCAGATTGACTTCAATGTTATCCTTATTAGATGTTTTATATTCTCATATATATTTTGATATTACCACCAAATTAAATGTAATATTTTAGAAAGGAATACTGCACCTTCATAGTTATTTAGCATATCCTTGATCTAAATTCTTATTTAAAAAGATTGAGCTGATAAATTATCAGCCTTTCAAAATGTATGTTTGTATAAGTTAAAACTGTGAGCATCTGCCCCCTAATTTTAGATATTTAAATATGTCTTACTTTTGACCAAGAAGAATGTATTTGCTCACATTAAAGGTCTTCCAATGTCTACTGTTATAAATACTGAATAGGTGTTTTCAGATACTGGGAACATAGAAACAGTATTGAAATGGGGCAAAATAAACACAGTTTCATTAAATAAATTTATGTAAACAAATGAATTATTCAGAACTATGTGTTTTTCTTGTTCATACCCTCCAATATGAAACAATACATGGGATCATTTTTGTTTGATAATATAACATATAATGTGTCCCTTGGACTTATTTTTAAGACTTTTTCTTCCAGATCTACAATATTAGAATGTGTGTGTGTTTGTGGCCCAGAGATCTATTAAATTACAAGAATATTTATTCAGTGACAAGTCACTAAATGTCAGTAACTTTATCAATGTATGTATAAATGCGTATATTTGTACATGCACATATATGCACAACATACATATATATGTGTATATATATGTATATATAATAAAATATTTTATATATATGTATACATATATATATATACATTTACTGAAAATATAAATTAGATTATTCTAATAACTGATAGTACTATAGAAAATTGCTGCTTGTTTGGTCCAAAGTAATCACTTGCTTGTGCTTGAAGTTTACTTGAGGTGGATATGGTATGAAGTTTCAAATCTTTCCAGCCTTTTCCTTAGTCTCTTAAACTATGGCATATGTATTGGATAATCTTTAGAATTCTGCAGTGCCAACTTTGGTGAAGAAGAAGAGGGTCTTATACCAGATCTTAATCTGGTGCCCACCGAATGGAAAAATGAAGAGTAAATTCTAAGAAATACTTATTTTACTTTCATGAATATATTTTCCCACTTTAGGAGCCTTAGCAGGGCTATTTGAAGAAGAGGACCCCCATGACCCCATTATGTTTCTTCCTTTTAAATGCTTTGTAATTTTGGCAAGTTACTTAAAAGCTATAAAACAATGATAATGGTCATGTTCATAGCAGCTACAGTGGCTGAAAGGCAAACTACTGTAAATTACCCACTGCAGTATGTGGAAACAGAGACCGTAGGTAAATAGACATGTTGCTGTCTTTGCTTCATTCTTCCCATAGATGTTCAGATGTATTTGAGGAAATAAGCTTGCCAAATTCTTTGCTCTACATTAATATTACATAAAAAATTGTGTGTGTGTGTATATATATATATATATATATAAGTCAGATATTCTACTGAAATTCTATCTGCTTAACTATTTAACATATAAAGATATTACATATGCATTATGTATAGGATATGGAGAATTTTAAGTTTCTCTTCTTTGGGAAAATGAAATGTGGATAGAGGTAAAGTGTACAACTTGTGGAAAAAAATTTTAGTATCCTGTTCAGCACTTGCCATTTCTCCTGCTATGGAGACATTTATTACAAATAGTGGGACTCTGGTAGCCTGTATTTCTGAGTAGGGCTGACAGGAAACAGCCACCAGCTAAAATGTGAATGAAAATTTAGCACACACACACAAATAAACTCTGTTGTATAACTCATTGAGCTTTAAAGGTTGTTTGCTACTGCAGCATTTTCTAGGTTAGTATGGGAATCATAAAACGGAAGTTGCAGAAGATTATGACATTGGCTCTATTTTCCTCCTGGGCTATACTTCTCTTTTGGGGCAAAATGCTAACTAATACCCTCATTTTGCATTCATAAAACAATTTTATACATATTTACTTAAACACTTATAAGTTTTGACTAACAGTGCTTAGTATTTGGAAATAATTGTTGGAAATCAAAAACATAATTCTAATAAAAAATTCTATTCTACATGAGCCTATGCTTTTGCTAGTAACACATGTACATAAGCATTCATCTCATCACTAGTTGATTCCAAGAGTAAGAGGAATGAAAAAACACTGTCAGAAGTCCATCTAAGCCTTGTGAGTACTGTGTCTATAAACCTTCATGTACTTGTTGTTGTTTAGTTGCTAAGTCATATCTGACATTTTGCATCCCCATAGACTGCAGTGTCACAGACTCCACTGTCCTCCACTATCTCCCAGAGTTGACTCAAATTCATGTCCCTTGAGTCAGTGATGCTGTCTCACCATCTTATCCTCAGCTACCCTCTTCTCATTTTGCCTTCAATATTTCCAGATTTAGGGTCTTTTGCAACGTGTTGGCTCTTTATATCAGCTGGCCAAATTATTAGAGCTTCAGCATCAGATCTTCCAATGAATAATCAGGGTTGATTTCTTTGAGGATTGACTGATTTGGTCTCCTTGCTATCCAAGGGACTCTCAAGAGTCTTCAACAGCACCACAGTTTGAAAGTATCAATTCTTCATCACTCAGCCTTCTTTCTGGTCCAACTCTCACATCCAAACATGACTACTGGAAAAACCATATTTTTGACTATATGAAACTTTGTTGGCAAAGTGATGTCTGCTTTTAAATATGCTATCTAGGTTTGTCATAATTTCCTTCCAAAGAACAAGTGCCTTTTAATTTCATGGCTATAGTGACCATCTGCAGTAATTTTGGAGCCCAAGAAAACAAAATATGTCACTGCTTCCACTTTTTCCCTTTCTATTTGCCATGAAGTGATGGGACTGGATACTATGATCTATCTTTGTTTTGTTTTGTGGGGTTTTTTTGTTTGTTTTATGCCAGCTTTTTCATTCTCTACTTTCACCCTTATCAAGAGGCTCTTTATTTCCTTTTCACTTTCTATCAATAGAGCACTTAGTCAGTCAGTCAGTTAGTTCAGTTGCTCAGTCGTGTCTGACTCTTTGCGACCTCATGAATTGCAGCACGCCAGGCCTCCCTGTCCATCACCAACTCTCAGAGTTCACTCAGACTCACGACCATCTAGTCAGCGATGTGATCCAGCCATCTCATCCTCTGTCGTCCCCTTCTCCTCCTGCCCCCAATCCCTCCCAGCATCAGAGTCTTTTCCAGTGAGTCAACTCTTCACATGAGTAGCCAAAGTACTAGAGTTTCAGCTTCAGCATCATTCCTTCCAAAGAAATCTCAGGGCTGATCTCCTTCAGAATGGACTGGTTGGATCTCCTTGCAGTCCAAGGGACTCTCAAGAGTCTTCTCCAACACCACAGTTCAAAAGCATCAATTCTTCGGTGCTCAGCTTTCTTCACAGTTCAACTCTCACATCCATACAAGACCAGAGGAAAAACCATAGCCTTGACTAGATAGACCTTTGTTGGCAAAGTAATGTCTCTGCTTTTCAATATGCTGTCTAGGTTGGTCATAACTTTCCTTCCAAGGAGTAAGTGTCTTTTAATTTCATGGCTGCAGTCACCATCTGCAGTGATTTTGGAGCCCCCAAAAATAAAGTCTGACACTGTTTCCCCATCAATTTTCCATGAAGTGATGGGACCAGATGCCATGATCTTAGTTTTCTGAATGTTGAGCTTTAAGCCAACTTTTTCACTCTCCACTTTTACTTTCATCAAGAGGCTTTTGAGTTCCTCTTCACTTTCTGCCATAAGGGTGGTGTCATCTGCATATCTGAGGTTATCGATATTTCTCCTGGTAATCTTGATTCCAGATTGTGCTTCCTCCAGCCCAGCATTTCTCATGATGTACTCTGCATATATGTTAAATAAGCAGGGTGACAATATACAGACTTGACGTATTCCTTTTCCTATTTGGAACCAGTCTGTTGTTCCATGTCCAGTTCTAACTGTTTGCTTCCTGACTTGCACAAGAGGCAGGTCAGGTGATCTGGTATTCCCATCTCTTTCAGAATTTTCCACAGTTTATTATGATCCACACATTTAAAGGCTTTGGCATAGTCAATAAGGCAGAAATAGATGTTTTTCTGGAATTCTCTGGCTTTTTAGATAATCCCGCAGATGTTGCCAATTTGATCTCTGGTTTCTGTGCCTTTTCTAAAACCAGCTTGAACGTCTGGTAGTTCACAGTTCATGTATTGCTGAAGCCTAGCTTGGAGAATTTTGAGCATTACATTACTAGCATGTGAGATGAGGGCAATTGTGCAGTAGTTTGAGCATTCTTTGGCATTGCCTTTCTTTGGGATTGGAAGGAAAACTGACGTTTTCCAGTCCTGTGGCCACTGCTGAATTTTCCAAATTTGCTGGGCCATATTGAGTGCAGCCTATCACAGCGTCATCTTTCAGGATTCGAAATAGTTCAACTGGAATTCCATCACCTCTACTAGCTTTGTTCGTAGTGATGCTTTCTAAGGCCCACTTGACTTCACATTCCAATGTCTGGCTCTAGGTGAGTGATCACACCATGGTGATTATCTGGGTCATGAAGCTCTTTTTTGTACAGTTCTTCTGTGTATTCTTACCACCTCTTCTTAATATGTTTTGCTTCTGTTAGGTCCATACCATTTCTGTCCTTTATCGAGCCCATCTTTGCATGAAATGTTCCCTTGGTATCTCTAATTTTCTTGAAGAGATCTCTAGTCTTTCCCATTCTGTTGTTTTCCTCTATTTCTTTGCATTGATCACTGAGGAAGGCTTTCTTATCTCTTTTTGCTATTCTTTGGAACTCTGCATTCAGGTGTTTATATCTTTCCTTTTCTCCTTCGTTTTTCACTTCTCTTCTTTTCACAGCTATTTATAAAGCCTCCCCAGACAGCCATTTTGCTTTTTTGCAGTTCTTTTCCATGGGGATGGTCTTGATCCCTGTCTCCTGTACAATGTCACAAACCTCTGTCCATCGTTCATCAGGCACTCTATCAGATCTAGTCCCTTAAATCTATTTCTCACTTCTACTGTATAATCATAAAGGATTTGATTTAGGTCATACCTGAATGGTCTAGTGGTTTTCCCTACTTTCTTCAATTTAAGTCTGAATTTGGCAATAAAGAGTTCATGGTCTGAGCCACAGTCAGCTCCTGGTCTTGTTTTTGTTGACCGTATTGAGCTTCTCCATCTTTGGCTGCAAAGAATATAATCAATCTGATTTCGGTGTTGACCATCTGGTGATGTCCATGTGTACAGTCTTCTCTTGTGTTGTTGGAAGAGGGTGTTTGCTATGACCAGGGCATTTTCTTGGCAAAACTATATTAGTCTTTGTCCTCCTTCATTCCGTATTCCAAGGCCAAATTTACCTGTTACTCCAGGTGTTTCTTGACTTCCTACTTTTGCATTCCAGTCCCCTATAATGAAAAGGACATCTTTTTTGGGTGTTAGTTCTAAAATGTCTCGTAGGTCTTAATAGAACCGTTCAGCTTCTGCTTCTTCACTGTTACTGGTTGGGGCATAACCTTGGATTACTGTGATATTGAATGGTTTGCCTTGGAAATGAACAGAGATCATTTTGTCGTTTTTGAGATTTCATCCAAGTACTGCATTTCAGACTCTTTTGTTGACCGTGATGGCTACTCCATTTCTTCTAAGGGATTCCTGCCCGCAGTAGTAGATAAAATGGTCATCTGAGTTAAATTCACCCATTCCAGTCCATTTTAGTTCGCTGATTCCTAGAATGTTTATGTTCACTCTTGCCATCTCCTGTTTGACCACTTCCAATTTGCCTTGATTCATGGACCTGACATTCCAGGTTCCTATACAATATTGCTCTTTACAGCATCAGACCTTGCTTTTATTACCAGTCCCATCCACAACTGGGTGTTGTTTTTGCTTTGGCTCCATCCCTTCATTCTTTCTGGAGTTATTTCTCCACTGAGCTTCAGTAGCATATTGGACACCTACTGACCTGGGGAGTTCCTCTTTCAGTATCTTATCATTTTGCCTTTTCATACTGTTCATGGGGTTCTCAAAGCAAGAATACTGAAGTTGTTTGCCATTCCCTTCTCCAGTGGACCACCTTTTGTCAGACCTCTCCACCCACCCGTCTTGTGTGGCCCCACAGGCATGGCTTAGTTTTATTGAGTTAAACAAGGCTGTGGTCCTAGTGTGGTTTTATTGACTAGTTTTCTATGAGTATGGTTTCAGTGTGTCTGCCCTATGATGCCCTCTTACAACACCTACCATCTTACTTGGGTTTTTCTTACCTTGGACATGGGGTATCTCTTCAAGGCTGCTCCAGCAAAGCGCAGCGGCTGCTCCTTACCTTGGACGAGGAATATCTCCTCACCGCCTCTCCTTCCGACCTTGAACGTGGAAAAGCTCCTCTAGGCCCTCCTGTGCCCATGCAGCCACTGCTCCTTGGACATGGGGTTGCTGCTCCCGGCCACCGCCCCTGGCCTCGGGCATGGGGCAGCTCCTCCCAGATTTCTTGCAAAAGAAAAAGACTCACAGGTCCCTGCTTTGTTAAATACAATTACATAAGAGCCTCTGGGTTGAGAATTACTGTATTATCACCAGAAACTCTAGCCCACTACTTGGGTATGGAACTTAGGTAAATCTTTGAGGAGAGATTTCTAATTTCAGCTACAGCATGTAAAAAGAAGGAAAAAAAAAAATTGAAACTGCTCACTCTCATCCTCACAGCAAGAAAAATCTGGACAAACTGAAAACTGACAGCTCTTCTTACATCCACATATCTGAGGTTGTAGTGCAAACCATTACTGCAAATCTAGAAAGACAGGTAACTACGGTCAGCTTATTGGAGCAAAAGCTGCTGGGAGCATGAACGGGGAAAAACACTTAATTGACAATTTTGAGGAATTGCTGGAGGCTGAGTGTGGACTAGCATGTGACTGAAAAACGCCTCATGCCCGTTTCATGAGCTTTCCTCCAGGAACCCAGCCAGATTCTCATGGAGAGGATTCTAAGTCTCTATAGTAGCAGAGGAATAGTAATCGTTGTAAAATTACCAGAGTCTTAGATCTTGCCAGGGAAAATAATTTCATCAGAATGCAACCCTAAAGATTTATCCCCATTGAATTTTTCCCTTAAGGGTAATTTTATTTCAGGGGTGCTACTTCCTACAAGGCCTTTATTGGGATCATGCAGTTCCATCTTAACCAGTTTCCCTAAATTTGAGCCTCAGTGAGCAGGCATCTTTGTCCATACCCTCACAGATGGTTCCTGGCTCCTGCTTAGCAAGGCTTTATTTAGTATCCTCCTTTCTCATCACCCATACACAAAGCACACAAATACAGACATGCTTGCCAAAGTATCTGTTATTGACTTATTTTAGGGACGAGTTATATGACGAAGGCAGGGCTCCCCTGGTAACTCAGACAATAAAGAATCTGCCTGCAATATGGGACACCCAGCTTTGATCCCTGGATTGGGAAGATCCCCCTGAGAAGTGAATGGCTACCCACTCCAATATTTTTGCCTGGAGAATTCCAGGGATAGAGGAGCCTGGCGGGCTACAGTCCATGGGGTTGCAAAGAGTCAGACGTGACTGAACGACTAACAAATATGAAGAAGAGCATTTTATGTGACCATGCAGGAAAAGGTTATTTTCCATGTGAATTTCATGTGACCTTTTAAAGATAAACTAACAACTGATTTGGTATTTTTTAAATATAGATTTATTTATTTTACTTGGAGGTTAATTACTTTACAATATTGTATTGGTTTTGCCATACATCAACATGAATCTGCCACAGGTATACATGTGTTCCCTATCCTGAACCCCCCTGCCACTTCCCTCCCCATCCCATCCCTCTGGGTCATCCCAGTGCACCAGCCCCGAGCACCCTGTATCATGCATCGAACCTGGACTGGTGATTCGTTTCATATATGGTAATATATGATAATATACATATTTCAATGTCATTCTCCCAAACCATCCTGCCCTCTCCCCAGAATCCAAAAGACTGTTCTATACATCTGTGTCTCTTTTGCTCTCTTGCATACAGGGTTATCATTACCATCTTTCTAAATTCCATATATATGCGTTATTATACTGTATTGGTATTTTTTTTCTGGCTTACTTCACTCTGTATAATAGGCTCCAGTTTGATTCATCTCATTAGAACTGACTCAAATGTATTCTTTTTAATGGCTGAGTAATACTCCATTGTGTATATGTACCATAGCTTTCTTATCAGTTCGTCTGCTGATGGACATCTAGGTTGCTTCCATGTCCTGGCTATTATAAACAGTGCTGCAATGAACATTGAGGTACACGTGTCTCTTTCAATTCTGGTTTCCTCGGTGTGTATGCCCAGCAGTGGGATTGCTGGCAGTGCTGTTTCCAATTTTGTAAGGAATCTCCACACTGTTCTCCATAGTGGCTATATCAGTTTGCATTCCCACCAACAGTGTAAGAGGGTTCCCTTTTCTCCACACCCTCTCCAGCATTTATTGCTTATAGACTTTTGGATTGCAGCCATTCTGACTGGCGTGAAATGGTACTTCCTTGTGGTTTTGATTTGCATTTCTCTGATAATGAGTGATATTGAGCATCTTTTCATGTGTTTGTTAGCCATCTGTATGTCTTCTTTGGAGAAATGTCTGTTTAGTTCTTTGGCCCATTTTTTGATTGGATCTTTTACTTTTCTGGAATTGAGCTGTAGGAGTTGCTTGTATATTTTTGAGATTAGTTGTTTGTCAGTTGCTTCATTTGTTATTATTTTCTCCCATTCTGAAGGCTGTCTTTTCACTTTGCTTATAGTTTCCTTTACTGTACAGAAGCTTTTAATTTTAATTAGGTTCCATTTATTTATTTTTGCTTTTATTTCCAATGTTCTGGGAGGCGGGTCATAGAGGATCCTGCTGTGATTTATGTCGGAGAGTGTTTTGTCTATATTCTCCTCTAGGAGTTTTATAGTTTCTGATCTTACCTTTAGATCTTTAATCCATTTTGAGTTTGTTTTTGTGTATGGTGTTAGAAAGTGTTCTAGTTTCATTCTTTTACAAGTGGCTGACCAGTTTTCCCAGCACCACTTGTTAAGGAGATTGACTTTTCTCCATTGTATATTCTTGCCTCCTTTGTCAGAGATAAGGTGTCCATAGGTGCGTGGATTTATCTCAAGGCTTTCTGTTTTGTTCCATTGATCTATATTTCTGTCTTTGTGCCAGTACCATACTGTCTTGATAACTGTGGCTTTGTAGTAGAGCCTGAAGTCAGGCAGGTTGATTCATCCAGTTCCATTCTTCTTTCTCAAAATTGCTTTGGCTATTCGAGGTTTTTAGTATTTCAATATAAACTGTGAAAGCATTTGTTCTAGCTCTGAAAAATACCGTTGGTAGCTTGATAGGGATTGCATTGAATCTATAGATTGCTTTGGGTAGTATACTCATTTTCACTATATTGATTGTTCCGATCCATGAACACGATATATTTCTCCATCTGTTAGTGTCCTCTTTGATTTCTTTCACCAGTGTTTTATACTTTTCTATATATAGGTCTTTTGTTTCTTTAGGTAGATGTATTCCTAAGTATTTTATTCTTTTCTTTGCAATGGTGAATGGAACTGTTTCCTTAATTTCTCTATTTTCTCATTATTAGTGTATAGGAATGCGAGGGATTTCTGTGTGTTGATTTTATATCCTGCAACTTTACTATATTCATTGATTAGCTCTAGTAATTTTCTGGTGGAGTCTTTAGGGTTTTCTATGTAGAGGATCATGTCATCTGCAAACAGTGAGAGTTTTACTTCTTCTTTTCCAATTTGGGTTCATTTTTTTTTCTTTTTCTGCTCTGATTGCTGTGGCCAAAACTTCCAAAACTATGTTGAGTAGTAGTGGAGAAAGTGGGTACCCTTGTCTTCGTCCTGACTTTGGTGGAAGTGCTTTCAATTTTTCACCATTGAGGATAATGTTCTCTGAGTTTGTCATATATAGTTTTTATTATGTTCTATTCCAGCTTTCTGGAGAATTTTTATCATATATGGATGTTGAATTTTGTCAAAGGATTTCACTACATCTATTGAGATAATCTTATGGTTTCTATCTTTCAATTTGTTAATGTGGTGTATTACATTGATTGATTTGTGGATATTGAAGAATCCTTGCATCCCTGGGATAAAGCCCATTTGGTCATGATGTATGATCTTTTTAATGTATTGTTGGATTCTGTTTGCTAGAATTTTATTAAGGATTTTTGCATCTATATTAATCAGTGATATTGGCCTGTAGTTTTCTTTTTTTGTGGCATCTTTGTCAGGTTTTGGTATTAGGGTGATGTTGGCCTCATAGAATAAGTTTGGAAGTTTACCTTCCTCTGCAATTTTCTGGAAGAGTTTGAGTAGGATAAGTGTTAGCTCTTCTCTAAATTTTTGGTAGAATTTAGCAGTGAAGCCGTCTGGATCTGGGCTTTTGTTTGCTGGAAGATTTCTGATTACAGTTTCAATTTCGATTTCCGTGCTTGTGATGGGTCTGTTAAGATTTTCTATTCTTCTTGGTTCAGTTTTGGAAAGTTATAATTTTTAAAAAATGTGTCCATTTCTTCCAAGTTGTCCATTTTACTGGCATATAGTTGCTGATAGTAGTTTCTTATGATCCTTTGTGTTTCTGTGTCATCTGTTGTGATATCTCCATTTCCATTTCTAATTTTGTTGATTTGATTCTTCTTCTGTTGTTTCTTGATGAGTCTGGCTAATGGTTTGTCAATTTTATTTATCTTCTCAAAGAAGCAGATTTTGACTTTGTTGATTTTTGCTATGGTCTCTTTTGTTTCTTTTGCATTTATTTCTGCCCTAATTTTTAAGGTTTCTTTCCTTCTACTAAATCTGGGGTTCATCATTTCTTCCTTTTCTAGTTGCTTTAGGGCTAGAGTTAGGTTATTTATTTGAATTTTTTTCTTGTTTCTTGAGGTATGCCTGTATTGCTATAAACCTTCCCCTTAGCACTGTTTTTACAGTGTTCCATAAGTTTTGGGTTGTTGTGTTTTCATTTTCATTCATTTCTATGCATATTTTGATTTCTTTTTTGATTTCTTCTGTGACTTGTTGGTTATTCAGCAGCGTGTTTGTCAGCCTCCATATGTTGGAATTTTTAATAGTTTTTCTTCTGTAATTGACATCTAGTCTTACTGCACTGTGGTCAGAAAAGATACTTGGAATGATTTCAGTTTTTGTTAATATACCAAGGCTAGATTTATGGCCCAGGATGTGATCTATCCTGGTGAAGGTTCCATTTGTGCTTGAGAAAAAGGTGAAATTCATTGTTTTGGGATGAAATGTCCTATAGATATCAATTAGGTCTAACTGGTCTATTGTATCATTTAAAGTTTGTGTTTCCTTGTTAATTTTCTGTTTAGTTGATCTATTCATAGGTGTGAGCGGGGTATTAAAATCTCCCACTATTATTGTGTTATTGTTAATTTCCCTTTTCATACTTGTTAACATTTGTCTTACATATTACAGTTCTCCTATGTTGGGTGCACATGTATTTTTAATTGTTATATCTTCTTGGATTGATCCTTGGTCATTATGTAGTGACCGTCTTTGTCTCTTTTCACAGCCTTTGTTTTAAAGTCTATTTCATCTAATATGAGTATCGTTATTCCTGCTTTTTTTGGTCTCTATTTGCATGGAATATCTTTTCCAGCCCTTCACTTTCAGTCTGTATGTGTCCCTTGTTTCGAGATGGGCCTGTTGTAGACAACATATATAGGGTCTTGTTTCTGTATCCATTCAGCCAGTCTTTGTCTTTTGGTTGGGGCATTCAACTCATTTATGTTTAAGGTAATTATTGATAAGTATGATCCCATTACCATTTACTTTATTATTTGGGGTTCGAGTTTATACACCCTTTCTGTGTTTCCTGTTTAGAGAAGATCCTTTAGCTTTTGTTGGAGAGCTGGTTTGGTGGTCCTGAATTCTCTCAGTTTTGCTTGTTTGAAAAGCTTCTGATTTCTCCTTCATATTTGAATGAGATCCTTGCTGGGTACAGTAATCTGGGCTGTAGGTTATTTTCCTTCATCACTTTAAGTATTTCCTGCCATTCCCTCCTGGCCTGAAGAGTTTTTATTGAAAGATCAGCTGGTATCCTTCTGGGAATCCCCTTTTGTGTTATTTGTTGTTTTTCCCTTGCTGCTTTTAATATTTGTTCTTTGTGTTTGATCTTCATTAATATGATTAATATGTGTCTTGGGGTGTTTTGCCTTGGGTTTATCCTGTTTGGGACTCTCGGGGTTTGTTATACTTGGGTGATTATTTCCTTCCCCATTTTAGGGAAGTTTTCAACTATTATCTCCTCAAGTATTTTCTCATTGTCTTTCTTTTTGTCTTGTTCTTTTGGGACTTCTATGATTCGAATGTTGGGGCGTTTAACATTGTCCCAGAGGTCTCTGAGATTGTCCTCATTTCTTTTAATTTGCTTTTCTATTTTCCTCTCTGTTTCATTTATTTCTACCATTCTATATTCTACCTCACTTATCCTATCTTCTGCCTCCGTTATTCTACTACTGGTTCCCTCCAGAGTGTTTTTGATCTCATTTATTGCATTATTCATTATATACTGACTCTTTTTTATTTCTTCTAGGTCCTCGTTAAACATTTATTCCATCTTCTCGATCCTTGTCTCCAGGCTATTTATCTGTAACTCCATTTTGTTTTCAAGATTTTGGATAATTTTCACTATCATTATTAGGAATTATTTATCAGGTACATTCCCTATCTCTTCCTCTTTTGTTTGGTTTGCTGGGCATTTATCCTGTTCCTTTACCTTCTGGGTATTTCTATGCCTCTTCATCTTGTTTATATTGCTGTGTCTGGGGTGGTCTTTCTGTATTCTGGCAGTTTGTGGAGTTCTCTTTATTGTGGAGTTTCCTCGCTGTGGGTGGGGTTGGATGGGTGGCCTGTCAAGGTTTCCGGGTTAGGGAAGCTTTTGTTGGTGTTCTGGTGGATGAAACTTGATTTCTTTTCTGTGGAGTGCAATGAAGTGTCCAGTAATGAGTTATGTGATGTCAGTGTGTTTGGTGTGACTTTGGGCAGCCTGTATATTGAAGGTCAGGGCTATGTTCCTGTGTTGTTGGAAAATTTGTGTGGTATGTCTTGCTCTGGAACTTGTTGGCCCTTTTGTGGTGCTTGGTTTCAGTGTAGGTATGGAGGTGTTTGATGAGCTCCTATTGATTAATATTCCCTGGAGTCAGGAGTTCTCTAGTGTTCTCAGGATTTGGACTTAAGCCTCCAGCCTCTGATTTTCAGTCTTAATCTTACAGTAGCCTCAAGAGTTCTCCACCTCTACAGCACTAATGATAAAACATCTAGGTTAAATATGAAAAGTTTCTCCACAGTGAAGGACACCCAGAGAGGTTCACAGAGTTACATGGAGAAGGGATGAGGGAGGAGGGAGATAGAGGTGACAAGGAGGAGAAGAGGGGGAATCAAAAGAGGAGAGAGCAAGCTAGCCAGTAATCAATTCCCTATGTGCTCTCCATAGTCTGGACCACTCAGATATGTTCACAGAGTTACAGAGAGAAGAGGGAGGGGGGAGACAGAGGTGGCCACGAGAATAAAGGGGGGAATCAAAAGGATAGAGACAGATCCAACCAGTAATCAGTTCCCTAAGTGTTCACCACAGTCCAGAACACACAAAGAGATTAACAAAGTTGGGTAGAGAAGAGAAGGTGGAGGGAGGAGATAGAGGGGACCTGGTGGAGAAAAAGGAGAGTCCA
This sequence comes from Bison bison bison, assembly GCF_000754665.1. NCBI lineage: Eukaryota > Metazoa > Chordata > Mammalia > Artiodactyla > Bovidae > Bison > Bison bison. The sequence continues at coordinate 3,309,754 of NW_011494959.1, read as the reverse complement.
AAGAGGGAGAGAGCAGTCAAGCCAGTAATCTCACTCCCAAGTAAAAATGGGTACTGAAGATTGGGTTCTTAAAGGTACAAAATTGATAACAAATACCAAAAAGCAAAGATTAAAAATCTAAAGTAGAGGTTGGATTCTCAAAAATACAGTTTTAAAGAAAAAACAAAGTCATAAAAATTATCAAATATAAATATATATATAAAGTTTGCTTTAAAAATAGGGTCCATTTTTGCAAAGTAATAGTAGGTCACAAAAATGAAAATGAAATGTATAATATCATGTATGAAACGAGTCACCAGTCCAGGTTCGATGCACGATACTGGATGCTTGGGGCTGGTGCACTGGGATGACCCAGAGGGATGGTATGGGGAGGGAGGAGGGAGAGGGTTCAGGATGGGGACACATGTATACCTGTGGCGGATTCATTTCGATTTTGGCAAAACTAATACAATATTGTAAAGTTTAAAAATAAAATAAAATTTAAAAAAAAAGAAAAAATAAAGTAATAGAGGACTTAAAAATAAAAAAGAATTTTAAAAAAAAATTTAAAGAATGATAATAGTAAAACCACTAGACCATTCAGGTATGACATAAATCAAATCCCTTCTGATTATACACTGGAAGTGAGAAATAGATTTAAGGGACTAGATCTGATAGATAGAGTGCCTGATGAACTATGGACAGAGGTTCGTGACATTGTACAGGAGACAGGAATCAAGACCATCTCCATGGAAAAGAAATGCAAAAAAGAAAAGTGGCTGTCTGGGGAGGCCTTACAAATAGCTGTGAAAAGAAGAGAAACGAAAGGCAAAGGAGAAAAGGAAAGATATAAACATCTGAATACAGAGTTCCAAAGAATAGCAAGAAGAGATAAGAAAGCCCTCCTCAGTGATCGATTCAAAGAAATAGAGGAAAACCCAGAATGGGAAAGACTAGAGATCTCTTCAAGAAAATTAGAGATACCAAGGGAATATTTCATGCAAAGATGGGCTCGATAGAGGACAGAAATGGTATGGACCTACAGAAGCAGAAGATATTAAGAAGAAGTGGCAAGAATACACAGAAGAACTGTACAAAAAAGATCTTCACTTTCTAACACCATATACAAAAATAAACTCAAAATGGATTAAATATCTCAACGTAAGACCAGAAACTATAAAACTCCTAGAGGAGAACATAGGCAAAACACTCTCTTACATACATCACAGCAGGATCCTCTATGATCCACCTCCCAGAATATTGGAAATAAAAGTAAAAATAAACAAATGGGACCTAATTAAACTTAAAAGCTTCTGCACATCAAAGGAAACTATTAGCAAGGTGAAAAGGCAGCCTTCAGAATGGGAGAAAATAATAGCAAATGAAGCATCCGACAAACAACTAATCTCAAAAATATACAAGCAACTCCTACAGCTCAACTCCAGAAAAATAAATGACCCAATCAAAAAATGGGCCAAAGATCTAAATAGACATTTCTCCA
>NW_011494959.1:3307610-3308174 GCF_000754665.1 Bison bison bison | reverse complement strand
ACGCATATATATGGAATTTAGAAAGATGGTAACGATAACCCTGTATACGAGACAGCAAAAGAGACACTGATGTATAGAACAGTCTTATGGACTCTGTGGGAGAGGGAGAGGGTGGGAAGATTTGGGAGAATGGCATTGAAACATGATGTATGAAACGAGATGCCAGTCCATGTTCAATGCACGATGCTGGATGCTTGGGGCTGGTGCACTGGGACGACCCAGAGGGATGGTGTGGGGAGGGAGGAGGGAGGAGGGTTCAGGATGGGGAACACATGTATACTAATTTAATAATTTTCTATTAAAGAAAAAGATCTTCACAACCCAGATAATCACGATGATATGATCACTGGCCTAGAGCCAGACATCATGGAATGTGAAGTCAAGTGGGCCTTAAAAAGCATCTCTACAAACAAAACTAGTGGAGGGGATGGAATTCCAGTTGAGCTATTTCAAACCTGCAAGATGATGCTGTGAAAGTGCTGCACTCAATATGCCAGCAAATTTGGAAAACTTAGCATTGGCCACATGACTGGAAAAGGTCAGTTTTCATTCCAATTCCAAAGA
>NW_011494959.1:3300990-3306208 GCF_000754665.1 Bison bison bison | reverse complement strand
TTCCCTGTGGTCATGTATGGATGTGAGAGTTGGACTGTGAAGAAGGCTGAGTGCCGAAGAATTGATGCTTTTGAACTGCGGTGTTGGAGAAGACTCTTTAGAGTCCCTTGGACTGTGAGGAGATCCAATCAGTCCATTCTGAAAGAGATCAGCCCTGGGATTTCTTTGGAAAGAATGATGCTAAAGCTGATACTCCAGTACTTTGGCCATCTCATGCGAAGAGTTGACAAAGACTCTGATGCTGGGAGGGATTGGGGGCAGGAGGAGAAGGGGATATCAGAGAATGAGATGGCTGGATGGCATCACTGACTCGATGGATGTGACTCTGAGTGAACTCCGGGAGTTTGTGATGGACAGGGAGGCCCGGGGGGCCGTGATTCATGGGCTCGCAAAGAGTCAGACATGATTGAGCGACTTAACTGAATAGTAAAAATATATCTAGGACTGTCTCTGGTGTTGTGGACAGAGTGTGGTCAGTTCATTTTCAGATAGTTCCTTGATCCAGCTTACACTTCTCAAGTTCTGTAGGCCCCTTACTATGTAGTCGGGGCTAACTACAGTGTTTTAGTCCATTGCACCTGTCACTTCCTAGGCAGTTCCCTCTGTTTTACCTTCTGTTTGCTGGTCTATTCAGTGTCTACTTTCTTCCCTGACACAAAGGGGCAGTAGAGGACACTTTTTTAGGCTCACTTGTTCAATTGCAGCCATGAAATTAAGAGATACTTATACTTACTCCTTGGTAGGAAAGTTATGAACAACCTAGATAGCATATTCCAAAGCAGAAACATTACTTTGCCAACAAAGGTCCATCTAGTCAAGGCTATGGTTTTCCCAGTGATCATGTATGGATGTGAGAGTTGGAGTGTGAAGAAAGCTGAGTGTCGAAGAATTGATGCTTTTGAACTGTGGTATTGGAGAAGACTCTTGAGAGTCCCTTGGACTGCAAGGAGATCCAACCAGTCTATCCATAAGGAGATCAGTCCTGGGTGTTCATTGGAAGGACTGATGCTGAAGCTGAAACTCCAACACTTTGGCCACCTCATGCAAAGAGTTGACTCATTGGAAAAGACCCTGATGCTGGGAGGGATTAGCGGCAGGAAGAGAAGGGGATGATAGAGGATGAGATGGCTAGATGGCATTGCCAACTCGATGGACATGAGTTCAGGCAAACTCTGGGAGTTTGTGATGGACAGGGAGTCCTGGCGTACTGTGATTCATGGGGTCACAAAGAGTCAGACATGACTGAGTGACTGAACTGAACTCAACAGTTCAGTCGTGCTGTGGGAAGGGAGGAACACTGCAAACAAATAACACTGGCACGTGCTCACAGTGTCTCAGGCACACTGGGTTTGCCCCTGCTCACGGCATGTGTGCTTTCCCTGTCTACACTGCTTAGGCTCTAGGTTGCTCTGCCATGGAACTGTCTGCAGCTGGCCCTGGGTTGTATGCACTTCCCAGGTTCAGGTACTCAGGTACTCTAGAAAGGTGCAGACTCCGTTGGGCCTGCGTTCTGTGCCTTTCCAGGTCCTAGAAGTTCAGGTGACCAAGTGCTTGGCGAGTACAGTCACTGTGACTTATTGCCTCCCCAGTCCCTGCCACTCGGTTTTCTGGGTGTACAACCGGTGCACCCTCTCAGGTGTGCCGTGTGTCTCTTCTGGAGAGCTGATCTCTGGCTGCGACCCTCCTGGCAGATGTTGACCATCCAGAATCACAAGAAGGCTTGGTTAGCAATGAAGCCTGCTTGCAGTTTGGTACATGATGCCTCTTTGGGGCCGTGATTGCCCCCTTACAGCTCTAGCTGCCCTTGCCTGCCTACCTCCAGTGGGTTATGGGCTGGTCTGCAGCCGGCTAGCTCTGGTCAGTCCTTTGTTCTGTGAGCAGGCCTGGCTGTGTCTTAAGTTAGGGATTTTTGCAGGATAGCTATCCCACAGTCTGGTTTGCTATCTCAAGTTCGTTCCCTCAGATTGCCCTTGGGGAATTCAGGCCCAGGCCTTACTCTAAGCAATGCAGCCTGCCCCTCCCTGCCTAGCCGCTTCTTGATAGTGGCAGATGCAGGCATCTGTGCTGCTGTTCCGCTGGGAGTTACTGTTGTCCATGTAATTTATGGGTATTAATTATTTATTTATTTTTCCTCCAAGTAATGTTGCCCTCTGAAGTTCCAAGGCTTGCCACAGACTCGGCAGTGAAAGTGTTTCCTGGTGTATGGAAACTTCTATCTTTTTTAAGACTCCCTTTCCAATACGGATCTCTGTCCCTACCTCTTTTGCCTCTCTTTTTATCTTTTAATTTTTTTCCCTACCTCCTTTCGAAGACAATGGGTTGCTTTTCAGGGTGCCTGATGTCCTCTGCTCCAAAATCACTGCAGATGGTGCTTGCAGCCATGAAACTAAAAGATGCTTACTCCTTGGAAGGAGGGTTTTGACCAACCTAGATAGCATATTCAAAAGCAGAGACATTATTTTGCCAACAAAGGTCCGTCTAGTCAAGGCTATGGTTTTTCCAGTAGTCATGTATGGATGTGAGAGTTGGACTGTGAAGAAGGCTGAGCACCAAAGAATTGGTGCTTTTGTACTGTGGTGTTGGAGAAGACTCTTGGGAGTCCTTTGGACTGCAAGGAAATATAATCAGTGCATTCTAAAGGAGATCAGTCCTGGGTGTTCTTTGGAAAGAATGATGCTAAAGCTGAAACGTCCAGTACTTTGGCCACCTCATGCAAAGAGTTGACTCATTGGGAAAGACTCTGATGCTGGGAGGGATTGGGGGCAGGAGGAGAAAGGGACGACAGAGGATGAGATGGCTGGATGTCATCACCCCTTGATGGACATGAGTTTGAGTGAACTCCAGAAGTTGGTGATGGACAGGGAGGCCTGGCGTGCTGCAATTCATGGGATCACAAGGAGTCAGATATGACTGAGTGACTGAATTGAACTGAACTGATGGCCTCTGCCAGCATTCAGAAGTTGTTTTGTGGAATTTACTCAGTGTTCAAATGTTCTTTTGATGAATTTGTTGGGGAGAAAGTGGTCGCCCCATCCTATTCCTCCACCATCTTAGGACAGCCTCTGATTTTGTATTTCTGAAAAGAAAAAAATATGTCTCATCAGGCCACTACTGAAAATTGGGTGAATTTATTTAGACTTACTGATGAGCGCTAGCTTTGCTTCCTGATAATTCTATATTTAAAGAAAAAGTGATTTGGCTACATATTTTATAGAATCTTAAGATAATAGCGTAAGTGTTTCTCAAAGCACTTCAGGTATGGAAAAATGCGGTTAAATAAAAATGGAAATTTAGAGAAACCAGAATTGTATAGATAACGAAAATAATGATCATACTTAAGAAAAATATGTTTTTTAAAAGTCAGTGATTCAGTGTTGAAAATGGAGAATATTTTTGCTTAAAAAGAGACCCTGGTGGCTCAGTCAGTAAAAAATCTGCCTGCAATGCGGGAGACCTGGGTTTGATCACTGGATTGGGAGGATCACCTGGAGGAGAGAACGGGCAACCCACTCCAGTATTCTTGCCTGGAGAATGTCCATGGACAGAGGAGCTTGGCAGACTGCTGTCCATGGGATCGCAAAGAGTTGGACATGATGGAGTGATTGCTGCTGCTGCTGCTAAGTCCCATCAGTCATGTCTGACTCTGTGTGACCCCATAGACAGAAGCCCACTAGGCTCCCCTATCCCTGGGATTTTCCAGGCAAGAGTACTGGAGTGAGTTGCCATTTCCTTCTCCAATGCATGAAAGTGAAAAGTGAAAGTGAAGTCGCTCAGTCGTGTTCGACTCTTCGAGACCCCATGGACCGAAGCCTACCAGGCTCCTCCATCCATGGGATTTTCCAGGCAAGAGTACTGGAGTCGGGTGCCATTGCCTTCTCTGAATGGAGTGACTAAGCATGCACAAAAGAGATTCAGAAGAAAGAGAACCCATAATGGAGGCAAACAACCTATGGAGAGTTAGGAAACCAGTGGAGGGATATTGATATTTTGCTTAATTTACAGAATGGGGATTCATTTGAAATTATAGAAACAGAATCTTGTGATGAATTGCTAAGGAAATAGGACATGAAAGTTTCAAAAATTTTGATAAATTGTGCTTTTGAGAAGATTACATTTAAAGCAAAAGAAAGAGAAATTAAATATTGTCTTATAACAGTACAAAGTAAACAGAAAAATAAAGTAGTTTTGATCTAGGTTTAGTGATTTTTAAGATAGTTGTATTTGAAGGGTATAGCTGCAAAAAGAAAATCACAAATTTCGTCAGAAAAGGTGAAGAAGTTCTTTCAACAGCACTTTAAAATCTAGAGACACATAAAGGGGGGATGTGGGAAAATGTTAATAGTTTGAGCTTACCATTTGGAAATAGTTTTTGACTGAAGCTATATTTCAAATCCTGAAAGATGATGCTGTGAAAGTGCTGCACTCAATATGCCAGCAAATTTGGAAAACTCAGCAGTGGCCACAGGACTGGAAAAGGTCAGTTTTCATTCCAATCCCAAAGAAAGGCAATGCCAAACAATGCTCAAACTACTGCATAATTGCACTCATCTCACATGCTAGTAAAGTAATGCTCAAAATTCTGCAAGCCAGGCTTCAGCAATATGTGAACTGTGAGCTTCCTGATGTTCAAGCTGGTTTTTGAAAAGGCAGATGAACCAGAGATCAAATTGCCAACATCCGCTGGATCATTTAAAAAGCAAGAGAGTTCCAGAAAAACATCTATTTCTGCTTTATTGACTATGCCAAAGCCTTTGACTGTGTGGATCACAATAAACTGTGGATAATTCTGAAAGAGATGGGAATACCAGACCACCTGATCTGCCTCTTGAGAAATTTGTATGCAGGTCAGGAAGCAACAGTTAGAACTGGACATGGGACAACAGGAAATAGGAAAGGAGTATGTCAAGGCTGTATATTGTCACCCTGCTTATTTATCTTATATGCAGAGTACATCATGAGAAACACTGGACTGGAAGAAACACAAGCTGAAATCAAGATTGTGGGGAGAAATATCAATAACCTCAGGTATGCAGATGACACCACGCTTATGGCAGAAAGTGAAGAGGAACTATAAAGCCTCTTGATGAAAGTCAAAGTGGAGAGTGACAAAGTTGGCTTAAAGCTCAACATTCAGAAAACAAAGATCATGGCATCCAGTCCCATCGCTTCATGGGAAATAGATGGGGAAACAGTGGAAACAGTGTCAGACTTTATTTTT
>NW_011494959.1:3297742-3300843 GCF_000754665.1 Bison bison bison | reverse complement strand
AGATGGTGACTGCAGCCATGAAATTAAAAGATGCTTACTCCTTGGAAGGAAAGTTATGACCAACCTAGATAGCATATTCAAAAGCAGAGACATTACTTTGCCCACAAAGGTTCGTCCAGTCAAGGCTATGGTTTTTCCTGTGGTCATGTATGGATGTGAGAGTTGGACTGTGAAGAAGGCTGAGCATCAAAGAATTGATGCTTTTGAACTGTGGTGTTGGAGAAGACTCTCGAGAGTCCCTTGGACTGCAAGGAGATCCAACCAGTCCATTCTGAAGGCGATCAGCCCTGGGATTTCTTTGGAGGGAATGATGCTAAAGCTAAAACTCCAGTACTTTGGCCACCTCATGCAAAGATTTGACTCATTGGAAAAGACTCTGATGCTGGGAGGAATTGGGGGCAGGAGGAGAAGGAGACAACAGAGGATGAGATGGCTGGATTGCATCACTGACTCAATGGACGTGAGTCTGAGTGAACTCTGGGAGTTGGTGATGGACAGGGAGGCCTGGCGTGCTGCGATTCATGGGGTCGCAAAGAGTCAGACACGGCTGAGCAACTGAACTGAAATGAACTGATTAATAGTTATCCACAAAAAGTCATTTGCTTTTCTCTCTCTCAGACTGTCTCCTGGCCACATGGTTTTTACCCTGTGGTAAAAACCTTAGTCATTACATTCCTTAGTCATCCTTGTTATTTGTGACCATGTAATCAAGTTCTGGCCAAAGGTAATGCGATAGCGTTGATATGTGCTATTTTGGTCCATGATCTTAAAAGCAGTATATGTTCATTCTCTCAGCCTTTTCTCCCTTCCAACCTCTGGCAGACTTTGAAATTGTTGCTAAATTCTTCGACCAGCTATCACTCAGTTCCTAGCTGTTTTATATAAAATAAAAGGAATCACAGATAGAAGCTGCTCTCTCAGGTCTGAGTCATGTCTGACACACAAAATAATAGTAAACATGTTTCTTGTTTAAGCCACTATTGCAGGGGAGGGGGCACTATTGCATTGTTACAATGGCCTAGTTCCTATCCTTTAGATGATGTTCCTATAAAAGCTGCCCATTGTGATAATTCCATTAAGATGTTTATTGAAATATACAGAAATCTAACATCCAGACTAGATTAAAATGGTCAAATATACAGTTATGTTTTCAACAATATAATGTTCACAATCCAATGCCCTTCTCCATTGTACATTAAAATACTCATAATGAACCTTGTGTTGTAAATTTCACAGAAGATTTTAAATTAACAAATAAAATTGCCCCCGACTCTGGGTCAGTGACTATTCCATGTGATGCTAAAGTAAAGTTATTGTTTTAGCTACTTTGGTTGGGATCATTTAACTTCAGTTACCACCTAAACAAAGAAATTTAAATAATCCCCGATACATTTTGGTTTACATATGTCTCCAGTTTTCCAAATACATTACTAATCTTGACTTGGTTCCTCTCAGTTGATTTGCCTCCTCCCCTGCTAAACCCAACCAAACACTATCACACAGTTCCTAGCCCTTTTATATACAATAAAAAGAAGCACATATTTTAAGAAAGCAAAAGTTTTTACTATTGCTGATGTTATTACATTTTTATTAAATTTCAAGATTTACAAAAGCTTTCATTACAAAAACCTTTTTCAAGATAGACTTGTCTCTACCTGTCACAGTAATAGTAAGGAGAGGCTTGAGTTTTTAAAGTAGTCAATGGATTAAATGTATTGCAGCCTTTATGTAACTCCATTTGTGCCAGTCAAGACTTTGTTAAGCAGTTCTCAGTTTATTCTCCAGAGTGTACTGACCAGACTCTGTAATCTCGTGGAAAGGTAGCTGAAGTGTTACAACTTCCTAGCTGAAGTGTTTGGAGAAGTGATGGGAAATCAGTGCCCAGGAAGAGCACTTAGTTCTGTTTTTAACCATAAATGTCAAAGAGCAGGACCATAAGTGTTTCTCTCTGTTTCAGGAAAGTGTTCTGAATTCGAACAACTTTCTTTTTGTTTTCTCTTAGGCTATGGATTTAGAAGGGATGGGGGGTGAACTGACCTTCCAGCCAGCATTTATTGTCTTAACACATTTCCTTTGAATATCAACCCACTGTATGTATATAGTTTCCATTTTGTTCAAGTGCAGTTCTCTCCTATTTTTCATGGTATTTATTCCCATTAAATAAACTTGTTCCAAATTTGTCCATACTCAAGGAATTCCTAACTGAAATATATTTCCAGGTGTGGGAGATTTCACACAACAGGTCTTCTTGATTAATTCTGTTATAAGAATTTCTGTAATACAAGGCAGTGGTTCTGGCCTTTCAGATCTTATACAAATGACAAATGACATGCCTTTCAACAGAATGCCCTCAAAAATGTATTCTGATATGTGGCTAAAATATATTGCTGATAAGTTCCTGTATCATATTCCTAGGATTGTTGATTCAGTAAATATTTTCTAAGAACATCTATTAGCTGTGTTTTAGAGTTATAAAAATAATTAATATGGCCTACTACCCTCAGGAGTTACAAGTATATATAAGGAATTCAGACAATTGCTGACTTAATTGATTATCAAGAAGTTAGGAATTGTCAGGGCATGGAACCAATATTTGGACCCTATCAAAAATTGGGCATAATACTTTTATTCTTCTGTGAGAAATATCAATAACCTCAGGTATGCAGATGACAGCACCCTTATGACAGAAAGTGAAGAGGAACTAAAAAGCCTCTTGATGAAAGTGACAGAGGAGAATGAAAAAGTTGGCTTAAAGCTCAACATTCAGAAAACAAAGATCATGGCATCCGGTCCCATCACTTCATGGGAAATAGATGGGGAAATCATGGAAACAGTGTCAGACTTTATTTCCTGGGGCTCCAAAATCACTGCAGATGGTGACTGCAGCCATGAAATTAAAAGACGCTTACTCCTTGGAAGGAAAGTTATGATCAACCTAGATAGCATATTCAAAAGTAGAGACATTACTTTGCCCACAAAGGTTCGTCTAGTCAAGGCTATGGTTTTTCCTGTGGTCATGTATGGATGTGAGAGTTGGACTGTGAAGAAGGCTGAGCGCTGAAGAACTGATGCTTTTGAACTGTGGTGTTGGAGAAGACTCT
>NW_011494959.1:3264281-3297642 GCF_000754665.1 Bison bison bison | reverse complement strand
GACAGAGGATGAGATGGCTGGATGGCATCACAGACTCGATGGACTTGAGTCTGAGTGAACTCCGGGAGTTGGTGATAGACAGGGAGACCTGGCGTGCTCCGATCATGGGGTCGCAAAGAGTCAGACACGATTGAACGACTGAACTGAACTGAACTAACTCCTATTCTTATGAAGCTAAAAGAAGTTGAGAATAAGCAAACACAGTTTTCACGTAGACGTGTAAAACCAGTCTTTAATTTGTGGGTTCTCATTACAGTTTCGGAGAAGGCACTGGCACCCCACTCCAGTAATCTTGCCTGGATAATCCCATGGACGGAGGAACCTGGTAGGCTGCAGTCCATGGCATCGCAAAGAGTCAGACAGGACTGAGTGATTTCACTTTCACTTTTCACTTTCATGCATTGGAGAAGGAAATGGCAACCCACTCCAATGTTCTTGCCTGGAGAATCCCAGGGACAGGGCAGCCTGGTGCACTTCTGTCTATGGGTCGCACAGAGTTGGACACTACTGAAGTGACTTAGCAGCAGCAGTGGCATTACAGTTTCTAATACCTCGTTAATTAAATGGTAACTAAGTTTAGGTTTGTGGTTAATGGGGTAGGTTAATTTCTCATAAGAACCTAGACCAGTGCTCCTGAAATGAACACTCACATGCAAACATAATTTCATTCTTACTTATAATTTCTAAAACAGTGTGAGAACTAATTCCACTGAGTTAATGCAGATGCACAAGTATTCTCTTAGAGGTACATCATTATAGATGGCAGGTAACAGTCCCCATGCTCTTTGTAGAATGAGATAGCTGGGTTTAATTCTGTCAGAATCATTGTTAGTAGATTGATCTCTCATACTGTGCATTTCTGTTAAACGAGGTCATCAAGAAATAAACCTGTTTACTTTTTGTTTTCCTATGTTCTCATTTTTCATGACTGCTATGTATTCTTTCTCCCTTAAACCAACATTCTCTTCCCTTTTAAAGCTATGCTCTGCATTTTTTCACATTTTCTTAAAAGATTTTATTTTTAGAGATTTTTTGATTTACTGCAAAACTGAGGAAAGTACAGATTTCACATAAACAGCCTGACCCATTCATAGCTTTCTCCATTATCAACATCACTCACCATGTGTTGCATGGTCAGTCACTCAGTCGTGTCTGACTCTTTGCAACCATATGGACTGTGGCCTGCCAGGCACTTCTGTCCATGGAATTTTCCAAAACTAAAAATACTGAAGTGGGTTGCCATTTTCTACTCTAGGTGATATTCCCAACCCAGGTATGAAAACTGTGCTTCTTGTGTCTCCTGCTTTGGCAGGTGTATTCTTTACCACTGTGCCACCTGGAAAGCCCACTCACCACAATGGTACTTAAAAAACAAAACAAAAGGATGAACCTACATTGACAATCATAATCACCTGAAGTTCACAATTTACCTTAGTGCTCACTCTTGGCATTGTATGAGTTTGGACAAAGGTATAATGCCATATCCATCATTATCTAATGTCTAATGATATATTCATCCTGATCCATCAGAGTATTTACACTGCCCTAAAAATCTATCTGTGCATTTATTCCCTCCAACCCCTGGCAACCACTAATTTATAGTCTTCATAGTTTTGCTTTTTCCAGGTTTCTGATGGAATGGAGTGGTGAGAGGATCACCCTTGACTTGCTTCTGACCTTCGTGGGAAAACTTTGAGTTTCTCTCCATTAATTATGATGTTAGCCATAGTTTTGTACATATTTTTTTTTTCCAAGTTGGGAATGTTCCTCTCTATTCCTAGTTTACAAACAGCTTTTTTCACAAATGGGTGTAGTATTTTATCAAATGCTTTTTTCTCAATCTGATCCTGTAATTTTTCTTTCCTACTCTACTGATATGATGAATTGCATTATTTGATTTTTGAATGTTGAACCAGCCTTGCATAGCTGAGATAAATATTTTTTCTAATTCTTTATGGGGACTTAATATCTATCTGCATCTATGTTCATTAGAAATATAGGTGTGCAGTGTCCTTCTCTTGTCATGCCTTTATCTGGTTTTGGTGTTCAAGCAATGCTTGCCTCAAAATGCATTAGAAAATACTTCCTCTTTTTCTATACTCTGATAGAGATTGTTTCCTGGGAACCCATCTGGGCCTGGTATTTTCTGTTTTAAAATATTCTTAATTATTGATTCAAGTCAATAGATATAGGCCTGTTCAGATTTTCCATTTCTTTTTGTATGAGCTTTGACTAATTATGTTTCAAGGAACTGACTGATCCATTTCACCTAGGTTATCAAAGTTGTATATGCAGAATTTTTAATCCTAGTTCTTTCATTTTACTTTTAGTGTCCAAAAGATTTTTAGTGATGTCTTCAGTTTCATTTGTGATGTTAGTAATTTGTATCTTTTTTTATTCTTTATCCTGGCAGAGGCCTTTCAATTTGTTGATCTTTACAAAGAACCAACTTTGGGTTTTATTGATTTTTCTCTATTTTTTTTCCTGTTTCAATTTCATTGACTTCTGCTCTAATTCTTATTATTTCTTTACTTCTGTTTGATTTGGATTTAATTTTCTCTTTTTTTATAATTTCCAAAGTTGAAAACAAAGATTATTGATTTTACATCCTTCTTTTCTTTTACTATCACTCTATAGTAAATTTTCCTGTAAACACTGCTTTCACTACATCTTACAATTTGTATGTTCATTTAGTTCAAATTTTTTTTGTCCTGTGATTTCTTGATTCATGTCTTCATTACCACTATGATTAAACTGCATGTGTTTTGATCTTTTCCAATTATCTTTCTGTTATTGATTTCTAGCTTAACTCCACTGTGGTCTGAAAACAGTCATTGTATGATTTGTATTCTTTTAAATGTTTTAAGGTGAATTTTGTTTCCCTGGTCACTCTAATGGTAAAGAATCTGCCTGCTATGCAGGAGATGCAGGTTCAATCCCCAGGTCAGAAAGATCCTCTGGAGGGGGAAACACAACCCACTCCAGTATTCTTGCTTGGGAAGTCCCATGGACAGAGGAGCCCAGAAGCTATAATCCATGGCATCTCAAAGAGTCGGACATGACTGAACGACTAACATTTGCACTTTCAAGGTGAGTCTTACTGTCCAGAAAGCGGTTTATCTTGCTGAATGTTTCATAGGAGCTTGAGAAAAAATAGGTGCTCTGCTATTGTTGGGTGAAATAGTCTATAGATATGAATGTATCCTGTTAATTAATGGTGGTGTTGAGTTCAGTCCCATCTTCAGTGATTTTCTGTCTGTTGAATCTCCATTTCTGAGAGTGAGATATTGACATATCCAACTATGCCAGTGGATTCATCTGTTTCCCCTTGCAGTTCTATTTTGCTTCATCTAGTCTGACACTGTGTTGTTAGGTACATTCATCTTAAGAATTATTACATTGTCTTAAAGAGGTGACCCCTTTGTCATTTTGTAATGGCCTTCCTTAACCCTGATAACTTTTCTTACATTGAAGTCAGCACTGTTTGAAATTAATATAGCTTCTGCTTTCTTGTGATTAGTGTTACCATGGCATATTTTTCTCCATTTACTTTTAATATATGTGTCTTTCTATTTAATGTGGGTTTCTTATAGACTACTGTATTTAAGTCTTGGCTTTTTTGATTCAGTCTGATAATTTCTTTCTTTTAATTGATACATTTACACTATTGATATTCAAAGTGATAGCTGATGTAGTCGAGGTAACATTTACCATATTTGTTACTGTTTCTTATATGTTGCCTTTGTTCTTCCTATTTTTGTCTTTCACCATTGCTCTACCTTTGTGGTTTAAATTGAGCATTTTGTATACTTCTGTTTCTTCTCCTTTTCAGCATATTAGTGATATTTATTATTATTTTTTTTTACTAATTATTTCATTTTTTTAATTTTTTAAATTTTATTTTATTTTTAAACTTTAAAATATTGTATTGGTTTTGCCAAATATTAGTTATTTTAGTGTTTGCAATATACATTTACAACTAATCCAAGCCCACTTTCAAATAACACAGTACTGCTTCATGAATATTATAAACACTTCATAATAACAAAATGCCAATTCTTTCCTCATGTCATTTTTACTATTGCTATCATTCATTTTACTTATGTATAACCATATATATATATATATATATATGCAAGTGTGTATATGTATATATATAGATAGATACATACACACACACACATATACATAAGGAGCTTCTGAGGTGGCTCAGTGGTAAAGAATCTGCTTGGCATTACAGAACATTCAAGAGACACGGTTCTATTCCTGGGTAGGGAAGGTACCCTGGAAAAGGAAATGGTAACCCAGTCTTGTATTTTTACCATGAAAATTCCATGAAGAGGAGCCTAGCAGAATATAGTGCATGGGGTCAAAAAGAGTCAGATATGAATGAGCGCGAGCACACACACGTGCATAAGATATATACATAAGAATACATAGATTGTTGCTATCATCATTTTGAACAAATTATCCATCAGTTCAGATCAGAACAAGAAAGTTTTTATTTTACCTTCACATATTCCTTCTTTGATCATCTTTTTTTTTTTTTTTCTTCATGTAGATATCAGCTACTGATCTGTGTTATTTTCCTTATCTCTGAAGGACTTCTAACACTTTCTCTCAATTTCTGAGAAAATCTATTTCTCCTTACTTTTGAAGAGCAATTTCACAAGATACAGAATTATAATTTAGTGTTTTTGTTTGTGGGGGAAGGTTGTTTGTTTTGTTTTCTATCTCAATCCTTTAACTTTTTAATTCCATTCTCTTTTTTCTTGTCTGGTTTCTAAATAAGATGTGATTCTTATATTTGTTCCTCTAAAGGTTAAGATTTTTTTTTTCCCTTCTGGTTTTTTAGATTTTTTTTTTTAATCTTCAAAATTTTTGAAGTCTGAAGATGATGTGTCTGGGTGGAATATTTTTTGGCATCATGCTGGCTTGTTTCCTGGGTATCCTGGATCTGTGATTTGCTGTCTGACATTAATTTGTAGAAATTCTATTATTGTTTCAAATATTTATTCTCTTCTTTTATCTTTCTTCTCTTTCCTGTGTTCCCATTATGTGCATGTTACTTTTTGTCATTGTCCCACAGTCCGTGTACATTTGATTCCTTTTTTCTTCAGTTTTTGAGGATCCTATTGATACATCTTCTAGCTTTCTAGCTCAGAGACTGTTTCCTAAACTATTTTCAATCAACAAACAAATCCATCAGAGAAATTCTTCATTTTTGTTACAATTTTTTAAAATTATTATTATTGTCTGTATTATGTCCTTTTGGTTCTTTCCTAAAACCTCCATCTCCCACTTTACATTGCCCATTATTTTTACTTAGTATTTATTTTATCCATTAATTCCCTTAGCATATTAGGCACAGTTGTTTTAAAAATCACTTTTTTTTTTTTTTTTGGCCTTTTGGTATGTGTCCTAATTTTTTCCTGATAGAAGTACGTAATGTATCAAGTTAAAGGAAAAGGCGTAAATAGACATTTAGTAATATGGTGGTGGGCTTCCTAGGTGCCACTAGTAACGAATCTGCCTGCCAATGCAAGACATGCAGGTTTGATCCTTGACTTGGGAAGATACTCTGGAGAAGCAAATGGCAACCCACTCCAGTATTCTTGCCTGGAAAACTCCTTGGACAGAGGAGACTGATGGGCTTCAGGCTGTGGAGTCACAAAGAGTTAGAGATATCTGAGTATAGCACACAATATAAAGGTAATGTGTATGGGTAGAGAGAGTGTTTTGTAGTCCTATGATTAGGTCTCAGTCTTTTAGACAGGCTGTACCTCTGGACTATTATCTTTACAACAATTTAGCAGGCTTTTTTTTTCTTTTTCTTTTTTTCTCCTCATATACATGGGAGTGATTCACTTGAGTAGGCTGGAGCAGGCTGGAGTCAAGTACAGTAAGTCCCCTACATACAAACCTTCAAGTTGTGAACTTTTAAAGATGTGAGTATGCAGCCCATCAATGTCAAGCATGAGTAGAATTGCAGCCTGCTCTTCATCGCCTATTGCTGTCAATTATTCAGTTCTACCATCTCCTACCTCCTCTCCCTTCTCCAGTCAATAACTCTTCTTGCCTGTTCACTGGATGCCAGCCCCTGTATGCCAGCTGTTGTATACTGCTGTACTTTTCAAGGTACTATACTATAAGATTTAAAATGTTTTCTTTATATTTTGTGTTTGTTTTTATGTGTTATTTATGTGAGAAGTGTTATAAACTTATTACAATACAGTATTACATAGTTAAGTCTGTTAGTTTGGTACCTAGGCTAACTTTGTTGGACTTAGGAACAAATTGGACATATGAGTGGGCTCTTGGAATGGGACTCACTTGTTCACATGTAGGGAACTTGTGTGTTTCCCTTCCCAGGGTCAGTTAAGCTCAGATAATGCTCCAGAATTTTAGACTATGGCTAACTAGTTACCCCTGAGGACAGGCCTTGTTAAGTGCTTGTGTGTCCTTCAAAACCATTGCCTGTTCCTCCTCCTTGCTAGAAGCCTGAGGGGATTTTCCTCAGATATTTATTTTGGGAACATGGTCAATTTCCTGAAAATAAGTCACACAATATTATGCTGCCCTCCACCCCAAACTCACAATTGCCCTGGAATTTTTAAGTCTCAGAGTTGTCGAAAATGAACCTCTAGCCATTCATCAATTACCGTTCAGGTTTTCTATGCCAGCACTTCTTTCCAATTTGTGTTAAAAAATCCTTGCTCTACTAAGCTGCATCTACTTTTAGTTGGCTGTCTATCTACTCTATTTTGAAGGTGGTGATTTTGCCTGTGCCTTCCCTTCTCTAATAGATCTAAGAAGAATTGTTGATTTTCAGTCTTTTCAGCCCATTTTCAGTCTATTCTGTCTATTCACTTATTACAAGGTCAGACAACCAGGTTCACTACATGCAAAATCAAAAAACAGAGTCCTGATCCTTTTTCTTTTAATCAGATCTTCTTACCTGAAGTATAACATAGCTTTCTTCTGAAATGATAGCTCCTATTTCAACTTGTACAAGTGCAATTTATAAAATAATCCATGTGCAGGATGGGTAATGACATTACTGTCATCTTTAATTTTCTATTTAAAAATTGTCTTCTGAGGATCATAGCTCTTGCTTTACCAATATTTATTTTCCCTCATTTCTTTTAACTTCTAACAATTATAAAGATCTTATCAATGTTACCAGATTCTTCTCTATAAGCTATGTACAATTTTGTCTGGTAAAGCCAAAGCACTAGATGAAGAGAAAACAAAAAACACTTCACCCAATTGGACCAAGCCAAAACACGCCTACACACAAACTTCAAACATCTACCTACTACCTCAGTCTACTGCATGTGTTATGCTACATACCCTTCTGTGTCTGGCTGATAATTTTCATTTGATTTCATACAACCCTACATCTATGTTTTACAATACATCATAAGCAGCAACAATTTCAATGCTCACTTCAGCAATGCAAAAGGCTCTTCCAGGTCTTTTCCTAGGGAAAGTGGCATTTGTATTGTGGCTTTTATTTACTCATATGACACATGCAAACCTGGGCTTCCTAGGTGCTTCTAGTGATTAAGAACCCACCTGCCAATGCAGGAAACTTAAGAGATACATGCTCTATCCCTGGGTTGGGAAGATCCCCTGAAGGAAGGCATGGCAACCCAGTCCAGTATTCTTGCCTGAAGAATCCCATGGACAGAGGAGCCTGGCAGGCTACAGTCCACAGGGTTGCAAAGAGTGGACACAACTGAAGAGACTTAGCATTCATGCACATGCAAACGTATGCTACTATCTCTCTTAAGTGTTTTGTTTTTTTAACATGTCACTGTCAAAAGTCTTGGAGTGCTATGCTCTTAATTTCATTTTATTAATAAGCTCCATATTTTTATTGTGTGATTTTGTAGAGCATAATGATTTTTAAGAATTCATATATCACATTATAGCAGAACTGAATGCATTTCATTTGGCAATTTTTTTTAAATAGAGTAACTAAGATTTAGGGGGGAAATCATACTGCTACTTGTTTCTAAATTTTGATTCAAGCTGGATGAATATTCATGTTAAATTAAAATCCTTTTTCCCCATATCAGTTGTGTTTCCTATTCAGAGGATATATTTCAAGGTTTTTCTATAGTTTAAAATTTCATATAGGAGAGTAACCAATTCAAAGACAATAAAGTTTAGGGGTAGTGAAAACAAGAAACCACAAAGCTATTTGTGAGATTAGTTTACATTGAAATCTCATAATCACAGGATTTGGCTATGGGAAATGATTAATGGAGATAAGTATGAAAACCCTTAATGTTCTGACTTGTATGATTAGGTGACTGGTACTAGAAATAATCACTATATGGAAAATAAGAGAAGCAGTTGCTTTTCGAAAATTTTGATAAATGTAGTTTTGAGTTTGAAGGGCATACGGATCAGTTTATAGGAAAAGAGAATAGAGCAAAAAGAAAGTTAGTTTGATAAGCTATTTGTTGATCATTGGTTTTAATATTGGAGAAATATAAATACTGAAGGAAAGGAACCACTATGAAGGACAGATCTGAGGAGCTGAGAAGAGAACAAATCTACAAAGAAGCAAGGTCTTTTGACAGTCAAGTGAGTAGAATCCAGAGTGGTACTATACCTATGTAGGATGGGAGGTAGCTCTACCTGGTATGTGGGGCAATGAAGGTACAGGTATAATTGCAGTAGCAGAGGAAGAACGCAAAGCAAAAGATCTTACATGATGCATATCTTTTACCAAACTTAATTAATTGCTAATTAAACAATGGTCTATTATTCTCTTATTTGTACACAAAATAAAGAAAACATCACAGAGATCTTACTTATTTCTAATGACAATTCTGAAAGTCAGTCAATCAACACTTGTACTGATGAAATGCATCATGATTATAATCTACATAAATATCTACATATACTGATTACAATATATATATAGTTGGTCCCTATGCAATGTGGACATTAGAGACCATGATCTCCCTGCTGTTGAAAATCCACATATAACCTCACAGTAGGCCGTCTGTGCTGTGTTTCCATAGCCACAGATTTAGCCAGTCATGTATATATACATATATATGCATATATATGTATGTATGCATATATATATATACACTATACATACACATATTATATGTATTCTTAAAGAGATGGGAATACCAGACCACCTAACTTGCCTCTTGAGAAATCTGTATGCAGGTCAAGAAGCAACAGTTAGAACTGGATATGGAACAATGGACTAGTTCCATTTGGGGAAAGAAGTACATCAAAGCTGTATATTGTCACCCTGCTTATTTAACTCCTATGCAGAGTACATCATGCAAAATGCCAGGCTGCATGAAGCAGAAGCTAGAATCAAGATTGTCAGGAAAAATATCAATAACCACAGATGATACCAACCCTATGGGAGAAAGTGAAGAGGAACTGAAGAGCCTCTTGATGAAAGTAAAAGAGGAGAGTGAAAAAGCTGGCTTAAAATTCAGTGTTCAAAAGCTAAGATCATGGCATCCAGTCCCATCACTTCATGGCAAATAGATGGGGAAAGAGTGGAAACACTGAGAGACTTTATTTCCTTGGGCTCCAAAATCACTGCAGATGATGACTGCAGCCAGGAAATTAAAAGACGCTTGCTCCTTGGAAGGAAAGTTATGATCAACCTAGACAGCATATTAACAAGCAAAGACATTACTTTCCAACAAAGATCCGTCTTGTCAAAACTATGTTTTTTTTCCCCAGTATTCATGAATTTATGTGTGAGTTTGGCCATAAAGAAAGCTGAGCACTGAAGAATTGATACTTTTGAACTGTGGTGTTAGAGAAGATTCTTTAGAGTCCCTTGGACTTCAAGATCAACCAGTCCATCCTAAAGGAAATGAGTCCTGAATTTTCATTGGAAGGACTGATGCTGGAAGCTGAAATTCTGATACTCTGGCCACCAGATACGAAGAACTGACTCATTTGAAAAGACCCTGATGCTGGGAAAGATTGAAGGCAGGAGGAGAAGGGAACGACAGAGGGTGAGATGGTTGGATGGCATCACCAACATCAGTTTGAGCAAGCTCCGGGAGTTTGTGATGGACAGGGAAGCCTGGGTTTCTGCACTTCATGGAGTTGCAGAGAGTTGGACATGACTGAGTGACTGAACTAAACTTATACACGTTATATGTACATATGTGCGTGCTCAGTTGCTTCAGTTGAGTCTGACTCTTTGTAATCCCATGGACTATGCCCACCAGGCTCTTCTGTCCATGAAACTCTCCAGGCATGAATACTGGAGTGGGTAGGCATTTCCTTCTCCACGGGATCTTCCTGACCTGAGAATGGGTCTCCAGCATTGCAGGTAGATTCTTTACTGTCTGAGCGACCAGGGAAGCCCATATATGTATACATGTATATATGAATACATATGTTTATAGGCATACATATAGGTATGCATATACCTATATGCATATGTATTCATTATACATGTATGTAATCATATGTATATATACATACATATAAATTATATACATATAATTCCAGTTACTGTCTTAAAATTTCTGAATCATTTAACATGAGAAAGGTCATGTGGTTAAAATAAAAACAAATCTAGAAGAATAATTTTATATGACCAGCCACTTTTCCAGTATTTTTTAAGTTTTTTGTGTTTATATCAACAATAAAAATGTACAGCTTTCTTAGAAATGAAGATATATATAACTACCTCATGGCCGTGTTTTCTTTCTTTCCTTCCTATCTCTATAATCTCCATTTATTTAATGTAAAATAACAACTAAATTATTTAAGAGAGAAATGAGATCTTCATATATAGATCTGTTTATTAAAAACCAATTATGTCACCAATGCAGTCATATGCATGGACTGGAACAGAGTTGTTTTGATGAGTAATACTATTGTGGTATTAAACAGTTATGTTGTGAAAATAATTGCTTTAGTCAAGGTAGAAAATATTCATTTTCATTCCAACTGGAGTAAAATTTAAAAGAAAACTCTTTAAAGCCACAATATTATGACTTATTAAAGCAACATACTTATAGATTTCTATCATGAATTCTTTAGGAAGGAGATTAAAATTAATAATTTATTATAGCAAATACTACTGGCACTTATAAATATTGCATTAGTATTATTTCCTGATAAGAAAGAATTGCATAAGAATTTTTGTGTAATATCTTAGCTAGCACAGGACAGAATTGTCCTTCTAAGAAAATTTGCATTGACCACACTTGACATAATTATAGAATCCTGCCATATGTTTCTTGCATATGGCAAACATTTATGAGGGGCAGATAATGTGACTTGCTAGACAATGATGAAAGAAAAAAGGAAGAAATCTTAGTCTCCTGAACAAGTGTGCCAATAAGCAAGTGGTTTTCCTATAAAAGAGCCCTCTGGTTGAAATTCTAAGATACAGAGTGAGTATGAAAGACAAAATGATATAGCTGGTGCATATGACAAATATAATTAAGGCCTAGATTCCACTAAGAAAAAATACACAGAGTAATTGTGAATTAGGTTTATATGAGTCACTGCATTTCCCACTCTACTCTCTGTTCTGAAATGAAATCAGATGAGAGAAGTAAAATTTAAACTGATGAAAATTGCTTTCATGCTTTCATAAGTACAAAATCATAAATTTCTAAGAAGCCTGTGCATAGGGCATGACACCATTTCTTAGCAGGAATCTCCCACTTGAATATAAAGACAGGAGCACCTTGCTGTGACCTGACATAAAGAAAACAATATAGGAAAAATAATGAAGAGACAGGTTGATTTGTTAATTATTCTAGTTACTAAACAGATCTGAACAATACATATTTTATATCATCATACCTGATTGATCTTGGAGTGAGTAGTTAAAGGTTACATGGTTTGTAGACAGAACACGAATGGGGACTTGGAAAGTATTCTTACTAAATTTTTCTGACATATATATTTAAAATTACAAAAAGTAAGACTATAGTATATATACATATATCCTATGCACACATTTATATATAAACATAAATTTGCATTTAAAATAACAAGTGGCATGATGTTAATTTAATTGACATATAATCAGTTATGAATGTAAACTATTCATCTTCAGTTTTTGCAACTTTGTTAATCACTGTAATTAAACAGATTAGATATTTAAATATTATGTTGTATATGCATTATATTATATATTTTATAAATGTATTACTTATGATTAGATGTTATGTGTATGTGTGTGTTAGTTGCTATATTGTGCTTGACTCTTTGCAACCCCATAGACTATAGCCCACCAGACTCCTCAGTCCATGGAATTCTCTAAGCAAGAATACTGGAGTGGGTTCATTATCTTCTCCAGGGGATCTTCCCAAACCAGGGATCAAACTCAGGTCTCCTGCATTACATGCAGATTCTTTACCATCTGAGCCACCAGGGAAGCTCCTTAAATACACACACACACACACACACACACACACACACACGCCACAAGATGTGGCTGTTTGACAGCGTTAGATATAATTTGAAAATTTAAAGAACACATATGTAATTGTCAGTTTTCTCTATCAATTTAAACAGTAACTGGTGTTTATTCAGCAGCTATAAATTTGTTACCATTATCATGGGGTACAGGGAAAATTTAAGATGTACTTCCACCTACAGTGTTCCAGTATAAATCATATAGACATAACTAATATACATAACATAGTTGAAAAAGGACAGCATTATTTACTGATTCAGGCAATTAGAGGAGAGTCAAATATATAACATGCTAGAAACATGGAACTAGAAGCATTTTAAAAGCTATAGCACAATGTGGAGCATATTGACTTCAAGAGGTCCTGGAGTAAGAGTGTGCCCAGGTGATGAATGCTGGGGTTGAGAGCAGTAAGAATAAGATCAATTAGAGACAAATGACATCATTTAATTGACATACTAATCTATATACTATAGTAGAAGTTACAATAAAAATTGCTACATACAAGCCGGATTCTTTGAAGTGCATTAAACAAAACAGAAGATTATTTCTGTGATATGTGTAATGTGTGAACAGGTAAGCACTTCATGGCTGGGATAGAAGGCACTCTGTAGACATGATGTCAGCAGGCCTCAGTTTCTAGCTCCCCTTCTCAGTTCCTCAGGGTTCTGCTTCCATTCCAAATCACCACATAATTCAGCATGCCTGCTCGGCCTCTACCTTTATATTTGCATTCCAGGTTATGTGCATAAGGTATATGGGACATAGTGCTCCCTTAGGGGCAATTAGGAAATATTAATTGTACCACAACAGTTCTTTTAAATTGTTAGCAGACTTTAACAATATAACCCAGCTAATTCGGAGAGAGTTTAGAACATACAGCATTTGAGCTGGGCACACTTGATCACGTTTGATTACTAAGTACAGTTGATTCTCATTACCTGCTATAGTTATACTCTCTAAAGTCACCATAGATGCTGAATTAGCAGATGCAGAACCACTGTTCCTGGGGCAAAAACAGGGCTAGTTTTCTGGGAGCCTCTAGTTAAAACATTTTCAATAAGCTATTACAATGTTTATGTTGTTTTCCACATACTGTTGATTCATTAACACTGAACTCATTGATAAGCTTGTATAACTCATGCCTGAGGAAAGCATTCAAACAAACCCGTTTTCTCTGTAAGGCACCTTATAGCCTTCTTGCACTAAGAATGCTAGGTACTATTTCAGGACTATACTTGGGAGCCATTTAAAACAGTAAAACCGTCCAAAAACACAACAAAAAGTGAAAGTGAAGTCGCTCAGTCGTGTCTGACTCTTTGTGACCCCATGGACTGTAGCCTACCAGGCTCCTCTGTCCATGGGACTTTCCATGCAATAGTACTGGAGTGGATTGCCATTTCCTTCTCCAGGGGATCTTCCCGATCCAGGGATCGAAACCGGGTCTCCCGCATTGTAGACAGACGCTTTACCGTCTGAGCCACCAGGGAAGACCTCTTGTTTGCAGTATGAAGAGTGAAACAGGAAGGCAGAGAGTTAGCTTGCTCAGTCTGAGCTAGGGAGGACCACCATATGGCCTCTCAGATTTTCTCCACTCTGTGTGTCTGCAGGTGACTGGGAAAACACTGTGGATATTGATTTTGGTGTTAAAAAACGTGTTAGCAAGTAGGTGAATCGGCAAATACAAAATCCATGAATAGTGAGGATCAACTGTAATTAGTAAACAATACATATTGAGACACAGAAGAAAAAAAATTAACAGTATGGTTAATGTATTATCTTTATAATTTGATGAAAAAGCAATTATTCTCATATACTTCATGTTTTTTCTTGACTGAAAAATCTCTCAATTCTTGTCACTGAAGACTATAAGCCACTGAGCAGCTTTCGTCAGTTTCTGTTTATTCTCCGCTGTGTGCATTAGATAGTTCTTGACGTTCATTAGCAGGAAAGTGCAACATTTTTGATGTCTAGCTTCAAATATGTCTTTTCTAAAAGAAGCAATTTTTGCTGTAGAAGTTCAGATCCACTTCCTCTACTCTATGAAAGTAAAAGCAGCCTAAAGCCACGTAGGTAGAGCTAGGTGGAGTTGCAAACAGATTTTAGCAATCCTTTGATACCAAAGCATTTCAGCAAATATATGATACCAAATACCCATAAGGTGAATTGAAGTAGCATGTTTGGAATAACAATAGAATAAAATAAGAAATCTTTAGAAGTTATCCTGTGCCAGGGACTTTACATTATCAGAGGTAGGATTTTCTTTTTTTTTTTTTTCCTTTTTATTAGTCTCGATAAAACTGAGACTCAAATAGTTGAAGTAATATACCCAGGGCCACAGAGATAATTCATGCTAGAGGTAGTAATGAAAAACACACATCTTTCTGATCTGTTACCCAAATGCTTACAAGGGCCCAGTTCAAACGCACAAGGAAACAGATCCAATTAACAAAAAGAGCATGAAAATTATCACAGTTTTGTAAGGATAGCCTGGTTCTCCTAAGCAGAAGTGAAAGTCCCCTCCATAGTCATGGAAAATGAGAATGAAGGTTTGACAAACATGGACCTGAAATAAAAGTCAAAATGGAGTCAGTATTGCAAAGAGAGCTTTCTAAAACGCCCTGGGAGGTTGCTGAGGAGGAATGCATGACTTATGCCTGTGTCGCTCTGAATGGAATTGGACTTTCCGACCTAATGAAGTCATCCAGAACATCTGTCAGAAACTCACCTCAGTCTATACTTAGTGGACCCCTACCCTAAAACAATTTATGATTCCTTAAGGACAAATATGTTCTGAGTCGCTTTAAAGTAGATCAGAGTTCTCACCAGGAAATTCTTAGTAGGCTCAGAGCTTTTTGTTTTTATAAGCCCCTGACTCTTTTCTCTTCCTTAGGATTCTCTTTCAGGTTATGAGATCCTGTGAATCCCAAGCTGCATTTCTTTTTTTTTTTTTTTTAATTTTATTTTATTTTTAAACTTTACAATATTGTATTGGTTTTGCCAAATATCGAAATGAATCCACCACAGGTATACATGTGTTCCCCATCCTGAACCCTCCTCCATCCCCATACCATCCCTCTGGGTCGTCCCAGTGCACCAGCCCCAAGCATCTAGTATCGTGCATTGAACCTGGACTGGCGACTCATTCCATATATGATATTATACGTATTTCAATGTCATTCTCCCAAATCATCCCACCCTCTCCCTCTCCCACAGAGTCCAAAAGACTGTTCTGTACATCAGTGTCTCTTTTGCTGTCTCGTATACAGGGTTATTGTTACCATCTTTCTAAATTCCATATATATGCGTTAGTATACTGTATTGGTGTTTTTTTCTGGCTTACTTCACTCTGTATAATAGGCTCCAGTTTCATCCACCTCATTAGAACTGATTCAAATGTATTCTTTTTAATGGCTGAGTAATACTCCATTGTGTATATGTACCACTGCTTTCTTATCCATTCATCTGCTGATAGACATCTAGGTTGCTTCCATGTCCTGGCTATTATAAACAGTGCTGCGATGAACATTGGGGTACATGTGTCTCTTTCAATTCTGGTTTCCTCAGTGTGTATGCCCAGCAGTTCATTTCTTAAGACTCTTATTTGGAGCCTCTTGGATTATGTTTCTGATTGCCATGGCAATCATCCTCTACATGAAAGGAGAAACTGCAGAAAGTGGACAACTGAGTATAATATGCATTGATGAAGGAACCTGAATGAATCAGACAATTCCTATTGTAAAAAACTGCCATATTCTGAAATTACATATGCAACCACAAAACTGATATTTAGTAGCTATCTTTGCTGATATACACATACACATAAAATCATTTCTGTGAGTCTAAAGGTCAGTTTTCTGCATAAAAGGGGAAATTAATTAGCATAAAATCTTCTTAATTTAAAGTTTATAAATCCCTTTATGATAAAAAAGTAAATTATGATCTGTATCCTTTGTTAAATTCTTATTTTCTTCCTCTTTTTTTCAAGGAATCTTAATCCATTGAGAAGGATAAAACCAACCAAGGAATGATACTATAGGCTAAACACCATCATTGTTTAGTTGAAGAAACTAAGATGCAGAGATATGAGAGATTTTCTCTTCAAAGTCCAGCTAATGGCATAGGACATGTAGAATTTAAGTGCAAACCCATTTTCATCCTGACAAAAGTACACAGGACGTTTTCTGGTTCACAACATGTCCATCTTAATTCTCATGACTGGCCCCATCCTCCCCTGTGGCTTCTTGATCATGTATGTGGAAAATACAATTATATAACCAGATATTATCCACAGCCTGTGAAAGGCTTATGTCTTCCTGACCCTCTCTCTTTGGTTATTTCTTAGGCCCAGGAGTGTAAACACCAAAGATGCTCTAAGGGGGATAAAGAGGGCAAGGAAAAGACTTGTCTCACTGAGTGGAGATTCCAAGGTCCAAATTCTGATTTGGAAGAGGGTGCCAAGCTCTGTATGGGTGCATCCCTTGCAATGGCTGCTTAGACAGATGCGTCATGGTTGGGATCTCTAAAGACCTGCTCAGAGAACCCAGGCCCTGTCATTTGGATCACAAGACTACTACCTAAGTGCCTCAGATCACATCCAGTGCACTTTCAGATATTTCTAATATCATTACTCAGAACTGTTTACTACTTGTTTTAAATTTGCATGCTTTCTCCATGTGGAACTAGAAGATGAAACTTTATTTTGTAGCTTCAGGGAGGGGAATGTACATGCTAAGAGAGCTATTAGTATCCAGACCAAGTAGATTGAAGTCCTTAATCTTCTGTGTCAGCATTCACCAGGCAGATTGAAGTATGTTTAACCAGAGGTACTATATCCATCCAAATCAATAATACAATTGAGACAAAACCCACTGGTCCCATGCCTGTCATCTCTGTTTGCCTCTGTCAGGATGCAAGAAACCACCTCATGGCCACAAGGGTTCTCTAGCATGTTATTTTACTCTACAGTGAGTTCCACTATATTGTCACTGTCTCATTCTTCAGACCTTTCCCTCCAGAAGTCATCCACCACGGAGCACCATGACTGCAGAATTCTCTGCATTTTCAACTTAATTAGCTTTTTCTAGTAGCTGCATTCAGAGAAGGCAGTGGCACCCCACTCCAGTGTCCTTGCCTGGAGAATCCCAGGGACGGGGGAGTCTGGTGGGGTGCCATCTATGGGGTTGCATAGAGTCGGACACGACTGAAGCGATTTAGCAGCAGCAGCAGCAATACTGCATTAACTGAACTCAATTTCTCTCTCTGGGGATATAGAATGCTCTTTATCTTCAAACTCTCTCAAATCATCATTTATGCCCTACATGTCTCTGGTCACAGAATCTGGAGGTGGAGGTTGGTATTCTCTCCACTGAGGTCATTTTTTCTTCTTTGAATAGTCTATTATTCTTTCCTTGAATACTTTGAACCCTGGTTCACAATCATTTTTTCCACCCCTAGGCCTCACTGCCATCATCCTGAGTGGATGTAAATATCCATGCAGATAATCCATGAAACAACCAGATTTTTAGTTTTATGATTGTTTTATGTTCAGTGACCTTTTTGACTTATTCAACAACCCACATACACAATTTCAATTTTGACCTTGTTATGCATTATTCAATTATTCCAACTCTACATATCACTAGCTCAGTGATTCCCAGCTGTGATCATAGCCTAATTTTTTTTTTTTTTTAATCTAGTTGCTTGGTCAAAACCCATCAGGAACTGAGCCCTCCATAAATTTCTCCCCATCTACCTTATCTTTTTTTTTTTTTTTTTTTTTACTTTGTCATTCTCTACTTTGAGTTCCATGGTCTGTGATTTCAAGGATGTTCTTACAGATACTCTAAACTCTCTTGTTCCTCTGTTACTCTTATTGAGCCTGTAAAGTCAAAGAGCAGCCTTGGATGACCTAGACTATCATAATGTAGGATGTCCTTTCCCCAGCAGCTGAGAAGTGTGAGATAATTTCACACATGAGGTCATATTAGCCTCCTAAAATGTATTATCACTCACAAGGCAGCCATTGGGACTGCTCATCTATCTTACACTCTGCAACATGTTTTAACCTTCTTACCTCTCTTCAAATTTTGATACCTACATATCTCCTTCACTCTAACAGATATCTTTGCCATCTACTTGTCAAAGAGAATAGAAATCATAAGATTAGGTTACAAATAGGTTAATATTACTAAGTATAGACATATTCACATCTGTACTCATCTTTTCTAAAGTCAATTTCTTTATCTGTGTGTTGGAGTTCCCTTTTATTTTTGTTTTTTTAGTAAAATTTATTACTGATTTACCCTATTTTCTCTTGTCAATCTTTACTTTTCATGGAAAAATTCAACCATTTTTTATTATTAATTCATTTCATGCTTTAATCAAAATGGTAAATTTATTAGATAACATCATTTCTTTTCTTATCTGCCTATGAGATGGAGAAAACTCAAAGATGCAAATTTGTATATTGAAAAAGGCCTTGGACTCAGAAATAGCCACTCACGTGCTGTCAATTAAATGGTGACATGAACAAGAAATAAAATTTTGGTGTTTTTTGTCACTGATGGTTATTGATCTTATAGAGTTATAACAATTAGCATTGTTTTCACGAATATAGAAACTGTTACTTTGAAGTGGTTTTATGATGATGTATACAAAACACATCACAGAAAGTCAATAAAATTAAATATATTTAAGATATACATGTAATATGTTTACAATAATTCAGAAAAAGAGTTAATTATTACAATATAAGCATGTTTACTTCTTTTAAAGGTATCTGATTATGAAGTATAAATGCTTCTAAATATGAAAAATGAGAATTTAGTTGATAACTTCTATTTGATTTTATAAAGTATTGTTTTCTTAATTAATTGACTTCCACGGTCTAATGCCCATCCATCTTTCCTTTTCATATCTATTAACACACTTACTGCTTGAGGTAAAATATATATATTTGAAAATAGTAGAAACTTCATCTTCAGTGTAATCTAGTCTTATTTAGAAATATTTCAAACATTATATTCTAACAGCAGTGCAAGAAGTAAAATTTAGCCTTTATAAATTAGTTTCCACATGACTTACATTTTTTTTTCTAGTTGTACTGAGGAATAATAGACAATAATATTATATATAAAGTGTGCAATGTGAGGATTTAATGTACATATACAGTAAAATGATTACTGCAACCAAGTTAACCAATACATCTGTTATCTCACATACTTAACTCTTCTGTGTGTGGTGAGAACATTTAAATCTACTTTCAAAAATTCAAGTATGCAACACTGGATTATTAACTATAGTCACAATGTTCTAAGGAGCATTAGCTCCTTAGAATCTATTCAATTTATAACTGAAAGGATATAGCCTTTGAAATACACTTCCCCATTTCTCCTACCCTCAACCCTACGAAGCCACAATCTTACTCTCTTTCTGTGAGATTGGCTCTTTTTTTTTCTTTTAAGTTCCACAAATAAGTGATACCATACCATTTTTGTCTTTCTCTTTCCCTTCTCCAGGGGATCTTCCCTACCTAGAGATGAAAGCCAGGTCTCTCACATTGCAGGCAGATTCTTTATTGTCTCAGCCAACAGGGAAGCCCTTCTCTTTCTGGTTTATTTCTAATAGCAAAATGTCTTCCAGTTTCACCAATTTTATCACAAATGACAGATTTCCTTCTTTTCCATGCCTGAATAATATTCCATTGTGCATGTGTGTGTGTGTCTGTGTATATTTGACATGAACTGAATTCCTCCTAATACTTAAAGTGGTTTCAGCTCTCAAAGTGCTCACATAGTTCCTTTGGTTTTTACTTTTGTAGTTACTGTACATAAAATTTCCTTGATATTATTATAATCATTCATAAGAATTATACATAACAATGTATTTTTGTGATGTGCTATGTTGAGAGGGAACAAAATGCCTACAATTTTCTGAGTCTTATCTAAATATTGCACAATGCAATATACTCGTTTCTTAATGTTTGATAATTTTTTAAGATATATTAAAAATGTTTTATTTTTTAGCAAAATGGATTCAGTACAAAACTTCAGTAAAAATACCAGAGCAATCACAACAAATAGATATTCTATATATGTAATATATAGAATGTTATGTTCTGCTCAGTCGCTTCAATTTTGTCCACCTCTTTGTGACTCTATGGAGTGTAGCCCACCAGGCTCCTCTGTCCATGTGATTATCTATGCAAAAACTCTGGAGTGGTTTGCTACATATTCCGCCAGGATATCTTCCCAACCCAGGGATTGAACCTGCACCTCCTGTGGCTCCTGGATTGCATGTAGATTCTTTACCACTGAGCCACCAGGGAAGCCCGATACTTTTCTTTATCCATTCATCCATCAGTGGACACTGTGGTTGTTTCCATGTCTTGGCTCTTGTGAATAATACTACAATGAACATAGAAATGTAGATATCTCTTTGAGATAACTGGTTTCATTTTTCATATGTACCCAGAATTGAAATTGCTGGATCCTATGTTTTGTTTTGTTTTGTTAATGAAATTCCGTACTGTTTTCCATAGTAACTATACCCATTTACATCACACATGAGAGTCCCTTGGACTGCAAGGAGATCCAACCAGTCCATCCTAAAGGAGATCAGTCCGGGGTGTTCACTGGAATGACTGATGTTGAAGCTGAAACTCCAATACTTTGGCTACCTGATGCGAAGAGCTGACTCATTTGAAAAGACCCTGATGCCGGGAAAGATTGAAGGCAGGATGAGAAGGGGACGACAGAGGATGAGATGGCTTGATGGCATCACGGACTCAATGGACATGAGTTTGAGTAAACTCCAGGAGTTGGTGATGAACAGGGAGGCCTGGAGTGCTGCAGTTCATGGGGTCACAAAGAGTCGGATGCAGCTGAGTGATTGAACTGAACTGAACAGTGAATAAGGGTTCACTTTTCTCAGCATCCCCACAAAAAATTAACTCTTTTGTTTGGACTCAGGACACAGGGTCAGGATGCAGAGCAGTGTCAGCACAGCCCTGGTGATGGTTGGTAAAAGCCCAGAATCAGAATTCGGGGACAAGGCACGATACAGCAGCGTGGCCCAGGTGATGGGAGCTCAAAGCTGGATTCAGAACCTAGGAAGGGGGGCTTCAGTGTACTGGATGTACCACCCCAAGGAAGGCAAATCCAAGCAGCGCCTTGGGACTCAGTAGGCCCGGCACAGTGCAGTGGCAGCTCCGAACCGCTAGACGCCACTGTGGAGTCTCAACGTGGAGAACAACGCATATTGCACAATTAGAGCGCACAGGAGCAAGTCTCCCTCAGTCTGTCCCAGCTCCAGCCCGGGGGAGGACACAGAAGCAGCAGGTACTCAGGGCAGCTCTTCAGTTGGAATTCGCCTCAGTAGCAAAGGCTGCAGATGTCCCCGGTGGTGAGGAAGATGATTGGCATCTTCCTGTTCTTTTGTGTGTGCAGTGAAAGCCCTCTGAGGGACTCCCTCTTGTCACCGAATGGCTCCAAACTGGAAGATGGGATGGCCCAGCACAGGTAAGATGTTTCCTATGCTTTTCTATGCGCCAATCATAGATATTTGTGTTCCATGGAGTTTTTGCTGTGTCTCTGTTATCCTTCAAAGATTTCCCAGAGCTATTTTCTTCAATTTGTAGTTGTTTCTTCATTGTTTTCTTGGGGGAGGGGAGAATTGGGCTCTTTTAGCCTGCCTGCTTGCTGATGTCACCATCCGCGTTACAGATTTTGTACCGCATTACAGGTACATATAATGCTATGTGTCTGTCCTTATTATGAAGAAGATGCTAAAATGTATATGGTATGAATTTTTTATTTTAATTTTTAATAGGCCATTCGTGACTTAATGGAAAAACTGGCATTTCTAAATAAGCTCCTAAATACAGCAATTATTAGAGGAGGCATCATTAAATCATCTATTCTAAACTGCTTTGCTTTAAGAGTTCATATTGAAATATTAGTTTGAATAACGATAGGCTATTAGTTGTTGTTCAGTTGCTAACTTGTGTTTTAATAGACAACAAAAGCAAAGACCTGAATTTTATTGCAATTGAAATTATATCACGTGTGCAGTTTATCCCTCATTTTCCTCCATACTCATTCATATACCTCCCTCCTTTTACTTTATCTGTACTCTAGGGCATCGGTCCCCCAAATTTATGCCCCAGAGACCAATTTTGTGGAAGACAGTTTTTCCATAGACAGGCAGATGATGGTTTCAGGATAATTCAAGACAGTTCGTTTATTGTGTACTTTATTTCTGTTATTATTACATCTGTTCCACCTCAGATCATCAAGCATTAGATCCAGAGGTTGGGGACCCCTGCTTCAGGGTAATATGGTCTCATTCTCTCACTTGCTTCTGACTGGGATTAGCAAATGGGAGACTAGGAAAATCCCAATTGTCCTCCTTTGTCCCATGTGCTCCACAGCTTCAAAGTTCAATGTTTATGTCATGGCAGTGTCTTATTCTACCCGAAGCAAGTCACCTGTAGTTCCCCTCAAAGACGTGGTGAACTTTTAGAGCTAAGTTTGAGAATGCCCCTCTGCCTTTAATAGATTCTAGGAACCTCAACATCCTTTGATTTCCATATGCATACCTAAGTAGTTCCCTCCTTAAAACTGCTCACAGGAATTCTATTTGTTAAAAAATAACAGTAGTAGTAACAATCTATACCTTGTTGATCAAAGACCACATCCGGTTCTTTAAATTTTTTCACAGTGGTGGTATTATTTTAGTAAAAGCTGAGGTAGTCAAGTTGAATTAATAAAAGCTGCATACATCATTTAGTTATTGAAGAATAAAGAGAATTTTCTTTTCTTTATATTTCATGAAATGACTTGAATAGACATTTCATCTAAAATATGCTTTTTCATTCAATAATATTCAAATTTAGATAGTATGAACTCATATGATGTGTCATGATTTTTTTAAAGTAGTTTACTCGATGTTTAAACAGAATTTGAATTCTCAAATAATGGGGAGCTGATACTCAAAATAAGGGAATTTGATATTACCATAATATTGATATATTTTTAATAATACAAAGTTAGGGAGAATATCTGTCTTATTTCTTTTTATGTCCTATTTCTTTTTATATCCCAGCACCAGGGCACAGTAGATGCTTACTAATGTTCTAAATATGCATTTATTAAATTGATATGTGAAAAGTTAGAATCATGTAGCATTTCATAATAAAGGGCTGTCACATTCATAAGCTCTTTGGCTTTGTACAACTCCATAGCTAAATTTTTATCATCAATTTCTCAAATGAAGAAAGAGGCATAGAAATTTTAAAAACTTTTCCAAAACATCCATTTCCCTCAATCTGTAAGTTTCCAGTGATAAACTACTATAACACTGTAGCATTTTTATTTTTCCAATGTTTTTCCCAATTTATTTTTCTAATATTTTTCAGCATATGAGTATACTTTCAGATAGGCCAGTACTTATTTAGTGCTTATTATATGTAATGTGCTCACATACGGACATATTATTGCTCTTTATGCTTAAGAAAGCTAATGGGATGTACTATTATTTTTATGATCATCATCACCATTTTCATTCTTATCATTATTTTATATAAGGGGAAACTGAGCCAGAGAAGGCTAAACTTTAGTACTGTACTCTGCAAAAGACACCTAGACATTAAACGTTGTTGTTGTTCAGTCGTTGTCTACTCTTTGTGACGCCATGGACTACAGCATGCCAGACTCCTGCGTTCTTCACTGAATCCTGGAGTTTGCTCAAATTCATGTCTACTGAGAGATGACATAATGCTAACTAAATATCTTATCTTCTGCTACCCCCTTCTCCTTTTGCCTTCAACATTAAAGATACTAGTCCATTTTAAGAAGGTATTTGTTTGCTATTAGCAATAATGAAAAATAAAATTTTTGCTAAAAATTATGAGAACAGCAAGATAAAATCAATATTTCTCCATAATAATAAATAGCCATTGTGCCTGATTTTTCAAGTACATTGATATCATTATTATATCAATATAATATATAATTATATTGTGGAAATTATTATATATTATATAATATATAAATATATTATATAATTATATTGGAAATTATAATGGAAAACCAGCAGTTTAAATATATGACAATATTTTTCATGTAGATGTAAAATGTCAGTGGTGCATGTTTCTTAAGACTTGGCTCAGATGATGACACATGATAGAGATCAACTCAACAGCTTTTTAAATACTAGTGTTCAAAATTGTGAAAACATGTTTGCACGATAGGGATAGTACATTATCATTTCATTCATTGGGATACACATCTTTAGTTTCTTTTTCTATTGAATAATTCCATTTTTGTCTGTTTTTTGAAGCTATTTCATTGGACTTGATTTTCTCTACTGGTACTCCTAGAATTAATCTTGGGCAAAGCACTATTTTCACAGTTGGGAAACTCTTATGGGAAGTTTTTTCTTCAAAATTATTATTATTTTTTAAATTCCTGTTTAAAAAAAGGCATAAAAATAAAACTATATTCAGCATATAAGCATAGCAATATTCCTCTAATTCTGTCAATGTAAATAACAAGTATTTGATTAAATGAAATATTCAGTAAGACACATTGAAGATCAATATCAGAAAATGCCCCCAAAATAATCTACATTTAACACTGAGACAGAACTCATTCTTATAAAAAAGTTTGGTTATGTCTTTCATTTTGCTGTCAATATTTATATGTTGTTTCCTGCTTGAATTCCTTCTTTATTTCTTGGTACTTGGTGCAATCTATTCCTCACTTCTTACTGTCCAAATAGAGAAACTTACTTGATTTGATTTATATGAGATAAGGATAAAATACTTTCATAATAGTAATGGAATTGTAAGAAAAACATTTTATCATCATAGCTAAATAGATATATGAAAATTGCAATCAAAAACTTGAAAAAAAATCCTAGTAAGGAATAGAAAATTTTGAGTTAAGCATCTGATAAGATAATGGTTGAAATTCATTTGCATATCTTAGCAATCACTTGCAATAAAATTACAGTTCAGTGGAACACAAGTTCCTACTTTTATTCATAGCTTAGCTCTTATTCAGAGAGTCTTAAAATACTTGACTTTATGTAAATGAAATAAAACCAAAAAAAAAAAGGTATATATGTGCATGCACTTGTGCATATATATACCTTGGTCTTTGCAAAGTTCAATCAGAATTCAAAATTGAAGTAGTTACCTCCTCCTACATTCACTTATGAATGTCCTCTTTTAATAAATGTTGTTAAGGAGATGACAGAAATGTTATTAAGGAATAGACATAAGATAGAGTTGCAGAAAAATATATTGCTATTTTTATGCAAGGTTTCATGACTGAAGAATAATAACAAATAAGACACAAAAAAACAGAATTTTATTTAAGAGCTGCTAGCATATAAAGGGGATGACTAGATATTAAGATATGGAAAACTTCATGTGACACTATGCCCTTTCTATTTAAAAGTATGATAGAATTTAATGAATTTATATGTATATGTGCATTCTACATAAAGTTGAATCATATGAAACCACCAACGTTTATTATAACTACTGTTATCTGTTGTAAACAGTGGTTCAGATTAGTTTTATACATATTAATAATCCCTCTGTCACAAAAATGTGAGGATTTGCCTCACTGAAGGCAATACTATGGAATGTGTTGTCATGATTTACAAAAAAATAATCATTGATGATGTCATTTACATGACTATACCTATAATAAATTTTTTTATCTCTAAATTATAAGGGCATATACTTGGTCAGTAGATAAATTCATTACTTATTAAAACTGTATAAATATAAATCCATGCATAATGAGTGTATTATCTTTGAATGACCTGATTAGAAATAAACACTTATTTTGTATTTCAAAAAATAGAGACCCAATGTTAATTTCAACAAATTTATTTTCTTAGTAAGTTAAATATGGAAAACCTTCACTGCTGAATACTTTCTTGTACATAATTCATAATTTTGAAGGTTAAGAAATTTGTTAATATTAAGGAAAAGAATGCCAAAAGATGCTCTTCCTTGAATTGGAAACTCTTTACAATATTGCAGACTACTGACTCTTGTCAGGTAGTTTTACTTATAAAACAAAACAAACCAAAACAAAACAGAGGTTCATTATTTTAGCTCTGTAAAGGAGAGTGTATGAATAGTGAGAAAGGGTAAGGGTAAATAATCTCATGCTTCTGTATCATGACTTAAATCATGGACAGTTGAGACCTAGATTTTGATAGACCTAGATTTGATTCTGGTTTCTTTTGCTTTTATTTAAAAGTAAGTTTATTCTTGGGAAATTTTTATCATTCCAATTTTTAGTTTCTTTATAAAATGGTAAAATTAATTGGGCTATTTCAAGAAGTAAACAAGCCAGTCCATAAAAGTCACTTGCTAAGGGTCCTAATACATGTTAATTCTTCAAAAAATAGAAGATCCCATTAGTAATTATTATTGTCACTACCAGGAGACTGCAGATATTTTAAGGCTCAGTGTAAAATGTAAATAGAGAACCCCTTATTCAAAAAGCAAGGCAAAAGGACTGTTAAAGGCCCTAAAATCTTTCACTTTAAAAACAGTAAAATATATCATCTTTCATGGCATTTTTGTTTTGCTCTAAATATCGTGAATTCCTTCCACTTGTATGTCTATCCTTGATTCCTCTCTCTTCATAAGTTCATAACTTTACACACTATTTCAAAGAATTTTGACCCTGAATATATACCTCTAGAAAACTTTGGTTAATATCCATATCCACCATGAGTAACTGAAAAGGCAAAAAGATAGGATGCTGAAAGATGAGCTCCCCAGGTTGGTAGGTGCCCAATATATTACTGGAGATCAGTGGAGAAATAACAACAGAAAGAATGAAGAGGCAGAGCCAAAGCATTAACAACACCCAGTTGTGGGTGTGACTGGTAATGGAAGTAAAGTCCAATGCAGTAAAGAGCAATATTGCATAGGAATCTGGAACGTTAGGTCCAGGAATCAGTGCAAATTGGAAGTGGTCAAACAGGTGATGGCAAGAGTGAACATTGACATTTTAGGAATCAGCGAACTAAAATGGACTGGAAAGGGTGAATTTAATTCAGATGACCATTATATCTACTATTGTGGGCAAGAAATGCTTAGAAGAAATGGAGCAGCCATCATAGTCAACAAAAGAATCCAAAATGCAGTATTTGGATGCAATCTAAAAAACAGCAGTATGATCTCTGTTTGTTTCAAGGGAAACCATTCAGTATCATGGTAATCCAACTCTATGCCCCGACCAGAAATGCTGAAGAAGCTGAAGTTGAATGGTTCTATGAAGACCTACAAGACCTCCTAGAACTAACACCCAAAAAAGATGTATTTTTCATTATAGGGTACTGGGATGAAAAAGTAGGAAATCAAGAGATACCTGGAGTAACAGGCAAATTTGGCCTTGGAGTAGAGAATGAAGCAGGGAAAAGGCTAATAGAGTTTTGCCAAGAGAACACACTAGTCATAGCAAACACACTCTTCCAAAAACACAAGAGAAGGCTCTACATGAGGACATCACCAGATGGTCAATACCGAAATCAGATTGACCATATTCTTTGCAGCCAAAGATGGGAAAGCTTTATACAGTCAGCAAAAACAAGACCGGAAGCTGACTGTGGCACAGATCATGAACTCCTTATTGCCAAATTCAGCCTTAAATTGAATAAAGTAGAATACCACTAGAAAACCACTAGAATATTCAAGTAGGACATGAAACAAATCCCTTATGATTATACAGTCAAAGTGAGAAATAGATTCAAGGGATTAGATCTGATAGAGTGCCTGAAGAGCTATGGACGGAGGTTCGTGACATTGTATGGGAGGCAGGGATCAAGAACATCCCCAAGAAGTAGAAATGCAAAAAGTCAAAATGGTTGTCTGAGGAGGCCTTACAAATAGCTGTGAAAAGAAGAGAAGTGAAAGGCAAAGGAGAAAGGGAAAGATATGCCTATTTGAATAAAGAGTTCCAAAGAATAGCAAGGAGAGATAAGAAGGCCTTCCTTAGTAATCAATGTAAAGAAATAGAGAAAAATAATAGACTGGGAAAGACTAGAGATCTCTTCAAGAAAATTAGAGATACCAAAGGAACATTCCATGCAAAGATAGGCACAATAAAAGACAGAAATGGTATGGACCTAACAGAAGCAGAAGATATTAAGAAGAGGTGGCAAGAATACACAGAACTATCCAAAAGAGATCTTCACAACCCAAATAATTACAATGGTGTTATCACTCACCCAGAGCCAGATATCCTGGAATGCAAATTCAAGTGGGTCTTAGGAAGCATCACTACAAACAAAGCTAGTGAAGATTATGGAATTCCAGTTGAGCTATTTCAAATCCTAAAAGATAATGCTATGAAAGTACTGCACTCAGTATGCCAGCAAATTTGGACAACTCAGCAATGCCATAGGACTGGAAAAGATCAGTTTTCATTCCAGTCCCAAAGAAAGGCAATGCCAAGGTGTGCTCAAACTACCATACAATTACATTCATCTCATACACTAGTAAAATAATGCTCAAAATTCTCCAAGCCAGGTTTCAACAGTATGTGAACCATGAACTTCTTGATGTTAAAGCTGGATTTAGAAAAGACAGAGGAAACAGAGATCAAATTGCCAACATCTGTTGCATCATCAACAAAGCAAGGGAGTTCTGGAAAAACATCTACTTCTGTCTTATTGACTATGCCAAAGCCTTTGACTGGGTGGATCACAGCAAAATGTGGAAAATTGTTCAAGAGATAGGAATATCAGACCACCTGACCTACCTCCTGAGGAATCTGTATGCAGGTCAGGAGGCAACAGTTAGAACTGGACATGAAACAACAGACTGATTCTAAATTGGGAAAGGAGTACATGAAGGCTGTATATTGTCACTGTGCTTATTTGACTTATATGCAGAGTACATCATGAGAAACGCTTGGCTAGATGAAGCATAAGCTAGCATAAAGATTGCCAGCATAAATATCAATAACCTCAAACATGCAGACGATACCACCCTTATGGTAGAAAGTGTAGAAGAACTAAAAAGCCTCTTGATGAAAATGAGAGAGGAGTGTGAAAAAGTTGGCTTTAAACTCAACGTTCAGAAAGCTAAGATCATGGCGTCCAGTCCCATAACTTCATGGCAAATAGATGGGAAAAGCAATGGAAACAGTGACAGACTTTTTTTGAGGGGGAGCCTCCAAAATCACTGCAGATGGTGACTGCAGCCATGAAATTAAAAGATGCTTGGTCCTTGGAAGGAAAATTATTACCAACCTACATAGCATATTCAAAAGCAGAGACAGTATTTTGCCAACAAACGTCCGTCTAGTCAAGGCTAGATGGTTTTTCTAGTGGTCATGTATGGATGTGAGAGTTGGACTATAAAGAAAGCTGATCACTGAAGAATTGATGCTTTTGAATTGTGGTGTTGGAGAAGACTCTTGATAGTCCCTTGGACAGCAAGGAGATTCAACCAGTCCAACCTAAAGGAAATCAGTCCTGAATATTCATTGGAAGGACTGATGCTAAAGCTAAAACTGTAGTATTTTGGCCGTCTGATTCGAAGAAGTGACTCACTAGAAAAGACCCTGATGTTGGAAAATATTTAAGACGAGAAGAGAAGGGGACAACAGAGGATGAGATGGTTAGATGGCATCACTGACTCAATGGAGATAAGTCTGAGTAAACTGTGCGAGTTGGTGATGGACAGGGAGGCCTGACATGCTGCTGTCCATGAGGTCACAAACAGTTGGACAGGACTGAGTGACTGAACTGAACTGAACTCATTTGAAATCTAAATACCCAAAAAAGGAATCTTATTTTTCCACTCCATGTGTTTAGAACATGTTCGCAGTCTTTTGCCTCTACCCGCTGACTTTCTTTGATTATGCACCACTATTATTCCAGTTTGTCTGGCCTGTGTGATATAGAATGGCAGGGAAATCACAGGGCGTCAAACGCAGAGGGACATTAGTG
This sequence comes from Bison bison bison, assembly GCF_000754665.1. Taxonomy (NCBI): domain Eukaryota; kingdom Metazoa; phylum Chordata; class Mammalia; order Artiodactyla; family Bovidae; genus Bison; species Bison bison. The sequence continues at coordinate 3,267,200 of NW_011494959.1, read as the reverse complement.
CCTGCACTGAGGGATGTTACATCAGAACAAAGGTAAACAAGTCGCCCTTGGTTTTTAACATATATACAATATGAAGGAAGATCTACTCATGCAAATGTTAAAAAAAAGTGAGATTTATCAGTTAAGTTTTTTGGAGGGCAAAATGCAGACTATATATACCCTAGGAGGCAGCATTTCAGATATCTCTGAGAGCATTCTTAAGAGGTAGGAAGAAAAGTCAGTATATACGTGATTTTGGGGAAGGGAGTGTACATGCAGTCAAGCATATGTTTTGGAGAGGGTTTCTGCTGGTCCTTGAGGGTTACTGCTAGTCACCAGAAGCAAAAGTTACTATGAAGGATTTTAGTGCTTTTCTAGATATGGGGAGATACAAGAATTTGGCTCCTCAAATCAGCTCCTGAAAATATCTGACTATGTGAAGACCTGTTCTGCCAATTTTTCCCAGAGGACACAGTGCCTCATTTCTGCTTTCTGCCCTGCACTCCTTTCACGGGGTGTTGAAAATCAGCACATACAATCCTTGTAGAGGTAGATGGCAAAGTGCCCATGGAAAGTGCCAGTTTGTAGTTGACACTCACTAACTGCAAAGGTTGTCTCTTGAGACAACCTCAACATAATTAAGATATGTCTATAACATATATTTTGTCTTACCTTTGAAAGTATAAATGTGAATTTATTTTAAAATTTTATTATCTGAGGCCAAGGACTTTCCTAATAGACAGCCCTGTGCACTTTTCTTTTCGTTTTTATTTTTTTCACATAAACTGTACTCATAACTCATCCTTTGCAATTTTCTATTTCCATTTCTTTAAAGTACATCAAGCAATTACAACCACTTGTAAGCAATTTGTGTGCAGAATCCTTTTAGACGTCTGTAATTTCTTCCCCAGATTTTATGGTTGTCCAGCCCACACTTACTTTGAAAGCATATTTCAAGCAACTCACCTTTATAAACTTGTTTTCAAGGCATACAACTTAGTTTTTATAGAAACAACTCTCTGTTTTCACACTCCTATTTTCATAAGTTTGAGTGATATTTAAATAAATTGTGTTAAGTGAAAAAAATAAAAACAACTGGTACAAACAGATTTAGGTATAAACACATCTGATACTTGGTATGCGTACTACTGAGACAAAGAAAACAGGAGTGTAGGAGACAGAATTATTTGAGCCAAAAGCTTTCAGCAAGCCAGACACTTCAGTAAATATGTTTTAACAGAGGGGTTTGGAAGGCACTGGTTATATGGGAAACTGGTAACAATGAAGGTCATTTAAAATAATTTTTGTCATATTTTTATTCCTTGCCTCTTAAAATTTAGGGTGTTTTTTTTTTTTTCCAGTTTTATGAAGTTTGTCTCCAAATGGGAAGAAAAGGTAGAAACAAATGTTTGTTTGTTAGCTTTTTAACATCTAGTGCATAGGTAATTAAGCACTTTTTTCTTTTTTTTAAAATTCATTTATTTTAATTAGAGGCTAATTACTTTACAATATTGTATTGGTTTTGCCACGCATCAACATGAATCTGCCACGGGTGTACAAGCGTTCCCAATTTAACCTCTTTAAAATCCACGTAATGAGCAATATGCTCATGACTGAAATTATGAGCTTGAAATCAGTATTTTAAAAAATATGCTACAGTGTAGGTATTTAAAATGGAGCCCAGAAACAATCCACGTAATCAATGCTAAGTATTTGCAGTTTGGAAAATATGACAGAAAAAATAAATTTGTTAAAAATAGTGTAGATCTGTTCTGGAAACTTCAGAAAAGGACAAGGTCAATGGATACAGTTTATACATAGAGAAAGGAACAAAGAAAAATTGCAAATATTGATTTTTTTTCCCCATTATAAGAAACCTGTTTAGATATTTTAAATTCAGATTATACAAAGGGGACCAATTTCAGACAGAACATATCAGGAATGTTAGCAATAACCAGGATCAGAATAGGTAATTTTAATAAGAGATGCTTCCAATCTATTTGGATTAATATTTGTATTTTTAATATCTTAAAGACAAGTTCCAAAAATATCTCACACCTTTCTCTTTATCGGAAAATAATTGAGATTTCCCTCCTCAATCGTCTGTAGTCAACAGTTCTTTCCTCCTCAACCATTTCTCTGGAAAGACTGCTAGTTCAGAGTTCAAGATACCTAGCCTCAAGAAACAATTCAATTTATATCACAGAAAGCAAGGAAAAAATAAGGATTTTATAATCTTCTGTCTTCATATTAAGAATATCGAGTGTATAATTTCCTGTTTCCCACAGTGTCTTCTTTTCTTAGTTATATATCACTAGAATTAATACTCTAAAAGGGCTAGACATTTTATTGGTTTGAATTTTTACTTCTATAGCTCCAACAGCTAGAAAAGTATCTGGAAGAGGCATGGTGCTTAATTGATTGTATGTGTGAATGAATGCCATAGACATTTTCCCTGTCATTAACTGGTAGTAAAATTAGCAATGGCCGTGTAGCATTCCCTAATGTGGACACGCCTATCCCATAAATGAGGATACAGTTGTTTGTGCCAATCTCTGATCTTTAATGAATTCCTAGAATTGGAGATTCAGCCTCAGTTTGTGAGCAAATATAAGGATTTTTCTACAATGTCTAATTATCTACAGAAAGAATATCACTGCCAACACTATTAAAAATGCTTTAACTACAAAGGTCTCAATTAAAAAATATTAATGCTTGAAATGAATTTCATTATAACAGATTTTCCTTTTTTCATATTTAACTCCAGCAACCATCTGCATTTAGTGTGTCTGCATTATAAATAAGTTACAATATATTTTATAAAATATTTAGTAACTTTTATAGATGAAGATGTTAGATAATTTCTATCTGGTGATTTCAAAAGTTTTATATCAATATGGTATATATCTTCTCTTTGCATAAATTTGAACACTCTGGATA